>NC_133367.1:19985966-20137189 GCF_049309525.1 Garra rufa | reverse complement strand
AATATGGCGACCCGACTGGACCGAGGGAAGGAGAGGTATTACTCTGACCCCTGCGAGAATTTTGTCTCGCTTGGATGACTTCCCTGAAATCCTGTCTGTCACCTCTCGATCCGCGTCGCCTCCTAGACCTGCTCGCAGGCGGGGGAGGAGCGCGGGATGCAACACTAGCCTTCTGCACCTACCTCCGTTCCTCAGAAGGAGGCGGAGCAGGACCCCTGTGGTGTTCGGGCTAATACCTGGACCTTCGAGGGATAAAGGATTTTTCAGCAGATCGGCTGGGTAGGCTTGGAGCACTGCCATGGTGTGCAGTGCACCCACCGCCTGACCTGCTGCTGCATACGCTCTGCCGTTCAGCAGGGCCGGAGAAGGCAGAGAGGGAGTCTTGAGAGAGAAAGCCCGCCCTGTGGAGAGATAGCATCTCTTCCACAAGGGGCGTCCTCTCATAGCCGTGGTCGCGCAAACCCTCGATACTAGCATAGTTCGCAATGGACGAACTATGAATGCGCGCCGCGTACGGCTTTTTCCAGACCCTCTCGATTTCAGTATGAAGATCGGGAAGGAATGGGAGACTCACCAGAGCTGGATGGTTATGGCCTGAAAAGATATCGCTCGTCAAGGCGACCCCGCGGCGCTATCTTTCTAGCCCGCTTCCACAGCAGGACAAGCCTGGCCGTGGTGCGGTCCATAACCTCTGGCAGCTCTTCGTATGCAGGGCAGGAAGGTAGAGAGGATTCAGCCTCAGCGTCTTCATCCATCTCTAGCATTTCCTGCTCTTCTTGGGTGGAACCCAAAAGAGCACTTGCTCCTGGATCTGATGACGTCAGCGATAACGCACCATCATCAGCTAGGAGCCTGTCGTCGTCTCCGGCTGGCGAGAGAGAGAGACCCCTCTCAAGATCGTCAGCCAGTTCCACTTGCGAGCCCCACGAGCTCAGTTTCCTCCGTGCCTCGGCAACGGCAGGACCCGAACCGCGAGGGGCAAGTGGACGCTCATCTTTCCTCAGAAAGAGAGACAGACGAGACCGGAGCTTCTTCATAGAGAAGCGCTCATAATGTATACACAATGCCCCCTCAAGGACATCGCGTGTGTGCTCTTAGCCCAAACAGAATATCGCAAAGATCATGTGTGTCATCAGGTGTCAAATAACGCGGACACGGATGAACACACCGTTTAAACGACTTGCTAGTGCTTGCCATGATAGTAGTTCAAAGAAAGGATTCTTACCGTTTCTTCCCATGCACATCCAAACCGGGAAAGCTGAAGACAGCGAAGATGTATTGTGTTGCACGGGCGCCTCTTTATGTTATGGTCGCCCGGTAGTGACGCAACGGCAGCGACTGACGCGCCGCGGTGACGTCATACGCTGGCGCCGGCCATTTCATGTAGTTTTTCTATGCATTCTTCAGACTCGAGGCACGCTGCAGCGTTCCCCAAAAGCGCCCTCTAGAGGACGCAGTGAGAGTTCCCTTCGGAAGGGAACAGTTAATTTTCGTATATAGTTTCCTCAGCGAACTATGTTAGTGCTCAGGGTTTGTTAATAACGTTCTGACATAAATGAAAAATAATGTTTCTAACAGAAAGGGTTCAAACGGCATACTTTAACTTCTCAAAAGCTTAATTTATTAACTTTTTAACTTTATTAACTTAATGTGATAAATAGCTACTGATAGAATCACAATTTTAGGCTACACAAAACTGTTCGAACAACAAGAGTTTATTATTTTTTATTTGTTATTATAAAAACAGATAATTCCTTTTTTTAATTTTCAGAAATCATGTTTTTTTTTGTATCATGCTATCATATTTTATTGTGTTTTAGTGTGTTAGCTAGCTGTATTTTTATTTATTTTGTTATTTTTACTTAACCCAACTGCAGTTTGACTGAGATTAATTGGAATGCACAATGAAAAACACATGATTTTTGAACATTCTTAAAAACGGATTATTTTGCGAATGAACTCGTCATATATTACAGTGAACGAAACTTCTGGCAAGCCTATATTTACTGCACTGTAAAAAATTTAACGTAAAATCAACAGTAACTTACTGGCAACAAATATCCAGCAAGCTTCAGTATTTTATTCCACGGTAAAATTACTGTAAATCTGACAACAGTACTTCACAGCATACCGTATATTAACTTACAGTATATTTATACTGTAAAATTAATTACAGTTCTTATTTTTGCACTGTATTTTAAAATACAATAGTTAACAGCATACTGTATAATAAATTACAGCATTTTTATACTGTAAAATTAATTACAGTGCTTGTTTTTGCACTGTATTTTAAAATACTGTAAAGTTACTATGCAGTATAATTGAATTATATATATATATATATATATATATATATATATATATATATATATATATATATATATATATGTACACACAACATATAACCAACTGCAATCTGTTACACGCTTAAAAAAAGAATGAAAGCTAAAGGCACGTATGCAAAAAATATTTCAGACAGTTATATTACTGATTATTAGATGTTACGTCAATTATGACAACACACAGAAGTCAGTTTAAAATTCTTTATTAAAATTTAAAGTAGAAACACTCCAGACTTGGCAGGGCCAAGCAAAGAGTAAAACTCATCCTCAGCACACTGAAATCTTGAACAACTGTACACACTGAAAGAAATGAAAAACATATTCAACACTGCATAGACGTACACACGGATTACTTTTATGAATTTTAGTGCATTATTCAATAACTGAAATGACTTACCTCTATTTATAATGAAGGAGCGAACTCATCCTCAGCACACTGAAATCTTGAACAACTGTACACACTGAAAGAAATGAAAAACATATTCAACACTGCATAGACGAACACACAGATTACTTTTATGAATTTTAGTGCATTATTCAATAACTGAAATGACTTACCTCTATTTATAATGAAGGAGCGAACTCATCCTCAGCACGCTAAAATCTTGAACAACTGTACACACTGAAAGAAATGAAAAACATATTCAACACTGCATAGACATACACACAGATTACTTTTATGAATTTTAGTGCATTATTCAATAACTGAAATGACTTACCTCTATTTATAATGAAGGAGCGAACTCATCCTCAGCACGCTAAAATCTTGAACAACTGTACACACTGAAAGAAATGAAAAACATATTCAACACTGCATAGACATACACACAGATTACTTTTATGAATTTTAGTGCATTATTCAATAACTGAAATGACTTACCTCTATTTATAATGAAGGAGCGAACTCATCCTCAGCACACTGAAATCTTGAACAACTGTACACACTGAAAGAAATGAAAAACATATTCAACACTGCATAGACATACACACAGATTACTTTTATGAATTTTAGTGCATTATTCAATAACTGAAATGACTTACCTCTATTTATAATGAAGGAGCGAACTCATCCTCAGCACGCTAAAATCTTGAACAACTGTACACACTGAAAGAAATGAAAAACATATTCAACACTGCATAGACGTACACACGGATTACTTTTATGAATTTTAGTGCATTATTCAATAACTGAAATGACTTACCTCTATTTATAATGAAGGAGCGAACTCATCCTCAGCACGCTGAAATCTTGAACAACTGTACACACTGAAAGAAATGAAAAACATATTCAACACTGCATAGACGTACACACGGATTACTTTTATGAATTTTAGTGCATTATTCAATAACTGAAATGACTTACCTCTATTTATAATGAAGGAGCGAACTCATCCTCAGCACGCTGAAATCTTGAACAACTGTACACACTGAAAGAAATGAAAAACATATTCAACACTGCATAGACGAACACACAGATTACTTTTATGAATTTTAGTGCATTATTCAATAACTGAAATTACTTACCTCTATTTATAATGAAGGAGCGAACTCATCCTCAGCACGCTAAAATCTTGAACAACTGTACACACTGAAAGAAATGAAAAACATATTCAACACTGCATAGACGTACACACGGATTACTTTTATGAATTTTAGTGCATTATTCAATAACTGAAATGACTTACCTCTATTTATAATGAAGGAGCGAACTCATCCTCAGCACGCTGAAATCTTGAACAACTGTACACACTGAAAGAAATGAAAAACATATTCAACACTGCATAGACGTACACACGGATTACTTTTATGAATTTTAGTGCATTATTCAATAACTGAAATGACTTACCTCTATTTATAATGAAGGAGCGAACTCATCCTCAGCACGCTGAAATCTTGAACAACTGTACACACTGAAAGAAATGAAAAACATATTCAACACTGCATAGACGTACACACGGATTACTTTTATGAATTGTTCTAAAAATTAGAAAAGGTTAGACTTTTTAATTGATTTATAGAGCTAATAAAAAAATCTGATGTTTAAAATGTCGATTTGTGCCGTGCAAAGAGCATGAGTGCTTCCCAATACACAAATTGATGCATCCTTATTTTCTCACTCCGCCCTTCACCCCGAAACTGCGTCTTCCCTCGAAATTGGGTGTCGAAATTTTATTGAATGTTTAATGTTGTGCTTGTTCAATTTACGCAGCTCCCCCGTTAATGATCTAGCTCCCCCTTAGCACCTGCGTGGCTGCGTTAAGAATTCTCTGGCGCTGCCCCACGGGGATTAATACGGAGCCCCTTACGTCACCTGGAGAAGAAAAATAATTAATCCGTGGGGACGGTTTTGCAATTCGTTCCCTCAGTTTATAAACCGTACCCACGAATTCTTAAACTGTTCCCTCGGTTTAATAAATCGTGCCCACGGATTAACAAACCGTACCCACGAATTTCCAATCCGTGCGCTCAGATTTTGTAAACCGTACCCTCGGATTTTGAATCCGTGCCCACAAATTCATAATCCGTGCGCACGCTTTAGCAATCCGTTCCCACGGGTTTGTAAACTGTACTCATGGATTTGTGGCCCCGCCCCCAAATTCAACCAGGCCACCTGTTTATAGGTGCTGGATGCATATTGCATTTATTAAACTTTATTTTCTCATAGTAGGCTATATGAGACCATGGAACACTGACAAAACAGAGTTTTTAGCGTTTATTTTATATTAATCACTAACAGATTAGCTGCTAAAACACCACACCTGTGTTTTATCCTATTGGTTATTGTTATCCTATTATCTATTGGTTATTAATGTAAAATAAACACTAAAAAGATGAAGTTTTGTAAGTGCGAATCATGGTAAATTAACGAAACAAATAATGTACAGGTTATGTGTCATTACTTTGCTCTCAAACTAAATGCAATGTAATATATTACATATTTAATAATTACATTAACAGTGAAGCATGCATCTAACTCTGGGTGAAAAGATTATCATAAAATCGCCAAAATGAGTCTACATGTTAAGAATAAACAAACACATTTGTGCACTCATTTATTTAGCCTATAAATTAAAATAATAATTACTATTTTAAGTATTATGACGTAAACAGCTTATACTACTGTTTCTACTGATCGGGGCCACAAATCCGTGAGTACAATTTAAAACCCGTGGGAACGGATTGCTAAAGCGTGCGCACGGATTATGAATTTGTGGGCACGGATTCAAAATCCGAGGGTACGGTTTACAAAATCTGAGCGCACGGATTGGAAATTCGTGGGCACGATTTATTAAACCGAGGGAACAGTTTAAGAATTCGTGGGTACGGTTTATAAACTGAGGGAATGAATTGCAAAACCGTCCCCACGGATTAATTATTTTTCTTCTACAGGTGACGTAAGGGGCTCCGTAGATTAACGCTATATTGGTCATTTTCGTGAATATTGAAACTAATATCAAATATACAACTAAATTAACCGCAGACCGTTGGCAGTGGTTTTATCCAGACATTAATAAACTAATACAGTCCACTTGAATTAGGCTAGTGAATGAAAACGAATGAGCAAAATCGAACTAAAGTTTGAGGATGCCGAGACTCGGGAATTCATTCGGCGGGACTTTCACTGCCTGTGTATTCACTTTAAGTGTGCATCGTACTAACGCTATAAAATGCATAATATGACTAATAACACTGTGGTTGTCCATTCAATTCGTGTAACGTTAGGCCCTATAACATAACTTGCTACCGGTAGGGTTATGTTATAATGTTATGTTAACATATTGTTGTATGAGGCCTCGATCGCGACAGGCAACACGCACACGGTGTAATTTACACACAAGTGTTCAGAAATAAGAACATTTCGATTACTTTGTTCTAAACTTAAAAAAAACAAACATCAAACCCTGTGATAACTAGTATTTGACTAACTGGCTAGAATGTTCGCGTTAAAAAGCTAACGTTACCTTAACTTTACCTTTATATCAAACTCACCACCGATTAGGATACTTAACAGTTAATGGTAAAACGAATATCTTCACATTTGTAGTGGTGAAACATTTCGAAATACACATTTTTAAGATTTTGAATACAATTTTACATCTTACCTAGCTAGTTCTTGCTGGTTCTGCGTGCTCCGTCCGAAGTCTCTCTCAGTCAGGATGAAATGGAAAATTCGAGAAGAGTGTGACGGCTGACGGTTAGATGATTGGTTGCCAGGTGTATATCCCGTGCGATTCGCTCTTTATGTAATTAACTTAAGTGTGTAAATCGAAAGCAAAATAATAGTAATAATAATAATAAATCATGGAAATCGATTTTTATCTATTTACATTGCCTATATTATTGATCATTGGATGGGACTACATCTCCCAAACAAACATTTTAGGCTATAATAACCTTTGAGATTTGTTGTGTTTGTGACAAAATCTGGCAACCATAAAAAAGAAAAAAAAAGAAAAAGACACCCAAGCAAATTTAAACTTTTATATTAACTATAGGATAAATGCCTTAATCTATGGGTTACCTTATGAAACGATGTATTATAAAATTCCTAAGCTGAAATAACCTCAATAAACCAAAAAATTTCCTCTGTCGGGCATGTCTGTTGGAATATTACTGTCATCAATTTAACAGGAGTATAAGAATTACTGTAATTATTTTTTTCCCCCACCAAAGAAAAGCATAAATTGACAGCAACTTTCCTGTAAATGGTTATACGGTGACAAAGCTGGAAATACAGCAAAAATGATGTAAAAGCTATAAAATTGACAGCAACTTACTGTAAACTGTTTCTACAGTAAACTTTCACTGAAAATACAGCAATAATACTGTGAAAACAACAGAAATCATTTACAGTGTGCACTATGGTTAACTTGTGACAAAAGGTTACTAATTTTAATTGTTTGTCTAGCGTAAAACAATCTAACCGAAAGCGTTCGAACAGCGTACTTTTACTACAGTAGTCAACATTTGAAGTGGATCAAAACCTTTCATCAAATTTGTCCTAAAACCAAAACGAATACCCATTCTTGTCTTAGGACAAATTTGATTAACTTTTTTGATCCACTTCAAATTTTGACTACCTTCTTAGTAAACGCAACTTCTCCGAAGGGTCTATCTAGTGGGCTAACTCTGCCTAACTTAAAGTAATAACTAGCTATAGCTAATACTTATGGTTTGTAAGTAGCCTATACAGTGCGATTAAATATAGGCCTACTAAAAAAGCGCTCAAACAGCATATAAACTTATTAACAAAACATTAATGGTAGAACGTTCGAAAACGCCTTAAACTATACACTTACATAAAATACTGTCTTATCATTTCTGCGTTTTTCCTCTATTAATATCATTTTACTGATAACAAGTTTTTTTGGCAAGGGTTTTTGGCAAGTTCCAGATAAACAAATTCAAGAGGGGACAAAAAATACTGCTGAGGGCAGTTGTGATTATGTAAAGTTATTCATTTTAATTTTGCATAGTCATTTCAAGAGGGGGTTCCACCCCACCAGTGGATTGCGCAGAGGTGCACCATCTCTCGTTTGTCGGGAGGAATATTTATTTCTGCTGTAGGTGGTGGTATTCAATTCACTTCGCTTTCAGCAGATGCTGAGTTCATTCTCCAGTGCAAATATGGAGCTGGATAAAATCACTGGACGTGCAGGAACGGCACACATTGAGCTTTACGCGCTGAGAAAACACATCATCTGAGCAAATACAGTCTGTTTTCATTTATAAGTATTTTAAAAGCTGTGAAGCCGTTCAAAATGTGGATTATAGTTCTGTGGATATTTGTCCAAGTTTTGGCTTGCACTTCAGTCGAGGCTCAGGTAAGACAAACAAACAATTTGTGGCATTTTTTCATCCCCAATTCACCTCACCGTCATGATTGTGTTTAAATCTGAAGCGCAAGACATTCATTATTTTATCGTTTGACTTAAAAACTTTGACAGATGTAAATGTTTACCTTCCTGTCAGGTTCATTGTGAAAACTGAAAACAGAAAATGTTTATCTTATTTAACCATTAAATCACTTTAAACGACGTAACCTAACATCATTTTAAATAACATTTCATTTAGATTTTACCTCATTGACCATGTTAAGGTTACCTGACTAACATTGTAAGGTCATAGTCTATATGTAAACTCAGATGTTGTGGAAATATGACATAATTGTATGCAACATTGCAGAGATATTTGGTACACTGCCAAATCTAAGGGCAGAATTGTTGGATTTAATGTAGTTTGTTAGACAAACGACAAAAGATTTCTGTTGTTACCTCAAGCAAATATCTCCCGATGCTCTTCATGATGTTTTTCCAATTAATAATGAAACTTAAAGGTCTGCTGGTGGCTTTAAGTCTTTAAGAAGGGCAACTGTCAAGAATTTCCCGCCTCGTAATCTTTTAAGGTTTGCCTCATGCAATTCAAACTGTCTGATGGCGCCCTTTGAACTGTCATTTAGTCGTCAAAATATCCTAAACAAAACATTATTGGTTTTGTGTTATATCTTTGATGTATAAAATAAGCCAATTGCAGTAGTTAATTAGCTGGGCTACATTTTGTTCAAATCCTAACGGAACTGTTGCTAGTCTCCTCAGCGAATGTTGGCGCTCAGCGTTTGTTAATAATCTAGCCTGTTTTGTGTAGCGAAAAATAATGATTCTAACAGAAAGCGTTCAAACACGTACTTTTGCTGTACATGGTCACCTTCTTAGTGAAGGCAATTTGGCTAAAGCTTTTATTAGCTTAATTTATTAACTTAATGCTATTAACTTTATTAACATAATGTGATAAATAGCTAAGAATCACTATTTTAGTCTACACCAAATTGTTTGTGTAGCCTAAAATAGTGATTCTAACTGACCAGTGTTCCAACAACATTTACATCTTGCAAGCTTTTAAAGCTCTTCATGATGTTTTTCCAATTAATAATGAAAATTGAAGGTCTGCTGGTGGCTTTAGAACGCCATGACACCTCCAAATCATCTGATTGAATAGTTTCCAATCAAATCTAAAATACTCAAGTCAAATTGTCAGACATTCAATGTCTCGTTTTTTTTGTCTCTGGGTAGCATGTGGACCCTGAAGTGGGCTTAACAGCTCAGGAACAAGTTCTCCTGCTGTACGACATCAAACTGCAGTGCCTTCAGAACATCTCCGAACACAACCCTGCCGGTAAGACCTTACCTGGGGATTTTGTTTGGTCCTCTTAAACCTTTTTCCCTCTAATGTGACGCTCAGTGGGAGCCGAGAGGATAGATCATTTGCATAACCGATAGAAATACGGGGGGGGATCAAGATGAAAGTGACTCACACTAAAACGCAATTATGTCATTAGTTCATTTGTTCATTAGTTTAAAAGCTTTTTACAAGTGAATTCACATCTGACGCATAATCCGTGGAGCAGAATGTGACATTAGAATCTGCTTAGAGGACTCATCTGTCAAAATCTGCCACCAGAAAGATCCAAGATCCAAGCCGAAGGATCTCAGATCTTTGGCTGGTTCATGTGAGCTTGAAAGTCTCTTGCTCCTGTCCAAGTGTCTTTTGTCTCTGTGCTTCATGGGCTTTATTTAGACACTGAATAACCTTACAGTCATCATAATGTCTATCTGCCCACTCATATAAGCTTCTCAGCATATAGAGTGGAGTCCAAATGATGGCACTAGTGAAAGTGTGTCTGCTTTGCATTTAATTTGATGCAGATGCAATGATATTGATCTCAGCTGTGATGGATTTGTCGCTTTTCAAGCTGGCCTCGTTTAATTATAACAACGCCTGCGGGCACTATTCTGTTTGATCTGATTTGATTGATTTTTACAGTAAATGACATAAAGTGACAGTTTTCCAGTATAAATGCAAGCTGGACTGGTAACCAAAAGGTTGTGGGTTTGAATCCCTCAGGATTCTTCATGCATCATTATCAGTGAGCAAGAATACCTTGGTGTAGGGTTTACTTTGAAACATTTTTCACACAGAAATTGCTAGATTACAAAGAAGCGACACATTGAATTAAACATGCCATGTTAAAGAAGAAGAAAGACTGGGATAGGATATTCTTCTGAAACCTTCTCCAATAATAAAGCATGCAAATGTACTGAAACTTTTAAAGTGCGATTGCTTTCGGATGTGCCACAACAAAAATACTCCACTCATGCACATCCAATCCAGTCCTTTTGGACTCTGAAGGGAGTTTGTGATGTCACAGATTAATGGTGTAGTGAGTCACCCTGCTGTTTACAGAAGCTGACGCACATTCCTTGTTTTTCTTTCAGTTTTCCTTTTTTTCCCTTTTTCTTCATTTTATATTGTTGGTCCTAGCGTTATTCATGTGTTCACTGATTGTGTGACCAGGCATACAAAGTTAAGATTGCGAAAGATTCCTGGTTACCTGCGTAATTCTGAGTTAGGATGCTGAGGAAGATGTGATTTAAGAAGTCGAAGATGATTCAAGCACATGTGAATCATCACAGTGATGGCTCCTCACACCTATTAAAAAATAATCGCTGAACACTTCTGTGAATTGAGACACTTCCATTCAGCTGTGCAGGGTTATGCATGTTCCGAGCTCAAATCTTGTTATATCCTGCAGTTTATCCAACAAAATCTTCTTTTCAGCTAATAATCTGACACATGCTGGTGTCTTATCCAACACAGATGAATATTTTCAACTCTAACAAGGACAAATGGTGTAAATACATTGATGTCAATGTGTTTCAGAGAGGATTTTCAGAAGAAAATTTAAAGAGTGTTTGCTTCTCTGAAAAACACCACAATGCTAGCCTTTAAAAATGTGGTGTAAGATGTACTTTGAAATAACGTTCACTCATAAATTGCTAGGAATTTCACAAAGAAATGTCAAGTAACACATTGAATTAAATGTCAAATGTTGAAGTAGAAAAACTGAGAGGTATTTTCTTGTAAACGTATTCCAATTATCTTTTAACGTCTTTCTTATGTGCGATCCAAAAGTTAAACTGTTGTTCAGTAAACAAGAATTGTCAGCTGCTTTTTCTTCTCGCAATTACAAGTTTGACCTTTTTTCTCAGAATTGCGTGATACAAACTCTCAATTCTGAATTTTTCTCATAATTGTGAGATACAAACTTGCATTTCTGATAAATGAAGTCAGAATTGTGTGATATAAACTTTCAATTGTGAGATATAAAGTCAGAATTGTGAGATATAAACATGCAATTCTGACTTTTTTCCCTCAGAACTGTGTGATATAAACTTGCAATTGCGAGTTACAAACTCAGAATTTCGAGACATAAACTCGCAATTCTGAGAAATTAAGTCAGAGTTGCAAGTTTGTATCACGCAATTCTGAGAAAAGAATTGTGAGATAAAAAGCCGCAATAACCTTTTTCTTTATTCAGTTGTGGAAACAGGCTTCCATACATTATGAGCTGCAGAAGCCGTCCATTTAATAAAATTCAACAAATTTTTGATCTGCATAGAAGGCAGTAGCGTTTAGTATCACGAAAATATTACTTTCATCTTTGTGTGTAATTTAATAAATGAAGGAAGTGACGTTTCCATTGCTGCATGGACTAAGAATTTTAACCTTATTTGTTTTGAATTGTGTTTCTGAATGAATCATTTCTCATCATTTCTTTGAATGATTCATTGACTCAACCACAAGACGTATGTTCATTCCTGGATGTTATCGTGCTTTTGCGTGAATCGGTTAAAAGAATGACTTACTGACTAAATAGACACTTGTTCGTTCATGAATTAATCAATTTTATGACTTGTGTGTTTTAGTGCCACATTGAAAAAGAAAAAAAAATAGAAGATTATGAGATCGCAATATGAGAATAAAGTTGAAATTATCAGAATAAATTCAAAATATTACAAGAATAATGTCAAAATATTTTGAGAATAAAGTCAAAATTATGAGAGTAAAGTCAAAATATTTCAAGAATAAAGTCAAAATATTTCAACTTTATTCTCAAAACATTTTGACTTTATTCTTGTAATTTCGACTTTATTCTCAAAATATTTAGACTTTTTTTGAAACATTTCGACTTTATTCTCAATTTCACCTTTTATTCTCAAAATTTCGACTTTAGTCTCGAAACATTTAGACTTTATTTACGTAATTTTGACTTTATTCTCAAGACATTTCGACTTTATTCTCATGATTACGACTTTATTCTTGAAATATTTTGACTTTAATCTCATTTCAACTTTATTCTCAAAACAATTTGACTTTATTCTCATAATTCCAACTTTATTCTCGAAATTTCGACTTTATTTTTGAAACATTTCATCTTTACTCTCGTAATTTTACTTTATTTTTGAAATTATGACTTGACTATTTACTTATGACTGTTCATGAAACATTACGACTTTATTCTTGAAATTTCAACTTTATTCTCAAAATATTTCAACTTTATTCTCGTTATTTAAACTTTTTTTGTAGAAATTTTGACTTTATTCTTGAAGTACTTCAACTTTATTCTCGTAATTTTATCTTTATTTTCATAACATTTTGACTTTATTCTCATAATTTTGACTTTATTTTTGAAATTACTACTTTATTCACAAAATGTTTCAAAAAGTCAAAATGTTTTGAGAATAGAGGTGAAATTACGAGAATAAATTTGAAATACTTTGAGAATAAAGTCAAAATTTCTACAATAAAGTTGAAATATTTCGAGAATAAAGTCTAAATTCCAAGAATAAATTTTAAATGTTTAGAAAAAGTCGAAAAGTTTTGTGAATAGTCGTAATTTCAAAAATAAAGTCAAAATTACGAGAGAAAGGCGAAATATTTCGAGAATAAAGTCGACATTTTGAGAATGAAGTCGAAATTATGACAATAAAGTCAAAATGTTTTGAAAAAACAAAATTAACACATTGAATTGAAATAATATGGAAGCGCCAAACATTCGAACCCACTCTTACATCAAAAAATAAGATGGATAAGCACACTTGAAACACTGCTAGGCTAATTATATTCAAGGACCTGATTTAAGTGTCACATAAACTGCATATATCTTTCATAAGAACACGCCAATTGTACACCACTTTATTTCCTAACTCAATTACGAAGCACCAGATATTATACATTATTAAATCACATCTCCAACTATAAAATTGCTTTTATGAAAGGTTTGTGTTTGCAGTCATTTTCTTTTCATTTGGACATTTGTGCTGCTATTCAAAGGCACGGTAAACATGAAGGCTATACAAAAGTCTCCTTTGTTTGACAACATTTGCTAATATTGGTTATTAGAGTTAATTAGAGTGTAGCCATTGTCATTTGCATTAGGTTGTCGAACGCTCTCGCTGAGATGCATTTGCCATGGCAACTCTATGAACATTCTCAGAATATTCATGATAATGTTATTTATTATGTGTGGGCTCTGATATTACTGTTCTGTTTGCATTATAGGCCTATATAGGGCTGACATTTTTTCCAGTAATCTCAAAGGCAAAAAGCGACCCAGTTTACCCCATATGCACATATCTAAAAAAGAAAATATTCTCCATCACTTTGAAAATGGTTTCTCAAGTCAGGAGCTTAAAAAAAATCATTAAATGTCCACGTGTGAAAGACGACATGGTGCATATGACATCTCAACCCGATGGCTATTGGAATCTACAAATAGATAAACTGCACAAAGTTTGTTGATGCTCTTTCTTTCAACTGTCATAAGCAAAGCACCAGGTTGAATTGAGCTTTGCTGATTCATTCTCTCTGAATAAAGTTTCTGAATAGCATCATGCTCTTATAGCGCGGCAAACCTTCTCTTCTCTCTTTAAGGAATTGACTGGTTGGTGCCTCCATACAGAGACTCTGCCCTTTTCCCACACTGATCTGCGGGGGTTGGATCAATGTTTGACTGAAAACTTGCACTTAAAACGAAGACATACAACGGTGTCGAATCAATGACGAACCGCACATGTTTGAGGATATTCTTTTCATAATACATCATGTTCCCTTTGCAAGACTGTAATTAATATTCTTCTTCATTTTATAGAAATCATTCTGTTTTCGAAGACAGAGTAGCACAGCTTATTTGATTAATAATGCAGCTTTTGTTGTGGAGCTTAGTTAGTTGTCATGTTGGAAAATGTGTGAAAATTGCTGAGGCAAATAGAGCTTTTATGCTCCGATGAAAGCATTGTTGTCCCAATTATAACGTCTGAGAACGTGAGATGTCAAGTCTCACTTAAGATGACCCTGTTACCGTCTGTAACTAAAGAAACTATAATTACATTAGACATTCCCCGAGGGACTCTCAAGAGTTTTAATTAGGTTCAGTTTTGAGCGAGCAATGGACCAGCAATGAAACACATGCAGAATTCATTTCTGCCGTTCGTGATACTACTTACGATTTCATATGTTACTGTACTTTTTTTAACTTATAAGAACTGTCTCTTATTTTAGAATCAGTAATCAGTTGGAATCTGCACTAAAAAGAGCCGGTCAATTTGTTTCAGAATCGCCTTACAGTACACCAGTCCCGATGTTTTTGATTCACTAAAAAGAACCAGCTCATAAGAGTCAATTGCTTGGTAATTGTTGTACACTGGTCCTGTTGTATGTTTTTGATTCACTAAAAAAAAACTGACCCATTAGAGTCAATTGCTTCGAAATGTTAATGATTCACTAGAAAGAACCAACTCTTAAGAGTCATTTGTTCTGGATTCACCATACACTGGTCCTGTTGTATGTTTCTGATTCACTAAAAAGAACCGACTCTTAAGAGTCATTTGTTTTGGATTCACCATACACTGGTCCTGTTGTATGTTTCTGATTCACTAAAAAGAACCGACTCTTAAGAGTCATTTGTTTTGGATTCACCATACACTGGTCCTGTTGTATGTTTCTGATTCACTAAAAAGAACCAACCCATAAGAATCAATTGCTTCGGAATATTTATGATTCACTAAAAAGAACCAACTCTTAAGAGTCATTTGTTCTGGATTCACCATACACTGGTCCTGTTGTATGTTTCTGATTCACTAAAAAGAACCGACTCTTAAGAGTCATTTGTTCTGGATTCACCATACACTGGTCCTGTTGTATGTTTCTGATTCACTAAAAAGAACCGATTCTTAAGAGTCATTTGTTTTGGATTCACCATACACTGGTCCTGTTGTATGTTTCTGATTCACTAAAAAGAACCGACTCATAAGAATCAATTGCTTCGGAATATTTATGATTCACTGAAAAGAACCAACTCATATGAGTCATTTGTTCTGGATTCACCATACACTAGTCCTGTTGTATGTTTCTGATTCACTAAAAAGAACTGACTCTTAAGAGTCATTTGTTCTGGATTCACCATACACTGGTCCTGTTGTATGTTTCTGATTCACTAAAAAGAACCGACTCTTAAGAGTCATTTGTTCTGGAATCACCATACACTGGTCCTGTTGTATGTTTCTGATTCACTAAAAAGAACCAACCCATAAGAATCAATTGCTTCGGAATATTTATGATTCACTAAAAAGAACCAACTCTTAAGAGTCATTTGTTCTGGATTCACCATACACTGGTCCTGTTGTATGTTTCTGATTCACTAAAAAGAACCGATTCTTAAGAGTCATTTGTTTTGGATTCACCATACACTGGTCCTGTTGTATGTTTCTGATTCACTAAAAAGAACCGACTCATAAGAATCAATTGCTTCGGAATATTTATGATTCACTGAAAAGAACCAACTCATATGAGTCATTTGTTCTGGATTCACCATACACTAGTCCTGTTGTATGTTTCTGATTCACTAAAAAGAACTGACTCTTAAGAGTCATTTGTTCTGGATTCACCATACACTGGTCCTGTTGTATGTTTCTGATTCACTAAAAAGAACCGATTCTTAAGAGTCATTTGTTTTGGATTCACCATACACTGGTCCTGTTGTATGTTTCTGATTCACTAAAAAGAACCGACTCATAAGAATCAATTGCTTCGGAATATTTATGATTCACTAAAAAGAACCAACTCATATGAGTCAGTTGTTCTGGATTCACCATACACTGGTCCTGTTGTATGTTTCTGATTCACTAAAAAGAACCGACTCTTAAGAGTCATTTGTTTTGGATTCACCATACACTGGTCCTGTTGTATGTTTCTGATTCACTAAAAAGAACTGATTCTTAAGAGTCATTTGTTTTGGATTCACCATACACTGGTCCTGTTGTATGTTTCTGATTCACTAAAAAGAACCGGCTCATAAGAATCAATTGCTTCGCAATATTTATGATTCACTAAAAAGAACCAACTCATATGAGTCAGTTGTTCTGGAACCGCAGTGCACTGGTCCTGTTGTATGTTTCTGATTCACTAAAAAGAACCGACTCATATGTGTCAATTGTTTTGGAAACACCATACACTAGCCCTGTTATATGTTTCTGATTCACTAAAAAGAACCAAATCAATTGCTTAGTATATTAGTTCTGTTGTTTGTTTCTGAATCACTAAAAAGAACTGACTCATAAGAATCAGTTGCTTCAGAATGTTTTAGATTCACTAAAAATAACCCACCTATAAAAGTCAGTTGTTTCGGAATCGCCGTACACTGGTCGTGTTGTATGTTTCTGATTCACTAAAAAGAACCGCCTCATGAGAATCAATTGCTTCGGAATATTTATGATTCACTAAAAAGAACCGACTCATGAGAATCAATTGCTTCGGAATATTTATGATTCACTAAAAAGAACCGCCTCATGAGAATCAATTGCTTCGGAATATTTATGATTCACTAAAAAGAACCAACTCATATGAGTCAGTTGTTCTGGATTCACCATACACTGGTCCTGTTGTATGTTTCTGATTCACTAAAAAGAACCAACTCTTAAGAGTCATTTGTTCTGGATTCACCATACACTGGTCCTGTTGTATGTTTCTGATTCACTAAAAAGAACCGACTCTTAAGAGTCATTTGTTTTGGATTCACCATACACTAGCCCTGTTATATGTTTCTGATTCACTAAAAAGAACCAACTCTTAAGAGTCATTTGTTCTGGATTTACCATACACTGGTCCTGTTGTATGTTTCTGATTCACTAAAAAGAACCAACTCTTAAGAGTCATTTGTTTTGGATTCACCATACACTAGCCCTGTTATATGTTTCTGATTCACTAAAAAGAACCAACTCTTAAGAGTCATTTGTTTTGGATTCACCATACACTAGCCCTGTTATATGTTTCTGATTCACTAAAAAGAACCAACTCTTAAGAGTCATTTGTTTTGGATTCACCATACACTGGTCCTGTTGTATGTTTCTGATTTACTAAAAAGAACCGGCTCATAAGAATCAACTGCTTCGGAATATTTATGATTCACTAAAAAGAACCAACTCATATGAGTCAGTTGTTCTGGATTCACCATACACTGGTCCTGTTGTATGTTTCTGATTTACTAAAAAGAACCAACTCTTAAGAGTCATTTGTTTTGGATTCACCATACACTGGTCCTGTTGTATGTTTCTGATTCACTAAAAAGAACCGGCTCATAAGAATCAATTGCTTCGGAATATTTATGATTCACTAAAAAGAACCGACTCATATGAGTCAATTATTTCTGAATCGTCAAACACTTGCCTTGTTGTATGTTTCTGATTCACTAAAAAGAACCGACTCATAAGAATCAATTGCTTTGCAATGTTTAAGATTCACTAAAAAGAACCGACTCATAAGAATCAGTTGCTTCGGAATGCTTATGATTCACTAAAAAGAACCGACTCATATGAGTCAATTATTTCTGAATCGTCAAACACTTGCCTTGTTGTATGTTTCTGATTCACTAAAAAGAACCGACTCATAAGAATCAATTGCTTTGCAATGTTTAAGATTCACTAAAAAGAACCGACTCATAAGAATCAGTTGCTTCGGAATGCTTATGATTCACTAGAAAGAACCAACTCTTAAGAGTCAATTGTTTCGGAATCTCTGTACACTGGTCCTGTTGTATGTTTCTGATTCACTAAAAAGAACCGGCTCATAAGAATCAGTTGCTTCGGAATGTTTCTCATTCACTAAAAAGAACCGGCTCATAAGAATAAGTTGCTTTGGAATGTTTATGATTCACTAAAAAGAACCGACTCATAGGAGTCAATTGTTTCGGAATCTCTGTACCCTGGTCTAGTTGTATGTTTCTGATTCACCAAAAAGAACCGACTCATAAGAATCAGTTGCTTCGGAATGTTAATGATTCACTAAAAAGAACCAATTCTTAAGAGTCATTTGTTCTGGATTCACCATACACTGGTCCTGTTGTATGTTTCTGATTCACTAAAAAGAACCGACTCATAAGAATCAATTGCTTCTGAATGTTTATGATTCACTAGAAAGAACCAACTCTTAAGAGTCATTTGTTCTGGATTCACCATACACTGGTCCTGTTGTATGTTTCTGATTCACTAAAAAGAACCGACTCATAAGAATCAATTGCTTTGCAATGTTTATGATTCACTAAAAAGAACCGACTCATAAGAATCAGTTGCTTCGGAATGCTTATGATTCACTAAAAAGAACCGACTCATATGAGTCAATTATTTCTGAATCGTCAAACACTTGCCTTGTTGTATGTTTCTGATTCACTAAAAAGAACCGACTCATAAGAATCAATTGCTTTGCAATGTTTAAGATTCACTAAAAAGAACCGACTCATAAGAATCAGTTGCTTCGGAATGCTTATGATTCACTAAAAAGAACCGACTCATATGAGTCAATTATTTCTGATTCGTCAAACACTTGCCTTGTTGTATGTTTCTGATTCACTAAAAAGAACCGACTCATAAGAATCAATTGCTTTGCAATGTTTAAGATTCACTAAAAAGAACCGACTCATAAGAATCAGTTGCTTCGGAATGCTTATGATTCACTAGAAAGAACCAACTCTTAAGAGTCAATTGTTTCGGAATCTCTGTACACTGGTCCTGTTGTACGTTTCTGATTCACTAAAAAGAACCGGCTCTGAAGAATCAGTTGCTTCGGAATGTTTCTCATTCACTAAAAAGAACCGACTCATAGGAGTCAATTGTTTCGGAATCTCTGTACCCTGGTCTAGTTGTATGTTTCTGATTCACCACCCCACTAAAGCCTTTCTTAGAAAATATAAGTCAGATATTGAAGTGAACTGCTGCTTCTGTCATTCCTCTGAAGAAGACTTCATTCATTTGTTTTGGCAATGCACCTATACAGAAAAATTTTGGTCAGAATTTGTTATGTTTATTCAAACTTATTTTGTAAGTGACTTTTCTTTTTGCTTTAAAGATGCTTTCTTTGGATTGTTTGAGTACTCAAAAGAGAATATAGGGAAATATTACATCATTAATTTATGTTTGCTGTTGGCTAAATTTCACATTCACAAACAAAAATTTACTGGTTCTAAACCTCTTTTCTCCTTGTTCAGAGTGGACTTGGAAAAGTATATGGAAACTATCCAAAGTTCTGTTAATTTGAAAGCATTGAAAACTGTATCTTTATATTCTTCCTTTGTGTCTCCTTGAGATGTAATTGTATTTAGTTTGTTATCCTGGCAACAAGTCTGTCTTTTTTTTTTTTCTTCTTTTTTTTGTGTGTGTGTGTTTTATGTATTTTTGTACATTTGTACTTAATTGTTTGATTGTTGTACTGGCTAATAAAAATAAAAAATAAAAAAAATGTTTCTGATTCACCAAAAAGAACCGACTCATAAGAATCAGTTGCTTCGGAATGTTAATGATTCACTAAAAAGAACCGACTCATAAGAATCAGTTGCTTCGGAATGTTTCTGATTCACTAAAAAGAACCGACTCATAAGAATCAGTTGCTTCGGAATGTTTATGATTCACTAGAAAGAACCAACTCTTATGGTGCGTTCACACCGGACGCGACTTGCGCGGAAAAAACGCGCTATTCGCGCGTAGTTGAACGCTTGAACATTTGAGTTTACTCGCGCCATTCGCGCGGTAAAATTTGCGTCATTCGCGCGTGACATTTTCTTCACAACAGACGCGAATTCGCGTGAAGGGAGGGGCTTCTGCCACTCTTCAGCGGGAAAGTAGTTGTAAAATAGGTGAATGAGCTCAATTTGCCAGCTTTAGCTTGCTTGTAGTCTCAATATGTATGTATATGTAGGTTAAATTGAGTAAAGAGCGTTTTTTAAAACCAACCAGATTGTCCGACCTCTTCACTCACTTTATTCTTAGCAAGATCCCTTTTATTCCTGTTTCTACAAAAGTCCAAAGATGTATCGTACAGCTCCGAGGAACCACAGACAGCAACGGTGATTTTGTCCGCCATTGTTGTTTCGGATTTCTGCCTCCGTCACTACTAAAGCAAGCTCCTGATTGGTTACCGCGGCACGGAATTCCGCCGAAGTTCAGATTTTTGAACTTGCGCGATTCGCGCGAATGGCGCGGCAATCGCTTGAACGCTCAATGCGCGCCGCGCCATTCGCGCTATTCGCGCGTTTCGCGCCGCCTCATTCGCGCGTTTCGCGCCGCAGGATGGCTATTCGCGTCTTTGCATTGACTTAACATGTAAATCACTCGCGCTTGCCGCTTCATTCGCGTCCGGTGTGAACGCACCTTAAAGAGTCAATTGTTTTGGAATCACCATACACTGGTCCTGTTGTATGTTTCTGATTCACTAAAAAGAGCCGACTCATAAGAATCAGTTGCTTTGGAATCACCATACACTGGGTCCATGTATGTTTTTGATTCTCTAAAATAACCGACCCATTAGAGTCAATTGTTTTGGAATGTTTATGATTGACTAAAAAGAATCAACTCATAAGAGTCTTCGGAATCGCTGTACACTGGTTGTATTTTTGTGATTTACTGAAAAGAACCAACTCATATGAGTCAGTTATTTCTGAATCGTCAAACACTTGCCTTGTTGTATGTTTCTGATTGACTAAAAACAAACCGGTTCATAAGAGTCAATTGGTTTGGAATTGTTGTACACTGGTCCTGTTGTAGGGCTGCACGATATATCTAAAAATTATCGTTATCGCGATATTAGTATATGCGATATCAGTATCGCAGAGAGTTGCGATAATTTACATTTAATTTATGTGCCAAACATTTGTGCGTTGCATGCATAGGTTGTCCTCATTTGACCAAACAGATGGGGGCTTACTATCTTTATACCCGCCTCCCAAGTAGGTTCTATAATGCTATTGGCTAGAATGGGCGAACAGGTGAACCTGGTGGCTCAGAGCAGAGAATGAAAAATAAATACGGCAGGAGTATGAAGGGAGAAAATGACAGCAGCGCCGAACTTTTGCCTAAAAAGAACTGTACAGGAATCAAAATTGCCACCATTTATGCTCCCAAAATTTAATCTGCGCAACCTCAAATTATATTTGGGAGCATTTGTGCGAGTGCGAGAAATTGTTGTGGTGCGACCTAGTTTCATTTCTTTACAAAACTTTCGCTAACCTAACTACTGCACAGACTGCTGTGAGCTGATGCGTTCGCCGTTCTCTCCAACATTACATAACCATTTAATCTTAATCTTTATTGTTACCTTTAATGAAGATTTGAGATATTAGCCGTCTTCCTGTCACTGACAATGCGCACCGCTGAACTAGGAACCGGACGTTTTTTTTCTGAAACCTTTGTTCCGGATTTGCATAAACTGCATTGCAATTAGTGGTGTGTGGTATGACAATTTTTGATTGTGGACAGTAAAAAGGTTCTGTACAACGCGGCATTCATTCACATCAGATGATAACTCAGGGGCCGAGTTCCACTGAAGGGGAGTATTTTTCCACTGGGGACAGGCTTTCCAAAATCCTGTTGGTGTCCTCCGACTTTCAAATGGTTTGTTAAAGTAATCTCTTGTATTGCAGAGTGCATGCTATGCACTGGCGAAAGTTTCGCGCGATCCTTAAAACGAAACCAACAGTAAAACGCGTAGGCTACGCGCATCTAAAAGCAATTTTAATACCCCACGTTTAGAGAGCGACTCCCCAATGCACGCAAATTAGGCTAGATAAAATATCTAGGCTGTTATTAGAATGTGGGCTATAATAAGTTGTGAAGTTGTCTATAACTCTGTGTCATACTTAAAAAAAATGTGGTCTCTATTTGCACTTTGAATATTGAAAGAGTAGTCTACTTTGAATATGGCTGCATTTATTGTCTATTTTTTGTTATTTATACTGTAATTTAAAAAAAAAATTGATTCTGAGGCTTTCAGAAACAGCCCATTTGATTTGCCTGGCAATTGGAATCAGCCATGAAGAATAAAGATCAGTGCATTGCTAAAAAGAAATTGGGTGCTCCTAATTTTTTTGATGCTCCTAACTTTTTGAAGTTTAATAGTAATTTTAATAAAATTATTGTTTAATAATATGTTTTATTTAAAAAAACAAGCAAACAAAAAACAGGCAAGGCAAGGAAATATTTAGTTTAAAAGATGCTCTTACATGTAAATAAAAAGTAATGTTTGAAAGCAATTCATTTTGTGTTTGCAGGTCTACGGTAACAGCAAACCAGAAATCAGAATATCTGCCGAGGTTTTAAGTCATTCATAGTGTTTTAAAGTCAAAATTTTTGCAACTTCCTTGACATAATTTTTTTTTTTTAGCCTGAATTAGATTTAATTCGGAAGACAGAAGAAGATCTATTACCTGTTTATTTTAGCATGATCATTACATATATAAAAGTTAAAAAAAATAGATAATAATAACAATAATAATTATTAAAGCATTTCTCTAGGGAAATGTAATATCGCAAGAAATATCGTTATCGCAATATTCAACACCCATATCACATATTTTCCCAATATCGTGCAGCCCTATCCTGTTGTATGTTTCTCATTCACTAAAAAGAACTGACTCATTAGAATCAATTGCTTTGGAATGTTTATGATTCATTAAAAAGAACCCGCTTATAAAGGTCAGTTGTTTCGGAATTGCCGTAAACTGGTCCTGTTGTATGTTTCTGATTCTCTAAAAAGAACTGATTTATAAGAGTCAGTTGTTTCGGTATTGCCATACACTAGTCCTGTTATATGTTTCTGATTCAACGTGCCTTAGAAAAAAACATTACTGGTGTCCATCTTGAGACAAAACAAAAGCATTGATATATTTTAAGATCAATTAGTGCAAGAGTCTTTCAGTTGAAACAGCACAGACTTACATTTTAGTCTGGGACTAGGCTTAAGCCTTGTGTATGAAACCGGGGGACAGTATTAGTCCTGTTGTTTGTTTCTAATTCACTAAAAAGAACCCACTTGTTTCAGAATCGCTGGTCCTATTGTGTTTCTGATTCACAAAAAAGAACTGAGTCATAAGACTCAATTGTTTTGTAATAGCCATATACTTGTCCTGTTGAGTGTTTCTGATTCATACACTGCAAAAAAAGGCTTATCTTACTTAGTATTTTTGTCTTGTTTCTTGTCAGAATATCTAAAAATCCTTAAATTAAGATGCTTTTACTAGATAAGCAAAATGGCATAAGATATTTAGTCTTGTTTTAAGCAAAATGTACTTAATTTAGTTTTTCCCCCTGGAAACAAGTAGGGTAAGTAAAATATTCTTAAAACAAGAGTATTTTACTTACCCCACTGGCAGATCATTTTACTAATTGTAAGCAAACTGCACTTAAATACATTTTTTTCCCCTGGAAACAAGACTAAATGTCTTATATAAGTGTGCATATCTAGTAAATGCATCTTAATTCAAGAATTTTTAGATATATTGACTAGAAACAAGACAAAAATACTAGATAAGATAAATGAGATGTTATAGCAGTCTTAACTCCCAGACTCTTTGCAGAAATAGCATTTTCTTCCTATAAACTGTGATTGTGCTTTACGCTTTTTGTACACAGATGAGGTCTGTTCTCCTGGATGGGACGGGTTGGTTTGCTGGCCTCAAGGTTCCCCAGGAACCGTCACCAAAGTGCCGTGTCCCAGCTACGTGTACGACTTCAACCACAACGGTACTTGCAAAACTTCTTTCAACAAATTTCACCAGTTTCTTTACAACACCATCTAGCCAAATTGTTCTGTTGCTTCGTTTTCGTAGGATTTGCATACCGTCAGTGCGACTTGAATGGGTTGTGGGTATCGGTGGAGAACAGAACTTGGGTCAATTATTCAGACTGTCTGCGGTTCTTGGCTCCAGGCATCGAAAAGGGCAAAGTAAGTCCAATTAAACAAGCTTAAAGAGTTTGTGGTGTCTTATTGACGAGTTTCGAAATCATTCAAGAGTTACTTTTTGTAGTTGGGTTGGTGTCTTCAAACACAAAGTCTTATCGCAAGCCGTAAAGCTGCTTATATAGCTTCAAATGCCACTGGTTTATTAAGTGAAAAGACAAGACTTTGTAAATGTTTAGTTGACTCAAGTGTTGTTGTGTTTCCAGAGGGACTTTTTTGAGCGGCTGCACATCATGTACACGGTTGGCTACGCGGTGTCCTTCAGCTCGCTACTGGTCGCCATTTTCATCATCGGATACTTTCGGTAATTGAAAATCGGTTCCCAACAGACTTTGGTCCCGGACGGCATGTTAAAGAAAAACTAATAACTCTGTGTCTTCATTATGAAGTTGCACAGCAATCAGACGTATTACACTTGTTCCGCACAAGTGGTTGCTGTTGAAGGACTCAAGCACGATGATTCAGACATTAAATTAGCTCAAGAGTTCCCCATTGAGTTCCCCTGCTATAACTGAACAACTTGTACTTTGCCTTTTCTAATTGAAAGCCTCCACTGGAGGATGTTATTGGGTACACATTTATGCATAATTATTAGGATATGCTTTTTTGACAAATGCAGCAACTTCTCGCACACATACACAAACACACATTTGAATTATTAGAAATGAAATAAACCTAAAACATAAAATAAAACTATTTATAAATAATAAAAACATTCATAAAAATAACAAAGCACATAACACAATTACTAAAAATTAAGCCAAATGAAAAACAATGTAATTTTTTTCAAAATAATTAAAAACTATTTAGTCATTTAAAAAATTATAAAATAAAATAAAAATTAACAAAAATGACAAAAGCACATAACACAATTAAACTAAAATAAATGAAAACTATATAGAAACAATTTTTTTTACAAAAGCATAAAATAATTAATAAAAACTCAGCTATAATGTAAATGTAAAATTAAACTTTTAAAAATAAATTAAAACTATTTAGAAACATTTAAAAAAAATGGCAAAAGCACAAAATACATTTCCAAAAAATATGTGAAAAATTAAAAAGAATAAATGAAGACTTTTTATAAATATAAATAACAAAAGCACATAACACAATTACTAAACAAAAAGTAAAAATAATTAATAAAAAAAAAAATTAAAACTATTTAGACACATAAAAACATTAACAAAAATTACAAAAGCACATAATACAATTACTAAAAATGTTATTAAATTTAAATAAAAAATAATGTATTTTTGTAATTAATGAAAACTATTTCAAAATATTAAAAACATTAATACAAATAAAAAAGCACATAACACAATTACTAAAAATTAAGCCAAATGAAAAATAATGTATTATATATATATATATATATATATATATATATATATATATATATATATATATATATAAAATGAACAAAAATGACAAAAGCACATAACACAATTACTAAAATTTAAGCTATTAAACATCAAAAATAATGTAAAAATAAAAAATGTAAAAATAAATGAAAAAGATATAGAAATATTAAAATAAACAAATTACAAAAGCACAAAACAATCACTAAACATTATAAATTAAGCTATGAATAAAAACTGTATGTAGAAATGTAGAAATTAAAATGAAAATCTTGAAAAAATGGAAATAATAACAAAAACTTGTCACATTTACGTCTGTTTTGTACTTGGTTTTTCCCATTGTCTCCCCCCATCGATCTGTGATATTTGGTTTAGTCCTCGTTAGCGTCATCCCCTTCACCTGTGTTCAATGATTAGTCACCCTTTTAAAGTCAGTCTTTGTTTTCAGTCTCTTGTCGGTCCTTGATGTTGTCACAATGTGTGTGGAAGTTCTCTGTGTTCCTGCCTGTTTCATCTTGAAGATTTATATTAAATATATTGTTTGTTTTGTATCTCGTCTCCGTCTCGTTTGTCCAGCACGCTACCGTAACAGAAGGACCGACCGAAACCGTTCACGGCGTTTTCCTCTGCGTTTTATTTTTCCGTTTTGTTTCAGTGTTTTTGTTTCCTTTTTCCTTATGGATAACCATGCTGTTCTCATCATTCTCCTGGAGCAGGGGAACCGTTCTCTCAAGGACCACACCAGAGACTTTGTGTAACTCATACCACTCACGCACTACCCGGACAGCTGCCTGTGCACGTTTTACCGTGCTGGAATGAACATCGCCACCAAAGCGCGGGTGTCCGGGGAGGGTCCTCGAGAGGACATTGCCGATTACATCGAGTGGGTGCTGGCGTCCTGTGAATCTACTTGGACTATCGGCATCGTCGAGGAGGACGTCAGCCCCACTCATGACCCAGAGAGCAGCCCGCCATCACCCCGACAAGTGGAGAATGAGCCCGAGCCCACCGCGGAGGAGGAACCTGAGCCCCAAGCGACGGAGCCAGAGTCCTGTACGTCTGACCAGGTGCGAGAGCCGGCCACTACATCCGTGACGGTGGATGTGGAGCAAGTGAGGGCAATGGAGAGCCCTGCCCACTGCACCACCACTGAGGGTGAGATGGACAATAACTCTGGGGACTTAATTGACTTCTTTTCTGAAGCTATGGATGATAATTCTGGTGATTTAATAGACTTCAATACCGAATTATCTATCTGTCATGATAAATCTACCTGTCTGGATTTCCCAACCAACCCCCCCTCTTCTGCCTATGGCCACCGCTGTCCCCTGACAGCCCCTCTGCTCACCCTCAGCCCACCACCTGCGCAGTGGGCTCGCCGCGGGTCTGCCAGTTTCCGTCGGCGTCCAGGCTGGAGGATCCCTCAGCTCCGCCTCCAGCCTCAGAGTCCAGAACTCTGCCTCGGCTCTCCGACCCTGCGGCTCCACCACGGCTCTCAACGCCCTCGTCTACATCGTCGCCCGTCGGTCCACCAGCTCCACCGGGCTCCATCGTCTTTCCGGCTCCGCCCTGGTCAGTCGTCACCCCAACATCACCTCAGGACTCTGCTCCTCCGGCTGCGCCTCGTCAGGCCGTCCCACCGGCTTCTAGGGACTCCTCCCTCCTGCGGGCACAGCCTCCATCCTCTGTCGCTCCGGCTCCGCCGTGGACCTCCAGATCTCTGCCTTCGCCTCAGTCGCCAGGGCCTCCAGTTCCGCCTTGGCCCTCCAGATCCTCGGTGTCGCCCAGGATCTTCGGCTCTCCATCTCCGCCTCGGGCTCCTCTACCAGCTGCTCCGCCTCTGTCGGTCGGCCCCCTGGAGTTGTCAGCTCCTCCTCCACCATGGCTCCTCCCTCTGTCGGCTCCACTGTGGGTCGACATCACGGCTGCACTCTGGGTCTGGCTCAGCCTCTCCTGCTCCGGGTCCCTCCTGTGTCCTCCCTGGCTCCTCCCACCGTTGTCGCCCCCTTGGACTGTCTTGTCGGCCACTTGGACTTCATGGACTCTTGGCCCCCTCCCTCATGGACTCTGTTTATTTGGTTCTCCACCAAATAAACAGTTCTCTGTGTTCCTGCCTGTTTCATCTTGAAGATTTATATTAAATATATTGTTTGTTTTGTATCTCGTCTCGTTTGTCCAGCACGCTACCGTAACAAAACTATAATAACATATCAGTGATTTAAAAACACTAACATCTTGCAAAATGTTTTTCCATAAATTCTTAAATTTATTTATGTCCCTTTTCAAATGTCATTTATGCATTATGAAATTTTTTTTTCTATAGACTTATTAGTCCCAAACTTTCAGTGTTAAAAAGCATGAAAATATTAGTTATTGAATTGATAGTATAAACAGAGTGAAATAAACATCAAATATTTTTTTGTGTAAACAATTTATATCAATTTCTAAAATCCATCAGAACAAACAATTTTACAACTAAGAATTTTTAAGCTAGTTTACTTGGTTACCAAGAAGAGAATTGTGTCTATAAAAAATTTGAGATGAAAAATGAGATGTCAGTAGTGAACAGAATATTTTGATTGGACATAATTTCCTGTCAAACTTTGATTTCGTAAAATTACACAAAAAGAAAATATGATTTAATTGCGTGTTTTTAAAATAGAATTAGCATTAGCAAGACAAAAAGATGCCTTTTTATTTCATAAATATTCAACATTTTATTTCCACAAGAATGAATGAATGGTGGTTTGAAATGTATGGCAGAAATTCATGCTGGTTTGAAAGGGGAAAAGCAAAAAATCAAGAAGATTCCCCCTGTGATTAGCTGAAATGTTCTCTCCTTTTGTCTCTCAGGCGTCTCCACTGCACCAGAAACTACATCCACATGCACCTGTTTGTGTCTTTCATGCTGCGTGCAGTCAGCATCTTCGTGAAAGACAGAGTGGTGTACGCTAATGGTGTGCTACAGGAGTACGACACCATGCTAATGGACAACATCAGCACTGTCTCCATTTCCCCTCTTGACAAGACTCAGTATGTGAGTGCAATGAATGGCCAACGCTGATGAACCTGGCCTAGTTTAACCATTATTTTTAATTTTTTGAGTTAAGCTGAGGTGAAATAGCTTCGGCTCAAATAACTTTGATTAACTTAAATTAAGTTGGGTTTTCTCTCCATTGATATGGGTTGAGTGTTCTTTGGTCAACAAAGATTAATTTGTTCTTGTGCTGCACACACTTTAACAATGACTTGCACTGTTTGAAATGCATTAGAGACTACTGCTGAGTGGGTTGTTCTATATGAGCTAGAAATCGTAATTATGAAGTGGTGTGTGTTCAAGTGATTTAGATTGAACATGCATTTCCTTCTATTTCCTTTAAGATGAAGGTAGGAGGCTTTCAGGACTAATGCAGCAAAATGAAGAGTGCAGCAAATGTGGATTAAATACTGCACCAGTGTATTTTACCTTTCTTAATGAGCTACTGGGAATGATGGGAAATGTGTTTTTTTCAAGCCAGTTGTGTATGACCTTTTTTTTTTTTCAAACGAATACAATTGGAGTTATATAAAAAAAAAATGTCCTGGCTCTTTCAAGCTTTATAATAGTAGTGAATGGCTTTTGAGATTTTGAAGGCCAATAAAATGCATCCATCTATCATAAAAAGTACTCCACATGACTCCAGGGAGTTAATAAAGGCCTTCTGAAGTGAATCGATGCTGTTGTGTAAGAAAAATATCCATATTTAAAACTTTATAAACTGTAATCTCTGTCTTCCGCTAATTGTCGTACGCCAGAAGTGATGAAAAGAGAGCAAATCAAAACACTGGTTACAGAGGAATCTGAGGATTTTGTTAAAAGCCAAGAGGAGACTGGTTTTACTTAACTGTAAACAAATCATGGTTCTTGCGAGACTAGCATATTCTCACCAGATCTTACGCTACACCTACATCCTACGTCATCCGCTGGAACGCCACTCTTTCGTGAATGTACAAACAACAGTTATTGGAAGCTAGATATTATAGTTTACTAAGTTTTAATTATGGATAGTTGCCTTTAATAACCCCACCAAAGCAGTGTGAAGCACTTTTTATGATGGATGGATGCACTTTAATGGACTTCAAAATCTCAACAGCCATTAACCTCCATTATAAAGCTTAAACAAGCCAGGACATTTTTTTAATATAACTCAGATTGTATTCGTCTGAAATAAGAAAGACCTAGAATGGCTTAAGGATGAGTAAATCATGTGGTAATTTTCATTTTTGGGTGAACTATCGCTTTAGCTTTTAAAGTGCAACCGCATTTACCGCTATTCGGCAAATTGGGCGAAATTTAGTTCAAGTAGCCCAGGAAGCCATGGAGGAGCAGAGAGCTCAGGGAGCCATGGTGAAACAGACAGTCCAGGGAGCCATGGTGGCGCAGGGAGCCCAGGAAGCCATGGAGGAGCAGGGAGCTCAGGGAGCCATGGTGAAACAGACAGTCCAGGGAGCCATGGAGGAGCAGGTAGCTCAGGGAGCCATGGTGAAACAGACAGTCCAGGGAGCCATGGAGGAGCAGGTAGCTCAGGAAGCCATGGAGGAGCAGGGAGCTCAGGGAGCCATGGTGAAACAGACAGTCCAGGGAGCCATGGAGGAGCAGGGAGCCCAGGAAGCCATGGAGGAGCAGGGAGCTCAGGGAGCCATGGTGAAACAGACAGTCCAGGGAGCCATGGAGGAGCAGGTAGCTCAGGGAGCCATGGTGAAACAGACAGTCCAGGGAGCCATGGAGGAGCAGGTAGCTCAGGAAGCCATGGAGGAGCAGGGAGCTCAGGGAGCCATGGTGAAACAGACAGTCCAGGGAGCCATGGAGGAGCAGGTAGCTCAGGAAGCCATGGAGGAGCAGGGAGCTCAGGGAGCCATGGTGAAACAGACAGTCCAGGGAGCCATGGCGGCGCAGGGAGCCCAGGAAGCCATGGAGGAGCAGGTAGCTCAGGGAGCCATGGTGAAACAGACAGTCCAGGGAGCCATGGCGTAGCAGGGAGCCCAGGGAGCCATGGTGAAACAGACAGTCCAGGGAGCCATGGAGGAGCAGGTAGCTCAGGAAGCCATGGAGGAGCAGAGAGCTCAGGGAGCCATGGTGAAACAGACAGTCCAGGGAGCCATGGCGGCGCAGGGAGCCCAGGAAGCCATGGAGGAGCAGGGAGCTCAGGGAGCCATGGTGAAACAGACAGTCCAGGGAGTCATGGCGGCGCAGGGAGCCCAGGAAGCCATGGAGGAGCAGGTAGCTCAGGGAGCCATGGTGAAACAGACAGTCCAAGGAGCCATGGAGGAGCAGGTAGCTCAGGGAGCCATGGTGAAACAGACAGTCCAGGGAGCCATGGAGGAGCAGGTAGCTCAGGGAGCCATGGTGAAACAGACAGTCCAGGGAGCCATGGAGGAGCAGGTAGCTCAGGAAGCCATGGAGGAGCAGGGAGCTCAGGGAGCCATGGTGAAACAGACAGTCCAGGGAGCCATGGAGGAGCAGGTAGCTCAGGAAGCCATGGAGGAGCAGGGAGCTCAGGGAGCCATGGTGAAACAGACAGTCCAGGGAGCCATGGCGTAGCAGGGAGCCCAGGGAGCCATGGTGAAACAGACAGTCCAGGGAGCCATGGAGGAGCAGGTAGCTCAGGAAGCCATGGAGGAGCAGAGAGCTCAGGGAGCCATGGTGAAACAGACAGTCCAGGGAGCCATGGCGGCGCAGGGAGCCCAGGAAGCCATGGAGGAGCAGGGAGCTCAGGGAGCCATGGTGAAACAGACAGTCCAGGGAGTCATGGCGGCGCAGGGAGCCCAGGAAGCCATGGAGGAGCAGGTAGCTCAGGGAGCCATGGTGAAACAGACAGTCCAAGGAGCCATGGCGTAGCAGCACGGAGCCCTATAGCCCTATAGCCCCTATTTACACCTTACAATTCTGACTTTTTTCTCACAATTGCAAGTTTGCACCTTGCAATTCAGGCTTTTTTCTTGCAACTGCGAGTTTACATCTTGCAGTTTGGACTTTTTTCTTGCAGTTGCGAGTTTTCATCTTGCAATTCTGACTTTTTTTCTGAATTGTGAGATATATAAGAAAATTTCAGAATTGTGAGCTGACATTTTTTCCTCTGAACTAGACTTTGTTACTCATAATTGCTAGTTTATATCTTGCAATTCTGACTTTATTTCTCACAATTGGGGATTTATGTCCTGCAGTTCTGACTTTATAACTCACAATTGTGAGTTTATATCTCACAATTCAGAGAAAAAATCAGAACTGTGAGATGAAAAGTATTTTATTTGTACGTATTCAGTGGCGGTAACAAGCTTCAATAATATACAGTACAATTAATTGTATTCCCAGTGTTTTTCCTGCATGACCAATGTTTTAACAGACACTTTCCCATGTTTCTAACTGAATGCCATTGTGGTGCATTCATTCCAACTATAAGGCTGCATAAATGTGTGATTGGCTAAATGCTACAGTTTGAGGATTCTGATTGGCTAAAGCCAGTGTTGTTTGTATTTTCAGGTTGGCTGCAAGATCACAGTTCTATTCTTCATTTATTTCCTGGCGACCAACTACTACTGGATCCTAGTGGAGGGCCTGTACCTTCACAGTCTGATTTTCATGGCGTTCTTCTCTGACTCCAAATATCTTTGGGGTTTCACCCTCATAGGGTGGGGTAAGTGCACATGTTAAGATCAATCAGCGGTTGATTTTGATTTTAAACATTGTTTATTTTATCCTGCCCAGACGTAACCCAGCCAATTTCACAGCTTGTTATGATAATTCTCATCTGAGGCTTGTGTTACATCTGCCTTCGAGAATCTCAGTCGAATCGTTTTGGTGTCCTTTGAGGCGCAAACACTTACTTGAAGCCTTATTTATTCATACTTTATGTTTGATGCATAAAGCTCACCAGGCTAGCCAAACAGACACCTTTGATATGCAAATACTTTTGGGAAGGTTCTCGCATTCTTAGATAATTTGTTGAAAGCCGAACGACTGAGAAGCCCAAACATGTTTGTCCTACTTTAAACAGACCAGCAGTGACACTGATAATGTGTATTACTCAACCAACATATTGATCTTCCAAACAAATTAATGTGTTATCATGATCAATAATGCATAATTACTGTTGCTGGCATCGATGTGTTTGCTATAGAGTAACCGCCTAATGAGGGTTAAATTTTCATATTCAAGCACTCTGAAACATCAGATCAAAAACACATCACTGGATCTTGTTTGCTGAGGTCTGCTTTTGGCTCTTTCATAATTAATAAACTCGGTGTTTAGGGAGACACATCATCATAAATCAGACCCTCTGGGTCTTACTCTCAGCGTGGTTTTATAGCCAGATTATTAACATCTGAAAGTTGAAGTGTAATTTTTCTAATATTAAAATACTATCGCTGTATAATATGCAGTGGCAGCTGTAAATAAACCATCAGTATTTTCTTTTTGAGGATTTTTCTTGAGGCAATGAGGGGGTGTTCAGAAACCTTGAGTTCTGTTCGTGTCAGCACAGAAACTATAGACTTTACATTTCATCATTTATGGTCAGGAGGGTCAAGGAGACTTTTTGGAAGCTTTTGACTTGTCGGATTTCATCGGTTCACGATAAAAAATATCGAAAATTGTGTTGTTCCGGTGAGTTTGTGGCAAGTGTCGGACATGCTTCTGTGCTTGTATGCTGCATTACAGTTGATAAATCTTGTCATTTTCTAATTTGTGCGGTCGCAGGTGTTCCCGCTCTCTTCGTGTCAACCTGGGCTGTCGTCAGGGCAACGCTGGCGAATGTAAGGTGAGTTTCCCGTACGTGATCCAGATTCTCAGTATGGTAAAAAAAAGTCACACAGTTATAGGCACACAAAGAGAGACACACAAGCTGTTCTATATATAAAATTTAATATAATATTTCTGTCTTTCTCTCTAAGGTGTTGGGAGTTGAGCGCTGGAAATATTAAATGGATTTACCAAGTTCCTATATTGACAGCAATTGGGGTGAGTTGTTTGGCAGTTAATCAACAAACACAAACTAAACTGTTGGACACACTGACTTTTATTTATATACCATTACAGTATGTATTAATATTTAGAATTTTGATTTAACATTTCTATTTAGAATTAATTAATTTATATATGTATTTATTGCCTATTTATATGTTTATTTACAAATTTATTACATAATTTTTGCAAGTTTGGAACCAAATGTTGAATGACAGTTCACTCAAAAATAAAACATTCTGTCATTATTACTCACCATCATGTTGTTCCAAAACCGTAAGACCTTCGTTCATCTTCGGAACACAAACTAAAATATTTTTGATGAAATCCGAGAACTTTCTGACCCTGCATAGACGCAACTGACATGTTCAAGACGTTCAAGGTAGTAAGGACGTCGATAAAATAGTCCACGTGACATCATTATGAAGCAACGAGGATACTTTTTGTGTGCAAAGAAAAACAAAAAGTAACTTTATTTTCCAATTTATTCTCTTCCGTGTCAGTCCTCGACGTGTGTTCACGAGAGACCTTGACGCATTATTAAATCTTTTTTGCACACAAAAAGTATCCTCGTAGCTTCATAACATTACGGTTGAACCACTGATGTCACATGGACTATTTTAACAATGTCCTTACTACCTTTCTGGACCTTAAACGTGTCATTTGTGTTGCTGTCTTTGCAGGGTCAGAAAGATCTTGGATCTTATGGGTTTGGAATGACATGACAAACTTGACAATTTTCATTTTTGGTTGAACTATCACTTTAATCTTGACGAATACAAACAGCACTACAGTTTACTTCTACAATACTACAATAAAATAAACATTTTTAAAGCTCATCCATTTAAACCTGTTACCAAAGTTACTGTAAAATACTAAGTTACGTGAAATTTATGTTTATCTGTTAACATGTGGTGCCAAACTAGCTGCTAGCTAACTAACTTTAGATTTAAGAGATCGTTCACCCAAAAATGAACATTACCGCATAATTTACTCACCCTCAAGCCATCCTAGGTGTATATGACTTTCTTCTTTCAGACGTTATTATCAGAGTTATAGCTTTGCCAAGCTTTGTAATGGCAGTGAATGGCTGTTGAGATTTTGAAGTCCAATAAAGTGCATCCATCCATCATAAAAAGTGCCCAACATGGCTCCGGAGGTTTAACAAAGGCCTTCTGAAGCTAATTGATGCGTTTGTTTAAGAAAAATATCCATATTTAAAACTTTACACACCGTAATCTCTATTTTCCGCTAACTCGTAGACACGTTCACGAGAGAGTGGTGTCCCAGCGGATGATGTAGGCGTAGAGTAAGCCTTTTTTTTAAAGGTCCGGAACTTTCGGGGGTGGGACTTGGGCGCTGAACATGCTGATTGGTTGAGTTCACACAGCAAAGTATTTCAACCACACTGCAAAAAGTTTTCACCAGTTTCAACTTAAAAACTTAAGTTTAGCAGCTGCCTTAAAATGTTAAGTTAAACCAACTTAAGTCATTTAAACTCACAAGTTAAATCAACTAATTTTGATTGTAATAAGTTAAAATGACTTGCAGTTTTAAGCTGATTTAACTTAAAAACTTAAGGCAGCTGCTGAACTTTAAGTTTATTTTTACAGTGCACTTATTCCATTTATTCACATAATTTTCAAAGTATTACTGTTATTGTGTCATGAAATGTAGTTTTAAGAGTATTTTAGGTGAGAATGCAGTTGTTTAAAACCCAAAATTGCGGTTTATTTATAAAGACAGCGCCTATTTGAAAACAGGTAATCTTTGGTGCCATGAATCTATTATTTGTGATGTGATCTAGGAAATCCCAACTCATGGTGAAATTTTACCTTTTTTAGGTTTTGATACCAATGAAAGCTGGGTTCAGGCACTTTCCAAAACTGTTTTTATTGGGTCCATAGCTTGAACGTAACAAAAGTTATGGCTATGGTAAGTTGGCTGATAGCTATGATTTTCAGGAATGGAATTTTGAGAAAAACGGGTTTAAAGTGAGACGGGTTTTACTTTCACTTCACGGGTTTACCGAGAGCTGTCTGTCAAGTCAGGAGCGCTATACTGCATCATTATACAAACAGACTAACATCTGTTTTCCGTTGTTTATCATGGGCATAGTCTCTGAACTTTTAATCACCCCTTCTATTTTTAGATAGCATGAATAGTGTACCTTGTAGTTTACATTTAGAAAAGTGAGCGCAGCGCAACTGTTCGCGCATCTTTTCATATAACAGACTGTCATTGGACTCCTCCTCTTTAGTAACTTCATCATCTGATCATTCATCTCTGGATGTGAAATTGTCCATTATAACATCATTTAGGACACTGACATCACCAAGATTAAGCAGATTAAAATGAGTAAGATCATTTAAGTGAGCAGCTACAGTACTCCGCCAGCGCATAAATAAAAACCTTTAGACCGCGATGGAGACAGCAACAGGTCTGGGGAAAAAGATGTTCCTGGAAAAAAAGTTCTTGGAACTATTTGTTCCTGGTAATTTTGGTGAAAAAGCGACTTCTGCTAGTCTATATATGCTAGACGAGAACCAAGTTTTGTTTACAGCAAAGAAAAAACAGTCTACTCTTGGCTTATATCGAAATCCTCAAACATTTTTCTTTAAAAATCCTTGTTTTGTACTTCTAATTCATGACTGGTGTTTCGTTTTGCACTCTCCACTGTGCTTCTGTATTCATCAATGTGTTCGCCTACGTCATCCACTCCCTCGTAAACACGCATATAACAGTTAGCGGAAGCTAGAGATTACGGTTCATAAAGTTTTAAATATGAATATTTTTCTTGCACAAATGCATCAATTCCTTCATTAACCCTCCAGAGTTGTGTGGAGCACTTTTAAGGATAAATGGATGCACTTTATTGGACTTCAAAATCTCAACAGCCATTTACTGCCATTATAAAGCTTGGAAAAGCCAATACAAACTCTGACTGTACTCATCTAATTTGTACTCGACCAATTTTGAAGACTTAATTGATGGATGCAGTCCAAGGTCAAGGCTACTGCCTTGTGGTCTAGAAACATTTAAGAAGTTTTAAACAAACTGCTCCTTTCGGGCTGATTGTGTGTTGGATAATAGTCCATCTAACTTATCTAACAGTTCTTATTGCAAAACATGGGATTGATGCCTCATGTGCTGCCAAATTGCAACAAATTGGTGGAAAGTGCCATCAAAGCAGTTGTTAAGAGGCACAGCTGTCTTCCCATTAACCCCGAATTTAACCCTGTGCTCTAAACGCGATCCATGCTAAAAGAGCTCGTCAAAGTCCCGTAATCTAGTGTGTCAAAGGGTCGATTTGGATAGCAGAATGCTGTCGTTTGTTGACGTTCTGTGACTGAATGTGATTGACCATTTAGCGGTTACATGCATATATTTATCTGCTGGATGGGCAGACGGAGACATTATGCTGTTAATTATCGGCTTTGCCGAGCATAAGCGCTTCCCACAGTAATGGAGCTGCGATTTCAAGAATTTCTGGACCGTAGCGCACCGGGAAAGCTGTAATTATGTGACAGAATGCAAATGTATTTTCGTCCTTGCTGCCTGTCAGCAAAACATATAACACACATGCATGAATTTGCGCACAAGCGCTCATGACTAACAATTTCTATGGTGTATTGATTACAACGTCTAAATAGACTAAAGCGGAATATGAAAGGCTGTTTAAACCTAGTGAAACTCACGGCTCACATGCGACAAAAGCTCATCACGCAGTGACGGAATAATTCCCAAGCGGAAAATATAAGCAGAATGGCACTTTTTCACACTTTCACACTCACCAAAAGGAGAATTTTGTCATTTCCGCCACATCTCAGTTAATGTCTAAACTGGAAATTACATTTGAAACACTTTTGGAATAGAATTGCTTAATTGCTTAATAGCTTTATTTGAAAATGACAAAATAATAAAAATGTTCTTTTCATAAGTAATATTCACCGCTTTGTTTTTTTTTATACATCATGTCTCATTTTAGCGCAATAATTATAAAAAAAAAATAAATGTAATTGTGAAATTTTAGCAGCCACATCTGAGGAACAGTCGTAATTATCAAGTGATTATTTTAGACTGTCATAGTTTTTAAAATGTCATATCTAATAATATCTTATAATAATTAACAAAATGTTTTATTTTAAATAGATTTTTTAGTTTGTTATTTTATCATTAGATAGTCTTTATAGAAAGTGTTTCACTCTTTACTCAAATAAATGAATCCCTGTTTCTTTTTTTCTTCCAGCTGAACTTTCTTCTGTTTGTAAATATTGTACGAGTTCTGGCCACGAAGATCCGAGAAACGAACGCAGGGCGGTACGACACTCGTAAACAGTACAGGTGAGTGCATGAAATTATTGTTATACTGGTATGTGACCTCATATGAGAATCTATACTGTATGAAATTGGATTTGAAATTGTTTTTCACCAGTGACAAATTAAATGCAAATCCAACAGTTGTCGTTTCTGACGGTTACCTGATTCCATAAGCCTAAAAGTACAAGTGTTACTTCATAATATATGAAATGGGTTTATTCCAGCCCATGCAGGGACTAGATTCAGTTTTCCTGTGTTTTTGTGGTTGTTTTCGGCAAGGTGGAGTGTTTGGACATCACTGGTGAGATATCCAGGAGAGGACTGTAATTTTCCAGAGGGTGTTTGAAAGGCTTTCTCACATGAGCTAGAGAAATAGAGAGAAAGACAGAGAGAGTGCTTCTTGTAGTTCGGCTTTCATTAACAGCATGTCTGCCTTTAGATAAAAGTCACAGGATCTCTCTGACTAACAGTGTGCGAGTGGAACCGACTGTAAGGTCAGTCTGTATAGTGATAGTCTCATATCAAAGCTGCCCGTTAATCAAGCAAATCCCTCTTGTCTTTGCTAATAATGTTCTCGCTTGCCTTTGAAGTACAGTTTTACTGTCTGCGGCTCATTAATGATGCTTTAACTATTCTATATGTTCTGAAGTTGTTCATATGCATAAAAACTCACTGACACCATGCTAGGGTGTTCGGGGTTGTTGCTAGTATATTTGGTTGTTTGCCAGGGTGTTCTAGGTAGGTTGCTTGATTCTCAATAAACTTTATAAATAGGGATGCACCGATATATCGGCCAAATAATCTGTATCGGCTGATAAAAGCAATTATCCACCCTATTGTTTAAAACAGCTGATGATCACTGCAAATTGCATTCTGTCAATCAAAAGGGGACAAAAAAAGTGTCTCAATACAGGGCTGTAGTTTTCCTTCATTTAACATTCAGTAATCACAAAGAGCTTTGTGGTTTATTACTTCTGATAAGATGTTTTGATACTCTTAAAGGGATAGTTCACCCAAAAATTAAAATTTTGTGATTGATTTCTCACCCTCATGTCGTTTCAAACCTGTAAGACCTTTGCTCATCTTTGGAACACATATTAAGATATCTTTGATCCGGGAGTTTTTTGACCCTGCCTAGACAGCAATGCAAGTGGAATGTTCAAGGCCCAGTAAGGTAGTAAGGACTACATTAAAATTGTGCATGTGACATTAGAGAAAACAACTCTCGTTATGTCAAGATCACAAAAAATTAAGTAATGATAACAAGAAAACAATGACGAGATCACAAGAAAATTGTCATGATGAGAAAACAACTCTTGTTATGTCAAGATCATGAAAATTAATTTTTCTGATCACAAGAAAACTTGTCAAGTTCACGAGAAAATGAAGTCATGATCACGAGAATACAACTCTTGTTATATCGAGATCACAAGATAATTGTCGTGATAAGAAAGCAACTCTTGCTATGTTGAGATCATAAGAAAATTTGTTGTGAAAAGTTGTGATCATGAGAAACTCGTCATGTTAAGTTCATGAGAAAATGATTAGATCTGTTATGTCGTGACGATTCTGTTATGTCGTGATGAGAAAATGTTGAGATCACATAGAAAATTAAGTTGTGATAACAAGCAAACAACTCTTGCTATGTCGAGATTATAAGAAAATTAAGTCATGATCATACAACTCTCGTTATGTTGAGATCATAAGAAAATTTGTAGTGAAAAGAAAACTTGTCATGTTGAGTTCATGAGAAAATGAAGCCATGCTCATGAGAAAACTTCTGTTATGTTGTGATAATGAGAAAATGTCGAGATCACGAGAAAATTAAGTTGTGATAACAAGAAAGCAGCTATTGTTACGTCAAAATCAAGAGAAAATTGTCATGATTACGAGAAAACAACTCTCCTTATGTCGGGATCACAAGAAAGTTGAGTTTTAATCACGAGAAAACTCACGAGAAAGTGAAGTCATGATCATAAGAAAAAAACGTTTTTGTTGTGATAACGAGAAAACAATGTTGAGATCACAAGAAAATGAAGTCATGATCACGAGAATACAACTCTTGTTATATCGAGATCACAAGATAATTGTCGTGATAAGAAAGCAACTCTTGCTATGTTGAGATCATAAGAAAATTTGTTGTGAAAAGTTGTGATCATGAGAAACTCGTCATGTTAAGTTCATGAGAAAATTATGTCGTGACGAGAAAATGTCGAGATCACAAGAAAATTAAGTTGTGATAACAAGCAAACAACTCTTGTTATGTCGAGATTATAAGAAAATGAAGTCATGATCATAAGAAACTCGTCAGGTTGAGTTCACGAGAAAATGAAGCCATGCTCATGAGAAAACTTCTGTTATGTCGTGATAATGAGAAAATGTTGAGATCAAGAAAATTAAGTTGTGATTACGAGCAAACAACTCTTATGTCGAGATTATGAGAAAATTAAGTCATGATCATGAGAATACAACTCTTGTTATGTCGAGATCACAAGAAACTTTTATCGTGATAACAAGAAAACAATGTCGAGATCACAAGAAAATTAAGTTGTGATAACAAGAAAGCAGCTCTTGTTATGTCAAAAGCAAAGAGAAAATTAAGTCGTGATCACGAGTAAACAACTCTCCTTATGTTGGGATCACAAGAGTTAAGTTGTGTAATAAGTAATGTCGAGTTCACGAGAAAATAAAGTCATGATCATGAGAAAACAACTTTTATGTCATAACGAGAAAACAATGTTGACATCACAAGAAAATTAAGTTTTGATAATAAGCAAACAACACTTATGTTGAGATCACAAGAAAATTAAGTCATGATCTTGAGAATACAAGTCTCGTTATGTCGAGATCACAAACTTTTATGTCGTAATAACAAGAAAACAATGTCGAGATCACAAGAAAATTGTTGTGAATGTCAAGATCACAAGAAAATTAAGTTGTGATAACAAGCAAAACTCTTATGTCAAGATCACGAGAAAATTAAGTCATGATCACCAGAATACAACTCGTTATGTCAAGATCACAAGAAACATGTTGTGATAGCAAGAAAACAATGACGAGATCAGAAAATTGTCGTGATAAGAAAGCAACTCTTGTTATGTCAAGATCATAAGAAAATTGAGTCGAGATCATGAGAAAACTCTGTCAAGTTCACGAAAAATGTTGTGATAACGAGAAAATGTTGAGATCACAAGAAAATTAAGTTGTGATAGCAAGCAAACAATTCTCTTTATGTCAATGTAAGAGATGGGTCATTTTTGTGCTGTGCTTCTGTGCGCTCAACGGAGATAAACAATGTGAAAGGAGCGTGAGCACAGAGGGAGGGGGGCTTCAAGGAGAATGACTGGTGCAACTCAGTACCGCTATTCTCCTGAGGACATCTGGCCTCCTGGGAAAGTGTCGGCCTCGGCCCTCGGGTAGATAAGTTTTTATCACTAGTTTAGAACAAACAGTTTATTATGACGCTTTATGGGGTATGGCTACAAGTTTTTGAAATAGCCAGTAGCGGACCATCATTTCTTGAAATTAGAATGATGTGCACCCACGTGGGGAGATGATCAAGCCTGATCAACTTGATGCTCTCCCTCACTTGGAGGTTGTCTTTAACTGCACCTAAATTAAAAGTATATAAGATGGGACTTCTTGCTGGCACAGTGGAAGCTCAGCCGTGGGATTAGTGCACATCGCCCGGCATTTCTCGGACATACGTGTTGGTCTTCTACGGTGACTGCAACGGGCTCCCCAGTCTTAGAGAGTGGAGATGATGGCACGTCTCTGAGTTGTAAATATGGACTTTATTTTTCTATTTTGCTTGGGGTTTAGCATATAACTATCCAGCTTTGTCTATCCTTTTATGCTTTTACTTAATAATTATGAATATCATTATTGATTATTGACTATTATTATCATAATTTGATCAGCTGTATTTTACATCAATAAACAGTTGTATTGCTTGATTAGTATGGTGTACGGACCTTTTATTGGCACCTCCCCTTGTCGATACACACCACACTGGTCTCACATAAAGTTTTGAATACAAACAGAAACCATACTAAAACAGTCAAGATCACAAGAAAATTAAGTCATAATTTTCTTGTTATCTCGACATAATGAGAGTTGTATTCTCGTGATTATGACTTAATTTTCTCGAGATCTTGACATAAGTTTCTTTCTTGTTATCACGACTTAATTTTCTTGTTATCTCGACATAATGAGAGTTGTATTCTCGTGATTAAGTCGTGATAACAAGAAAGAAACTCTTATGTCAAAATCAAGAGAAAATTAAGTCGTGATCACAAGAAAACAACTTTCATTATGTCAAGATCTCGAGAAAATTAAGTCATGATCATGAGAAAACAACTTTTAAGTCGTGATCACGAGAAAACTTATGTCAAGTAGTGATCATGCAAAAACAACTTTTGTTGTTGTGATAAGAAAATGTTGAGGTTGCGAAAAAATTAAGTTGTGATAACAAGAAAACAACTCATTTTGTCGAGATCACAAGAAAATTATGTCATGATCATGAGAATACAACTCTCGTTATGTCAAGATCACAAGAAACTTTTATGCCATGAAAACAAGAATACAATGTCAAGATCACAAGAAAATCAAGTCGTCGTAACAAGAAAACAACTTATGTCAAAATCAAGAGAAAATTATGTTGTGATTACAAGAAAACAACACTTGTTATGTCGAGATCACAACAAAGTTGAGCTGTGATCATGAGAAAACTTTTATGTTGTGATAATGAGAAAACAATGTCGAGATAGCAAGAAAATGTAGTCGTGATAACAAGAAAACAACTCTCATTATGTCGAGATCACAAGAAACTTTTATGTTGTGAGAACAAGAAAACAATGTTGAGATCAGAAGAAAATTGATGTGATAAGAAAACAACTCTTATGTCGAGATCACGAGAAAATTATGTTGTGATCACAAGAAACTTTTATGTTGTCATTAAAGATCACAAAAAAATTAAGTTGTGATAACAAGCAAACAACTCTTATTTCAAGATCACGAGAAAATTAAGTCATGATCACCAGAATACAACTCTTGTTATGTCGCGATCACAAGAAACATGTTGTGATAACAAGAAAACAATGACGAGATCAGAAAATTGTCAAAAAATCTGTACCGGTTGACAAATATCTGCTGGTTAGTCATGTCTAGCGGTAAATATAGATGTGGATTTTAATAACTGTGAATTAACCAAAATATAATATTTAAATATTATTTCCAAAAACTTTGAGCGATCCAGTTTTTTGACAGTGTAAGATTTTAGTTTTTCAGTCAAACATTCTTAAAATAAATGACTGGAATGCAAATTGGATAGATTGATGTGCAGTTTAGTTTTGAAAATGACACAAATATTAGTTTTCACAAAGTTTGCTGCTCAACTGCTTTTAGATCTTTGTTTCAGTTGTTTCTGTGATGCACTGAAATATAATTACAAGCACTTCATACGTTTCAAAGACTTGTATCGACAATTACATGACATTTATGCAAAGAGTCAGTATTTGCAGTGTTGGCCCTTCTTTTTCAGGACCTCTGCAATTCGACTGGGCATGCTCTCAATCAACTTCTGGGCCAAATCCTGACTGATAGCAACCCATTCTTTCATAATCACTTCTTGGAGTTTGTCAGAATTAGTGGGTTTTTGTTTGTCCACCCGCCTCTTGAGGATTGACCACAAGATCTCAATGGGATTAAGATCTGGGGAGTTTCCAGGCCATGGACCCAAAATTTCAATGTTTTGGTCCCCGAGCCACTTAGTTATCACTTTTGCCTTATAGCACGGTGCTCCATCGTGCTGGAAAATGCATTGTTCTTCACCAAACTGTTGTTGGATTGTTGGAAGAAGTTGCTGTTAGAGGGTGTTTTGGTACCATTCTTTATTCATGGCTGTGTTTTTGGCTGCCCTTCTTGACACCAGGCCATCTTCCAAAAGTCTTGGCCTCACTGTGCGTGCAGATGCGCTCACACCTGCCTGCTGCCATTCCTGAGCAAGCTCTGCACTGATGGCACTCCGATCCCGCAGCTGAATCCTCTTTAGGAGACGATCCTGGCGCTTGCTGGACTTTCTTGGATGCCCTGAAGCCTTCTTAACAATGCAGTGGAAAGTTTTTTTCGGGATTAAGTTAATTTTCATGGCAAAGAAGGACTATGCAATTCTGTAGCGTGTTTCGTCTCGCACCACAAAGAACTCCACGACACCACTGGCTTCGGTGGACCACGTCTGCAGTTTATTAAAGACAGGACAGTTATTAACACCACGCAAACACACACTCTCGGCTCTGTGGTCTGTCTCACTCAAGTCCAAAGCCGTTCTGCTACAGTTCTCAATAAAACTTTCCAAATAAAATGTGTCTTGTTTCAATTATTTTCTTTCAACACAAGTATCAGACATTACATACAACCTTAAACACAAATTCAATAATGTAAAGATATCTTCAATATATGTATACACAATTTCATACTTTGAAATTACAGAAAATTGTTTCAATCTAACATTACAATGAATTCTGATCGTATAGTGGTAATTATTTTGTTGCAATGACATACCTGCAGTTTATTAAAGACAGGACAGTTATTAACACCACGCAAACACACACTCTCGGCTCTGTGGTCTGCGGGGAATGTAAGAAGAGAGAAAAGTGAACCCCTGTCCCCATTAACACTGCAACTGCAGCCGATTAACAAATCAAAGATAATACATGGTGATGAATGTACAATTTAAGACATAAAAAGACAATACTTTCGACAAAACTTAACTGCATGATGTTTTAAGAACATAATCCACCTCTTTCGTTTTATTAAAGAACCAAAGTTACCGGAAAAAGAATGAAAAACCCCACCTCTAAAATCGGTGCGGGCGGCAACTTGAACAAACTCATAAATGGCCAATTAACACACAACTCGAATAAACACGAAAAATAACGAAATACAAACATGCTATTTGACTCAATCCAGCATTAAAACATGTCATCCACTGATATCAAGCAAAATTGTAACTCAATCTGATGTATTTTAACACTATATTACAGAGCACAGTTGCAACATACCTGTCTCACTCAAGTCCAAAGCCGTTCTGAACGAGAGCGGGACGCGATTGGATAAATCAAATGGGAAATGACATCACACAAAAAAAACCCATATATTATTTTGAAACAAAAGATAAACAGCGTACATGTAGTTTTATGTATGATGAAACATGAAAATAAATAAAATAAGGAATATAATTCTTGGAAAATTAAAGTTTGCTGGAATGGTTGAAACTTAAAATACTACACTCTCCCCTCCTAAATTTCAGCGAACTTTAAGACTGTAGGTGAGGCATTTTCCTTTAACAGGGGGTACCATGACTTAAGTCATTCAAATGAATAGCAAAGACACTTTGCCTGGTAGAAATATGCCCTTATACATATAACCATACACCCCCACGCAAAGTACTTCTCATATTAAAGCTTCCTCTTAAAGCTCACTCAAGTCTAAATCTTAGTCAACTCTTGACATTTGACTTCAAACATTAGTTCAACCCTCTATAAAATTTGATAGAATTTTGAACAACTCTGCAAGAGGATCTTTCTGCCCTGATTCAGTCAATATCATACTCATACACTCAAGCAGACGTCTCACAGGTCTCACTAGCCTTCCCGCCCTGGTTCTCACTGTTCCCTCATTGGGTTTAAAGGCAGTATCTGTTACAGTCACTGTTCTTTGGGACTTCTTCTGTTCATATCCACTTTTGCAACTTGAGGATTTATGCTTGGAGCTTCTGACTGATCTGCTCATAGAACTGACATCTTCTGACATGACATTGGATCCAGCCTGAACACTCTGGTTGCTCACAGATTCTCGGGTCCTTTCCCCACCACTGATGCACAATTGATCTGGTTCCAATTCGTGCTCACTTTTTTCATCATCAGACTTTTCGCTGCTCGTTTCTCTGGCTTCACATTCATCACTAGAACTCTCAGTGTGTTCACATTCATTTCCGGTAGAATGATTCTTCTCTCTTGTTTGACTCACACAGTCTGAACGTCCCAACTCTGTGACGTGTTCTCTGGTCATTTCCTTCACAGAACGTTCTCCGGTACTCTGAGGTGCTTTGGGGCTTACCCCTTGTAAAATCCATACAGCTGTTCTTGATTCTCTTCCTGTACTGAGAAAAGACCTTTGGCTTTGACTCTCTGGTTGATTTCTTTCCTCCTCCGACACTGCTGACAGGACTGTAGATTCAATGTCCAGCTCTTCCAATGGAAGGAAATTGACAGGGAGGAGAAAATTACGATGGACCACTTTGCTGTTCTTCGTTGTGGGGTTCTCAACTCTGTAAATAGGCAATGATGAATCTTTCCATGTTACTACATGAACTGCTGAATTCCACACATCTGCCAACTTTCCTTTTCCTCTTTCCTTCTTATTTGCCAAGAGGACATGGTCACCAACCTCCAGAGGAGCACCCTTAGACCTTTTATTATACCCTTCAGTTTGTTTTCTCTGTGCATCCGTAGTGTTGCCCTTGGCAATATGCACGGCTTCTCTGAGATCTTTCTGGAAAGATTTCACATATTCATCATAGGTCTGAACATCCTCATTTCTGAGTGCACTTCCAAACATGACGTCTACAGGTAACCTTGGAATCCTTCCAAACATTAAGTAGAACGGTGCAAACCCAGTTGTTTCATGGGTAGTACAATTATAGGAAAACGTAAGTGTCTGAATCATTTGCGGCCATCTCTCCTTTGCTCGAGGAGGCAAAGAGCGGATCATGTTGCCGAGGGTGCGATTAAATCTTTCGGTCTGCCCATTGCCCATAGGATGGTACGGCGTGGTGTGGGACTTATCAACACCAGATACAAGCAACATCTCAGCAATCAATTTGCTCTCAAAGTTTGCACCCTTGTCAGAGTGTATTCTCTGCGGAAAGCCATACACACAGAAAAAGTTGTTCCACAATTTCTGAGCCACTACTCTGGCTGTTTGGTTGGGACAGGGGAACGCATGGGCTAGTTTTGTAAAATGGTCTGTTATGACTAGAACATCAATGCTCTCTCCACGCCTTCCCTCTGCAGACCAGAAATCTATACATACAAGCTCAAGTGGTGCACTTGTCCTGATAGACTCTAGTGGAGCTCTCGCCTCAGGTTCCTGAGTCTTTCCGACCACACATCGTTTACAGTGTGAGACATACTTTTTGACATCTGTGTCCATACCAGACCAGAAAAACCGCTGGCGTACAAGGTGAAGGGTTCTGCTTTGGCCTTGATGGCCGGCATCATCATGAGTTCCTCTGAGAGCAACAGTTCTTAACGAGTGTGGAAGTACAAGCTGGTACCTGACTTTACTGACCCGATCTTTGGACCTGCGATAGAGAACTCCATCCTTTAATTCGAATTTTTCCCAATGCTTCAGAAGTCGCATTACTGGTGCAGTTTCATTGTCCCTCTCTCTACGTGATGGTCTCCTTTTTCTGTCAACAAAGAACACAACACGAGACACAGTGGGATCTGCCTTCTGCTTTATCCGTATCTCCTCCATAGAGAAAACTGGCAGAGTGCTGACACCTCCATGGACAAAATGATTGTTCTGGGCTAGATGGACACTATGAACTGGACTGCTGGCTTCCCAGTTTAGACAGGACTCAAAAACAGCTTTCACCCCTTCACTACTAATCATCTTCAGTTTTTCCTCCCGAGACTCCATGCTACTCTCACAAGTTTGATGATGCACATTCACTGACAATCGGAAAGTTTCTTGGATGGCCTCAGGGGTCACATGTATAGCCTTAGTCTCTAAAGCATCACATACCTCTAAAGTTCTGGCGAAAGGTCGGCGGCTCAAGAGATCAGCGGGAACATTCTTGGTCCCAGGTATGTATCTCAAGTCAAAATCAAAAGGGGCCAGCTTAGATACCCACCTTTGCTCACAGGCATCTAACTTTGGCTTTGACATTATATACGTCAGGGGATTGTTATCAGTTAACACTGTAAATTTGGTCCCCTTTAGCCAATGGGCGAATTTATCACAAACTGCCCACTTCAGAGCATAAAATTCTAACCTATGAGCAGGGTAATGGGATTGGGCCTTTGACAGGGTCTTGCTTGCAAAAGCAACTGGTCTAGGTTTTGTCTCATTTTCTGGAATTTGACTCAAGACTGCGCCAAAACCATCCATAGACGCATCTGTGGACAACAGAAAATGCCTCTTGAAGTCTGGGTGGGCAAGAACAACAGTGTGAGAAAGAGCCTGTTTTATCTTTTCTACAGCTGTGTCACACTCTGCAGTCCAGTCTTCAGGACTTAGACGCCTAGGATTGGAAACAAAGCGTGTCTTTTGTCCATCTTTCCTCCTGACTTTCTGTCCAGCTGTCAATTTAAATAATGGTTTCGCTAAAGTCGAGAGGCCTTCAATGAAATGGGAATAATAATTCGCCATGCCAAGAAAAGACTTAATTTTGGTTGGCGATGGAGTCTTTCCATCCGCTTCCATCAGATCTGAGGACTTCATGTCACTGACTGCGGACACTTTAGTTGGATCGGTTGCTATGCCACTTTCAGTTACTATATGTCCTAGGAACTTGACAGTTTTTCTCAAGAAATAGCACTTCTTTTGTGACAGTTTCAGGTTATGCTCTCTAAGTCGAGAAAATACCATCTCAAGGCGATCAAGTGCTTCCTTCTCAGTTTTGCCGAAGACAAGTAAGTCGTCCAAATAACAGAGAAGTGACAGATAGTTCTGGTCTCCAAAGATCGATGTCATCATGCGTGAGAATGTTGCCGGGCTATTACATAAACCCTGAGCCATACGGTTATATTCATAGAGCCCCACTGGAGTTATGCATGCCGTATATTTACGGTCATCCTCATGAATTGGAATGTTATAGAAGCCCGATGTTAGATCCATAGTGCTAAAATAACAATTTCCCCCTAATGATGCAAGGGCATCAGCTTGATGGGGTAAAGGATATGCATCCTTCTCTGTCCTTTGGTTGAGCCACCTAAAGTCTGTGCATATCCTTAGCTCTCCAGAGGGTTTCCAGACTAAGACTAAAGGTGAGGCCCATTCACTGTTTGATTTTTGAATAATCCCGCGCTCCTCCATCTCATTCAATGTTTGTCTTAATTTCTGATAATGGGTGGGCGGAACTCTTCTGTAGGGCAATCGGAAAGGCTTTTCATCTTTGAGTCTTATCCGATGAACGGTATTCTTTACTTCGCCACAATCTAACTTGTCACGAGAGAAGATGCTTTCATACCGTCCTATGAGATCAGCCAGTTCTCTTTTCCAATAATCACTCACTTCACAAGATTCAATGTCAATTTCTGTTAGCCCCAATTCTCTCAGCTTTAGTTTATAGTCAGTTTGCAGCTTAGTTTTTTCATTAAACTCGTGCACTTGGACAATATTCTGCTGAAAGTCTCTGTGCTGGTGTTCTGCTCCTTTCTCTACAAAATCTAGCTCCTCTAGCGCAAGACATGGGTGCACATTTGCGAGTTTAGTATTGCGGCGCAAAACAATGGGGCGGTCAATCATGTTGATCACTCTCATAGGAATCCATTTATTTCCCCAGAGAGGGCAAACACTGCGAGCTACCATGACATTTCTTGGTGCAGAACGGGAAGTGGAGGGTTCAAGCATTACAGTGCTTCCAACAGACAAGGGAACTACTTCTTTCAATCTTCCCCAAACCAAATGCTCATGTTGTGGCTCTAGTGTAACACACTGTCTCAACACTACTGTTCCAACTTTCTGTGGTATCTCATCTCCATGCCAGCGATCCACATTAGAAAGCACATTCAGCAGGGGTTCTTGACTATTATCTTGAACCGGTTGAGACAGGCTTTTCCAGTACCACTCGGTTTTCTTCATCTGACGAGTCACATGCCTGATGACATTTGATCCAACTATCATGTCATCCTTTTGACCTGGAACAACTAGAAAGTTGATCGCCATTTTGCATTCAAGCATATCCACACTCAACTCATATGTACACTTTGGTTTAGTTTCATTCCCTCCACAGCCAGTAAGTACTTTTTTTGTGGGCTTACTCGAATCCGCACAGATCAAATTCCAGTCTTTAAGTGTCCGTTCAGCTGATTCACTCAAAGTACAGGTAACAGATCCACTATCTACAAGGGCTAACAGTTTCACTTTCCCCTCAACCAGTACTGGAGCATAGAACAGGTCATCTTCATCATTAATTCTCTGGTAGGTAGCTTTTGGAACCTCACCGGGAGTCTTTTGCTGAACTGCAATCACTTCACTTGCACAGTTTTGACTTATATTGTCGCTAGTAGTGACATGAACCATCAATGGGTCATCTGGGGATTTTGCTTGTCTGACACCCACACTGCTCCCCTCACAGTGCAGGTTTTCTAGTTTAAATGGTGCTCGGGCATGGTGGCACTGGCTGTGACTGGCTTCACTTGTTTTTTTTCAGGGCATTCAAAACCTCTGTGTCCTGTCTTGAAACACTTAAAACACAGCCCCTCTCTGAAACAGTGAGTCTTTGTTGTATGATCTTGAGCTCTACATATTTTACAGGGGACTGCAGAGTCTCCAGGCTCAACCTTACCCTGTTCAGCTTTCTGGTTTTGTCCCTTCTGTTGAACAAGGAACTGCTCTAGAAGAGAAACTACACGCCCAAGGAGAGCTGAGTCTAAACCACTTGCCTGGTTATTAGCAGTAGGCTGCTGTTGTGTCATGCACCAGGCGTTAGAAGAAGCTTCATTAACCCTTCTCTCTTTATCGACTCGAACAGACTGCTTGTCTCTGTGGTGGCTGTCAATTAATGCTTGGATTTCACTTGCATTCCAACTTTCCAGTGGTTTACTGCGAAGCGCTGTGTACAGACTGGGCTCAGGGCAATGCCTAACAAACATCATAGTCACTTCATGACTAGGGCCTTCGACTCTCTTCCCTTGTCTTTTTAGGCATTCATCAGCTAGGTCAATAGCCTTATTTAGTCTGATCCAGTACTCTAAGCCACTCTCTGACTGCTTTGGCAAGGTTTCATAGAAGTCTTTCATAGGGGTTGTGGAGGAAATTGCATCTCCAAAATGTTGTCTTAGAATTGAAAAAATGACATATGGGTCTCTAGTCACATCAATCAGAGGATTGTTGCGGATACATGTCCTCACAATGTCTTTGGCATGGCCCATTAGCTTGTCGAGAATCTCTTGGCCCTGTTCGGATGCACTGAATCCCTTCTTGTTCAAGTAAGCTTGCATCAATTCTTGCCATTCACCAATGGTGCATCGATCTGTCTTATCACCTCTAAAGGTAGGCGGTTCTTTGATGTCTTGATGCCTAACAATAAGGTTAAAATTTGACGGATCAGGGCTTTGGGGTGAGGGCTGTTGGGCATCCACACAATCTCTCTGATTTTTTTGCTCTGCAGATCTAAGGTTTGCAGTAATTTGGTTCCCTATTTCACTTCCTAGCTGCTTCATTAAATCTGCCATTGTTTGCCACTGATTCACTTGTTCACCCTCTGGGGGATTGTATAGTCTTTCTCTAAGAGGCGCTGTTGTGTCTCTGCTCATGCCTTGCATAGTTGTTCTACTGGTTGATGGGCGAACTGGAGAAGCTGCCATATTTTGTTCTAACATGCTATTTAACTGGGCCCCCCTCCCAATTCCAGTAGAAAACCTTTGCGAGCTTAAAACGCCACTCCTTACACAAACAGGTGTCACGTTTGCAGAATTAACATCAGTGTCTGACATTTGTTCTTGTGTTTTGTTGTGTGCAAAGCTGTAACTGTCCATGTTTAAATCTCACTGCTTATCTACGCCGAAGTTCTGTTGACTGGTGATGTCGGTAAAGATGAGTTTCCCCGGAGATCTGCGACGGCTGATCCCTTGAGATCCGGGTCACGGCACCAATTTTGTAGCGTGTTTCGTCTCGCACCACAAAGAACTCCACGACACCACTGGCTTCGGTGGACCACGTCTGCAGTTTATTAAAGACAGGACAGTTATTAACACCACGCAAACACACACTCTCGGCTCTGTGGTCTGTCTCACTCAAGTCCAAAGCCGTTCTGCTACAGTTCTCAATAAAACTTTCCAAATAAAATGTGTCTTGTTTCAATTATTTTCTTTCAACACAAGTATCAGACATTACATACAACCTTAAACACAAATTCAATAATGTAAAGATATCTTCAATATATGTATACACAATTTCATACTTTGAAATTACAGAAAATTGTTTCAATCTAACATTACAATGAATTCTGATCGTATAGTGGTAATTATTTTGTTGCAATGACATACCTGCAGTTTATTAAAGACAGGACAGTTATTAACACCACGCAAACACACACTCTCGGCTCTGTGGTCTGCGGGGAATGTAAGAAGAGAGAAAAGTGAACCCCTGTCCCCATTAACACTGCAACTGCAGCCGATTAACAAATCAAAGATAATACATGGTGATGAATGTACAATTTAAGACATAAAAAGACAATACTTTCGACAAAACTTAACTGCATGATGTTTTAAGAACATAATCCACCTCTTTCGTTTTATTAAAGAACCAAAGTTACCGGAAAAAGAATGAAAAACCCCACCTCTAAAATCGGTGCGGGCGGCAACTTGAACAAACTCATAAATGGCCAATTAACACACAACTCGAATAAACACGAAAAATAACGAAATACAAACATGCTATTTGACTCAATCCAGCATTAAAACATGTCATCCACTGATATCAAGCAAAATTGTAACTCAATCTGATGTATTTTAACACTATATTACAGAGCACAGTTGCAACATACCTGTCTCACTCAAGTCCAAAGCCGTTCTGAACGAGAGCGGGACGCGATTGGATAAATCAAATGGGAAATGACATCACACAAAAAAAACCCATATATTATTTTGAAACAAAAGATAAACAGCGTACATGTAGTTTTATGTATGATGAAACATGAAAATAAATAAAATAAGGAATATAATTCTTGGAAAATTAAAGTTTGCTGGAATGGTTGAAACTTAAAATACTACACTTCATCTGATCACTCTTCATAACATTCTGGAGGATATGCAAATTGCTATTATAAAAACTTAAGCAGCAACTTTTCCAATTTCCAATATTTATGTAATTCTCAAAACTTTTGGCCACGACTGTAGAGTAATAGATGTGTATTATCTTAATCACGTGTGACAGTATTAGAGCCGCTGCTGATAGTGTTTTAAACCCCCAGGGGTTTGATAACCTCCAGTGAAATTAAATCTAGGCAGTGAACGCCATTAAAGACGTTACAGATGAACGGACACAGTTGCATTTTACTCTTAATGAGAGTCGGACGTATGCTCTGAACTTGAAGTAATTAAGCAATTTCCATGTGTTATGAGCTCAGCGCAGGTCTCCTCTGCTTCTGAGACGCTTTATTTGAGGATGTGAAAACAGCAGTAAGGCCGCGGACTCAAAACTCAGTGCAACTTTTCTCATTTTCTGGACTTTAATGTAATAATCAGCCTTCAGAGAGACGTTGACTATCACTCTCAGTGTCTCGCTCTCATTTCAATTTCAGTTGAAAATTCTCTCTCAGCTCAGGTTTTTCATCACTTTACTCACTGTGAAGCCCAAAACCACAGTAAAACCATGATATTTTTGAAAGTACCATGTAAATATCATGGTACCATAGTATAACCACCACTTTACGATGGTACCATGGGGTGTTTTAGGGTGTTCTGAGTGGTTACTATGGTGTTCTGCTGGTTTTAGGGTTTTCTGAGTGGTTACTATGGTGTTATGGTGGTTTCTACGGTGTTCTTTTTGGGGGTGTTCTGAGTGTTTTTTGAGGGTGTTCTGAGTGGTTCTAGGGTGTTCTGGTGGTTTCTAGGGTGTTCTGAGAGGCCTATAGAGTGTTCTTATTTGGGGTGTTCTGAGTGTTTTTTTAGGGTGTTTTGGGTGGTTTTATGGTGTTCTGGGGCCTCATGTACAAAGACTTGCGTTGAATTAATACTAAAACATTGCGTACGTACAAAGCTGTAAATGTGCGTACGCAGTAAAAAAATCAGATGTACGAAACACTGCGTACGCGGAATTCCACGCATAATCTCTTTGTACATCTGAATTAACGTGAATTTGAGCGCACATGCACGAGCGCAAAACCCCTCCCTGCCACCTCCCCCATACAGTATTAATATGGTAATGACTCCACTTTGGCAAAACCAAACGAAAAAGCAAGCAAGAGAAACTTAACAGAATGTGAATTGAAGGTGCTCCTACCGGAGGTAAACCGGAGAAAAACTGTTATTTGCAAGCTTGTAAAAAAATAAATAGAAAAAATAGAGTGGGAGAGTTTAGCTAACGCGGTTAACGCAGGGGGGTCTGAACATCGCACTGTGAACAAATTAAAAAAGAAATGGTCCGATGTAAAGGTGCAGGTAAGAGGAGAACAGCGGCGACTTACGTTTCAGCGCATCAGTCAGTCATAGAGCGGAAGCAGATGAACGTCTTTGTCTTGTAATGGTAAAATATATTGTTGTTTGAATAAGTACAACATTGTCTTAAAGTAGGCCTATGTCTATAAAGGTTCATATAATGCATCACCACACGGTGTGATGTTGACATAATGTGATTTAGTTTGACACAAAGCAACCGAGTGATCCTTGTCAGCTAGGTAAAATATATTATAAGAAATTTCTATTTTGATTTTATGGCTATCTGCTGAATTTGCTGATACTTGTAAATTACATGATGTAATTTATTAACATTTCATCATATTATATAGCCTATATAGCCATTGAGAGGGACATCCCAGTGGATCACAGTGTTGTTTTAATTAGTTTACATAAGATATAAGATATTTACATAAGATCCCCTCTATATGTATGTATCTGTATAAAAGTTATTAATACTTATTAAATATAATATAAGAATATTATTGTGTGTGTGTTTTTTTTTTTTTTTTGGTGGTGGAGAGGTTGGGGGGTGCCCTTTTTTCAGTTTCAGCACATGCCCCTCAAAAGGTCTGTGCCAGCGGAATTTCAGTTGCCCAATCGCCCGCTACAAGTGCGAGAATGGGCATCATTGTATCTGCGCTCTTGGTCAGTTTGTGGGTTGTTGAGGGGGGTTAACAGCCACGTCTTTAATGGATAACCGCGGTCTCCTGATAAATAATTACGCTCAATAAAATTAAAAAAAGTAAAACTTGGCTGTTTCCGATTCACGTATCCAAATTGGTCTTCGATCGCTTGCGGTTACATTAGGAAAACCGGGGATCGCTGCTAATTGCGCTTTGTTTGGCTGGTCAACTGCATGGTATGGAAATCTTATATACCTGCTAGACATGCGGATGATCCCGTCCCATACATCTGGCATTGCACGGCTCAAAGACGACTGGCTTAACCCCGAGCGGTCTGCCAGTTCTCTTGGGAAAGAACCATTTGCCAGGAAACCGAGCGTTATCAGCACCTGTAAGGGAACGGGTAATGCGTGGCTCCTCGCTGTCTCCAAATTTGGACCCAACTCAGCACAGAGCTCCAAGAGGAGCTCTTGGAGATCTGAAACAGCTTATAAGCCAGTCATCATCGTGGGCCAGAAAATCACTGTGATCCCTAAAAACGCGTTCCCTTCGGATTTGGCCATTGACAAAGTCCTCCAATAAGGCCAACACTGCCATTGCCATAGACTAAGGGATGTATACATTTGCAAATGCTTTTATATGTTCTAAATCACATAAATGGTAGAAAAATATTGTCTCAATTAACCCATTTTATCAATTATAAATTAATAGCAATGTTTTCCACATGTGTTGGTGCGATACTTTGTAGTGTGCAATTTAAAATAATTGCCTCTAGGAGTCGCCAAGGGACATAAAACAAACACACGCACAAAAAATACACGTACGCCAGACATGGAGTTGGCGTGGATCAACGCACATTCTCACGTTAATTTCATCGTTAGTAAATCCAAACGTGAGCGTGAAATCTGGCGTACGCAAAGTTTTTGTGCGTACGCAGCGTTGATACATGAGGCCCCTGGTGTTCTGGTGGTTTTTAGGGTGTTCTGAGAGGCTTATAGCCTGTTCTTTTTTGGGGTGTTCTGAGAGGTTTTTAAGGGTGTTCTGAGTGGTTTTAGTGTGTTCTGAATGGTTATTATGGTGTTCTGCTGGTTTTTATGGTTTTCTGAGTGGTTACTATGGTGTTCTAGTGGATTTGAGGGCGTTCTGAGAGGCTTAAAGAGTGTTCTTTTTTTGGGGTGTTCTGAGTGTTTTTTTATGGTGTTTTGAGTGGTGTTAGGGTGTTCTGGTGGTTTCTAGGGTGTTCTAAGAGGCTTATAGCGTGTTCTTTTTTTAGGGTGTTCTGAGAGGTTTTTAAGGCTGTTCTGAGTGGTTACTATGGTGTTCTGCTGGTTTTTATGGTTTTCTGAGTGGTTACTATGGTGTTCTGGTGGTTTTGAGGGTGTTCTGAGAGGCTTATAGCGTGTTTTTTTTGGGGGGTGTTCTGAGAGGTTTTTAAGGGTGTTCTGAGTGGTTTTGAGGGTGTTCTGAGAGGCTTATAGAGTGTTCTTTTTTGGGGTGTTCTGAGTGTTTTTTATGGTGTTTTGAGTGGTGTTAGGGTGTTCTGGTGGTTTCTAGGGTGTTCTAAGAGGCTTATAGCGTGTTCTTTTTTGGGGGTGTTCTGAGAGGTTTTTAAGGGTGTTCTGAGTGGTTTTGAGGGTGTTCTGAGAGGCTTATAGAGTGTTCTTTTTTGGGGTGTTCTGAGTGTTTTTTATGGTGTTTTGAGTGGTGTTAGGGTGTTCTGGTGGTTTCTAGGGTGTTCTAAGAGGCTTATAGCGTGTTCTTTTTTGGGGGTGTTCTGAGAGGTTTTTAAGGGTGTTCTGAGTGGTTTTGAGGGTGTTCTGAGAGGCTTATAGAGTGTTCTTTTTTTGGGGTGTTCTGAGTGTTTTTTTATGGTGTTTTGAGTGGTGTTAGGGTGTTCTGGTGGTTTCTAGGGTGTTCTAAGAGGCTTACAGCGTGTTCTTTTTTTGGGGTGTTCTGAGAGGTTTTTAAGGGTGTTCTGAGTGGTTTTAGGGTGTTCTAAGTGGTTACTATGGTGTTCTGCTGGTTTTTGTAGTTTTCTTAGAGGCTCATAGGGTGCTCTTTTTTGGGGTGTTCTGAGAGGTTTTTAGGGTCTTCTGAGTAATTTTAGGGTGTTCTAAGTGGTTGATATGATGTTTTGGGTAATGTTAGGGTGTTATGATTGGTTCCTATGGTGTTCTGCTGGTTTTTAGGGTAATCTGAGTGATTAATATGGTGTTCTGGTGGTTTCTAGGACGTTCTGAGAGGCTTATAGGGTGTTCTTTTTTTGGGTGTTCTTTTTTTTAGTGTTCTGGTGATTTTGAGGGTGTTTTGAGAGAATTTACAGTGTTCTGAGTAGTTACTATGGTGTTTTTAGTCTTTGATATGGTGTTTTGGGTGTTTCTAGGGTGTTTTTTAGTATGTTCTGAGTGGCTATAGTGTTCTGAGTAGTTTCTAGGGTGTTTTGGATGGTTTCTATGGTTTTAAGTATGGTTCTATGGTGTTTGGTGTGGTTGATATGGTGTTTTTTAGGGTTACTATGATGTTCTGGTGGTTTTTAGGCTGTTTTGAGTGATTGCTATGGTGCATTAGGTGGTATCTAGAGTCTTCTGATTGGTTTTTAAGGTGTTATGGGTGGTTGGTATGGTTTTTTGGGTGTGTTTAGAGTGGTTGCTGTGTTTTCTAGGTGGTTTTATGGTCTTCTCAGTGGTTTATAGGGTGTTCTGGGTTAGGGGTGGGAGAAAAAATCGATATTGCAATATATTGTTGTGCTCTCTGTCGCAATAAATAATCGATACACTAACGGCCAATATCGATATTTTATTACAACACAAATGATTAATTTACCCGTCGTCAGTGTCACTGTCACTACCCAATATCTACCATTCTGTTTGCGGGGGGCGCTGTTCCAGTAAATAGGCGTAAAGTGGCGGAAGCAGCGGCCAGTGAAGAACACAAGTTATCTTACAACATCAGAGAAGAAGCGCAGAAAAAAAGAGAAGTGAGAAGAATGGCGGAAGATAACGAAAAACAAATCAAAGACGCACCCGCTAGTTGAGCATGCTGATCAGTTACGCCTGTTTCACACATACTCCGTCTGCAGTGCTTATGCGTTGAGTATTTTTTTCCGCACCCTTGTTAACGGATAAGCGTTCACACTGCACGCGGTTGCTGTGCAAGTGCATTGAATAATACGTTGTTTATTATACGTTGAGTTTAAACGTGAATATATCTAGAATTGTATTAGTGTACTGTGATAAAAGAGTATCACAATGCTGAAAAAGCACGTTTGTATTTGAAATCAAAATAACGGATAAATGGTGTGTTTGTGGTAAACAGCCGCGGATCAGGAACGGACTGCAAACGTGTCCTGTGTGAAAGCAAAACGAGTCCGTGCTGCTTCTGCATCGCATACGTAACGCACACGGACTGCATACACACTGCAGATGGAGTATGTGTGAAACAGGCGTTAGTGTTCCTCAAGAAGAATATGCATTGATGAGACCACTGTCCAGGTTAACAGAAAGCACTTTACAGTAACTTACTACTGACGTTTCAGTATCATGGTTTACACATGTTAGTTAATGTTCATGTTGTTTTTTAATGTTCAGGCACTTTTATCTGTCTAGCTGTACAGCGTTTACATTTAAGACCAGGAGGCAGTGAGTTATTATGCAAATGCATATTTCTTTGCACAGTGTTGGAAATGTTGGCATTAATAAATGCATAAGATTTCCTTATTATGGGTATTTTTTTCTTTTTCAGTCACACATATCGTGATATATCGTTGATGAAATTTCTTCCAATATATTGAATATCGTAGATATCGTGAATCGCGATATTATCGATATCGTGGGCCACATATCGCCACAGAATTGAATCGTGAGTTACCTGTATCGTCCCACCCCTATTCTGGGTGGTTTTTATGGTGTTCTGAGTGGTTGCTATGGTGTTTTGGGTGGTTTCTAGGGTGTTGTGAGGGGGGAGTTCTGGATAGTTTTTAGGGTGTTCTGAGTGGTTGCTACATATTCTGTGTGGTTTTTAGCGTGTTCTGAGTGGTTGCTAAGATGTTTTGGGTGGTTTCTAGGGTGTTGTAAGGGGGGAGTTCTGGATAGTTTTTAGGGTGTTCTGAGTGGTTGCTACATATTCTGGGTGGTTTTTAGCGTGTTCTGAGTGGTTGCTATGGTGTTTTGGGTGGTTTCTAGGGTGTTGTGAGGGGGGAGTTCTGGATAGTTTTTAGGGTGTTCTGAGTGGTTGCTACATATTCTGTGTGGTTTTTAGCGTGTTCTGAGTGGTTGCTATGGTGTTTTGGGTGGTTTCTAGGGTGTTGTAAGGGGGGAGTTCTGGATAGTTTTTAGGGTGTTCTGAGTGGTTGCTACATATTCTGGGTGGTTTTTAGCGTGTTCTGAGTGGTTGCTATGGTGTTTTGGGTGGTTTCTAGGGTGTTGTAAGGGGGGAGTTCTGGATAGTTTTTAGGGTGTTCTGAGTGGTTGCTACATATTCTGGGTGGTTTTTAGCGTGTTCTGAGTGGTTGCTATGGTGTTTTGGGTGGTTTCTAGGGTGTTGTGAGGGGGGAGTTCTGGATAGTTTTTAGGGTGTTCTGAGTGGTTGCTACATATTCTGTGTGGTTTTTAGCGTGTTCTGAGTGGTTGCTATGGTGTTTTGGGTGGTTTCTAGGGTGTTGTGAGGGGGGAGTTCTGGATAGTTTTTAGGGTGTTCTGAGTGGTTGCTACATATTCTGGGTGGTTTTTAGCGTGTTCTGAGTGGTTGCTATGGTGTTTTGGGTGGTTTCTAGGGTGTTGTGAGGGGGGAGTTCTGGATAGTTTTTAGGGTGTTCTGAGTGGTTGCTACATATTCTGTGTGGTTTTTAGCGTGTTCTGAGTGGTTGCTATGGTGTTTTGGGTGGTTTCTAGGGTGTTGTGAGGGGGGAGTTCTGGATAGTTTTTAGGGTGTTCTGAGTGGTTGCTACATATTCTGGGTGGTTTTTAGCGTGTTTGAGTGGTTGCTATGGTGTTTTGGGTGGTTTCTAGGGTGTTGTGAGGGGGGAGTTCTGGATAGTTTTTAGGGTGTTCTGAGTGGTTACTACATATTCTGTGTGGTTTTTAGCGTGTTCTGAGTGGTTGCTATGGTGTTTTGGGTGGTTTCTAGGGTGTTGTGAGGGGGGAGTTCTGGATAGTTTTTAGGGTGTTCTGAGTGGTTGCTACATATTCTGTGTGGTTTTTAGCGTGTTCTGAGTGGCTGCTATGGTGTTTTGGGGGGATTCTAGTGTGTTTTGAGTGGCTGGTATTGTATTTTGGGTGTTTTTACTGTTTAGAGTAGTACTATGTGTTCTAGATGGTTTTTATGGTGTTCTCAGTGGTTTATAGGGTGTTTTGGGTGGTTTCTCTAAACGGTCGATATAGTGTTTTGAGTGATTTTACTGTGTTCTGAGTGGTTACTGTGGTGTTCTGCTGGTTTTTAGGGTGTTTTGAGTGGTTGATAAGTGTTATGTATGGTTTTATGGTGTTTTGAGTCTTTCATGTGGTATTTTGGTTGTTTCTAGGGTGTTGTGGAAGGTTTATAAGGTGTTCTGGGTGGTTTTTAGTATGTTTAAGTGGCTGCTAATGTGTAGTTTCTAGGGTGTTTGGGTGTTTCTAAGTGGTTGTATGGTGTTCAGGGTGGTTTTATGGTGTTCTCAGTGGTTGCTAGGTAGAAAATCATTGCTTATTGTTTGATTCTCAAACCATACAAGGTTTCAAATTTGAGGTTTCATGTTTATAAGAGTCACAGGTTAATTTTTTTTTACTTAATCATTGTGAATAAAGTCTGATATAATATGTAAATATTTCTAAACAGAATATATGTCTTGTGTGTACAGGAAGCTGGCTAAGTCCACGCTGGTTCTGGTTCTGGTTTTCGGCGTGCACTACATTGTGTTTGTGGGAATGCCACACACATTTACAGGTGTCGGCTGGGAGCTACGCATGTACTTTGAGCTCTTCTTCAACTCATTCCAGGTGACTTCCCCTCTCAATATAACCTAATGTGACATGATAACGTTGAGTATAATGACGTGTCCCTTTGCATTTGGATTTAATTTGTTCTGCTGGCATGATAAATAACTGCGCTTTTATATTTCAGAAGCGTTTTGCAGCTTATCTGTAGACTGTGGGAAACGAATAACGACACGGAATAAATTAAGGGAGATAACAAAAAACAATTCACAAAATAATAGAATAGATAAAATAAACTAAACTAAAATTAAAAGTTGTGACTGAGGTACCTCTGAAGCTTTCGCCTTATTAATTTTTAATTGATAAATTTAATTAGAAATTTGTGCTATGGTCCAACAGAAAAAAAAAATCTTAGCTTTTCTGTCCTATTTGTGAAAAAAAAAACAAATAGATACTATTTATACTTATTTATATATGAAAATAATAAATAAATTTTTTTAATTAATACATGTTTTAAAAAGTTTGGCAATAAACCTTCTCTCACTTATTATACTGTGTGTGTTTTAGAGGTTTTCTGTCCATTTGTCCTTCTCACCGTTGTTTATCGCTCTCTTTCAGGGATTTTTTGTGTCCATTATCTACTGCTTCTGCAATGGAGAGGTGAGTGTGGGCGGAACGACTTTCATATTTCAAACATGACACTTCAGCAAAGTTCGTATTCAAAGTGATTATTCACTTCTCTCAACCTTTCAAAGGTTTTGTAGGAGCCACCACACAACATTAATTTTGCTTATTATTGTTTTCTCCCAGGTCCAGACAGAAATCCGTAAAACTTGGCTCCGCTGGACACTTGCGTTTGACTGGAAAGGTCCCGTCGTTTTGGCCAACTACCGCTATGGCACGGTCCTGAACAGCAGCGGCGCCAGCATCCAGTCCCAGCTGACCTCAGTGACCCGCAGTTCTGCCCTCCTCACCAGCAGGGTGTACCGCTGCGCCGCTCGGCCCAGCGTTGGCTCACTCATGCACAACTCGCAAATACACACCACCCTGCCTGGTTACGTCTTTAGCAACTCGGACATCGAGAGCCTTCCGCCTTCCATTCCAGAGGAAATCGAAGAGGAGGCCAAACACATCGACGACATTACGCTCAAAGGCGTCAACCATATCAGCGTACGTCAGGAAGCCCTAAGCATCTGTTTTGAAGAGAGCGGACAAAGCTCATCCCACACGGACTCTGACGACGTCAGATGCCGTCCCGATGAAGTCAGCACTACGGAAATCCCCAAATGCACTGATAAAATATCGCTGAAGGATTCTTTATCGGTGAGGTACAACAGTTTGGATCAAGAAGACGAGGAAGTACTTTAAAACACGGACTTCGTTTAATGAGATTTTGCGTTTGCAACCCATTTTATTTCTGTAAAGCAACGTATTTATGATTTAAACCGGATTTTAATTTAAAATCTTCGGGAATTGATTGGATTGTAGAAATTGGGTGTTATATGGAGCCTAATTTACTAAAATAGTGCCTAAATAGCCATTTGCTATTTGTTAGCGTTATCCAATAACGCTAAGTGATAAAGGTGTAAGTGAAAGCGGCGTAAAAGGAAAGTGTCGTAAGTTTTATTTAAAGAATACTAAGACAAAAAATAATGTTTTCCTTTGGAACGACATGCATTGATTCACAATAACATCTAAAATTGTCTTGGAGGAATAGTTCACCCAAAAATGAACTCACCCTCAGGCCATCCAAGATGGAGATGAGTTTGTTTCTTCATCAGATTTGGAGAAATGTAGCATTACATCACTTGCTCGCCAATGGATCCTTGGTGCTGTTAGAATGAGAGTCCAAACAGCTGATAAAAACATCACAATAATCCACAAGTAATCCAAAAGTAGTCCATCAATTAACATTTTGTGAAGAGAAAAGCTGCATGTTTATAAGAAACAAATCGTTTTTTTTAATTCAAAAATCCTCTATCCATAGCATTGCTTTTTTTCAGTGAAACTAATCATTTAACAAAGTAAATGGAGTCCATTTTGATTATATATTATTATTGAAAATTGACAAGATGGCCGGACGTGGCGTGTAATGCATGAAAAAATATTTGGTTGGGATCAATTGGTTTCACTCATTCTGAGCCTTGCGAGAAAGATTTGTGTTGACATTCGCGCTCTTCTTTGCTGGAAAATTAGCGCCATCTACTGCCGTGTAAGACTGTTGACATTGTTAATTTTGGTAAATTAAGTAGCTATGTGTAAATATTTCCTCCGCCAAGTGTCAAGCTGTGGGGTTTATTTTTGCGATCAAAAGATGTTGTTCGGTGAAATCAAACAGTGGGACTGGTAGACTTCCAAGGGCCCTGACATTTAAAACGAGACATTGAGAACTCAGACTTATCATGACTAAATTCAAGATGGCGGCGGCCGGTAAATTTCTTGCAGGTACTGTCTGTATAAATCTTCTTGTAAATAAACTACCGGTGCTTTTTCTGAGTTCTCAATGTCTCGTTTTAAATGTCAGGGCCCTTGGAAGCCTACCAATGAAGTGTGGAGCTACTTTGTGCCTCGTAAATGGCATAAAACAGTGATTTATTTACATGGCTTCTCCAATGCCCTATTCACCCTCATTGACAACCTGTTGTTAGCGTCGGCTAACTAACCCCAGATTTCGGACTGCAAGGCACAAGCCGAGATGAGATATGCAAGGTACGTTCACACTCGGTATAATTATTCAACACACTTTAGGTCAATATCACACCGGACTTCTCCTTTAAGCCTACGCTTGTATACATCGCCACCTGCTGTAAGCTCTTTCAGTAGCTGTGGGCATAGTATTTTATTTTCTGAGTTGCGTTGAGGTAAAAATAGCAACAGGTAACAGAAGTAGCTCACAGAGTGCAACCTTTTAACATCATCAAAAAATGGCGCCCCCCATAGTCTAAAATTTGTATAAAACGATGTGGATTTTTTCAAATAACGTAAATCTTTCATAGGTTTTCTACTACATACACTGCCCTCCAAAAGTTTGGAAACGCCCTATAAAAGTGGGGTTTTGGACAATATTGGCATGAATCCTTTTTTAATTTGTAATAATTTTGCACTGCTAAGAGAAAACACAAACTACAAAACATATTTTATTATATAAACAGTTTATACATAGAAAAAACTTTTTGATACATCAAAATATCCACCATTTGCAGCTATTACAGCTGTCAGTTTATTCAAACATTGACTTGATATTTTACTCCAAGCCTCTTGAAGGATTGCCCAAAGATAATTCACGCTATGCTAATATCGTCCAAAACCACACTTTGCCAGGGGTGTTTCCACAGTTTATTTCAGTATAAGACATAATTTTCAAAGTCTTAATACCCATGGTTCACTTTAAAAACATTCATTCGGCTTATGTTTTTTGTCTGTAAAATTGTTCGCAAAACCATCTGTGCATAAAATGACGTAAGGTAAATGTTCACCAAATATTCGTTTGCTCGTGTTTCATGAACGCAACCCAATGTTCAGAATAGCTTCGTGATTTAAGTATTTGATAATGCTTTTAGCGAGAAAATAAGTTGGACGTTGCTTGGCATGAATGTTTTGATTGTACAAATTTTACATCAAGCTATTTTTCTACAGTAAATTGTTTTGAATGTATCGTGCATTGATGTTTCATTCAAAGGTGTAATAAACGCACTTGAACGTATGCGAAACGCAAACGATAATTACGGCGTGTTAAATCTGAATAACTACAAACACTATCCACCTTATTCTTCCTGTAAGAGCGGGCGTGGCCATTTGTAAATTTTATGGGTCAGGCTTCTGGTCTCATCACATCCAGCTATTTTTAGCTGTACAAAACAGCTCGTTTTGCTGCTAGATATTGCAAATTGGTGTTTCTTACCATATTATTTTAATGTATTGTCTTATTTATGAGCACATTGGTTTGTAGTGCTTCTTGTTATTTCCCTATCGCGGCAAATGAACCAGAAGTCTCGCCCACAGGCTTACTTTCACGTTAAAGAAATGTTTATACATTTTGATGACACTGGGATCTACTGAATATGGCAGCTGTATTCGAAAACCACAACAGGTTACACACATGCTTTTGAAATAGTAGTGTTACGGTTAAATGTTATTTAAATTAGAGTTACAAATGCTTGATCCTGAATATCTTTAATTAGCCGAAAGCCTTAATAGAGTGAAGTGTTTACCATTGGTTTCCCCTGGGCGCTCTTAATGTGTCTTGCTTCCGAGTTGAAATCGACTGCACAGCCATTTGTGGCCCAGTGGGAGTCGGTTATGTTCATACTGTGATTACAGTTGCATAACCTTTCTCGACAGGACTCCTGTTCAATCACAAAGAAGTATTAATTATAGAAAGAATAGTTTGAAATAGTACAAATCCACATATGTGAAACAGACATGTGTGAAAAGGTAAGAAAAATATGAACATACATACTATAATGTACAAAGTTTACTGCTTCTGAGATTTTATCTATCTATCTATCTATCTATCTATCTATCTATCTATCTATCTATCTATCTATCTATCTACTGTATCTGTCTGTCTGTCTGTCTGTCTGTCTACAGATATATATAAACTCTCAGAAGCAGAAAACTTAAAGTCTCATCTAAATGTATATTTCAGTGTTTGTTTTTTAAGACATGTCTCAAGTACATACTTTATTGAAACAATACCAATATCTCTTCTTTTGGATATCATATGCATTCGAATTTCATTTAGATCAGTCGGTGGCAGACTTTCGTGCCTAAACTGCAAAATCAAACCACATCCATCCAATTTTCCCTATTATAAAGCTGAATAGATGTCCTCAGATGCGTGCCAATATTGATTTGCCTCCCGTGAAAAGCAACTGATGCTTTGCCCTTTTGAACATGCACACAAAGTCTTTTCATAGAAAGGAAATGGAAAATGATTAACTTTAATGATGGCCATTGTGTAAGAGCAGGTGACAAAATGTCGCTTTCTCTCAAATTACGCTCGTACCTTTTTATGTCCCCGCCATCGTTAATGTTGCGAATTTCTGACGCCATTAGCAAATGCATCAATACAACGTGTCCCACCTTCCCCTTCGTCTTATAACCTTCCTTCTCCTGCACTTCCTGTGCTTATTAGCCACTACGACCAGCTTAGCAGGTGAAACCGATGTTAATGGGTTTTCACGTGTACTGATCTTTCAACACGCGTTCCCTTCAGCGAGGTCCTGTGGGTTAAAAAATACTCAATGTCAAATTTATTTCCGAAACCTTTTGAATGATTGTTCTTGTGTATCTCTTTTGTAAGCTACTGTAAGTTCTTTCCACACAATCTGTGAAAAGAACCTCTCTCTCTCTTTTGGGGGGGATATTTTCGGCAGGCAATGTCAGAAATCACATTTTCCCCATCACCAGTGCAAAAAATGATGTTTTCAGTCATCGTAATGTCTTGTCTAGCATGTAATTAACGGCTTGAGGTAAAATTCGTACGGCTATAGGAATTGCCGCCTAGCCATAGTTTGTATCTCATCATGAAGTCCAGTCAGGCGTTAACTTGCAGATGATGGCTTCATTATCATCCGATGTGTTTTATCTTATCTGAAGAGATTCGTTTCTGCAGGTTTTTTTTTTATCTGCTGGCTGAGTTCCTTGGAAAATGTTTCTATTTCTTCTTATGATTCATATAAGTAGCCTATAGCTTTGCCTCAATGGTCAAGTATATGGCTTTAGTATATATATTCAAAAGTTGTAAGTATATACAGTTGAAGTCAAAGGTTTACATACACCTTGCAGATCTGCAAAATGTTATTTATTTGACCAAAATAAGAGGGATTATACAAAATGCATGCTAATTTTTATTTTGTACTGACCTGAATAAGATATTCCATTCAAAAGTTTACACACTTGATTTTTGATACTGTGTAGTTTTTCAGCTTTGTTGTTCATGAGACCCTTGTTTGTCCTGAACAGTTAAACTCCCCGCTGTTCTTCAGAAAAATCCTTCAAGCCCTATTTTAACCCTTTCCAGCAATGATTATATGGTTTTAAGATCCATCTTTTCACACCGAGGACAACTGAGGGACTCATATGCAACTATTACAGAAGGTTCAAACACTCACTGATGCTTCAGAAGCAAACACAATGCATTAACAGCCGGGGGTGAAAACTTTTGAACAGATTTTATTTTGCCTAAATATCATATTTTTTTTCATTGAGTACTGCCCTTCAGAAGCTACAGAAGATACTTACATGTTTCCCAGAAGTCAAAATAAGCTAAATTTACCCTGATCTTCAAATTCTAAAAGTTTTCACCCCTGGGCTTTTAACGCATCGTGTTTTCTTCTGGAGCATCAGTGCGTTTGAACCTTCTGTAATAGTTGCATATGAGTCTATCAGTTGTCCTCAGTGTGAAAAGATGGATCTCAAAAGTATACAGTCATTGTTGGAAATGGTTCAAAAACACAAAAATTCTGAAAAAACAAAGAATATGTGGAACCTAAAGGACTTTTCTGAAGAACAGTGGGCAGTTTAACTGCTCAGGACAAACCAGGGACTCATTAACAACTATCACTAAACAAAAAAACACAGCTGTGGGTCATTCAGGTAACAACACAGTCAAGGCCATAAACAGGGTTTGAAAATTAGTGAAGTCCGAAGTAAGGTGTTAAGAATTGTGCTATAATAACACCCACAAATGCACTACATATAGCCTAAACTTCAAAATAGACAGACATGTAGATGATTTTGAAAGATTTTTTATTCAGTATAATGTTTTACATGGAAAGTTAGTTTTTTTCTTTTTAGCTGAGGGAATTTTTATTTTATAACAAGTTATAAAAATAACGTTAGAATAATGACACTGGCATAAAACTAACGTTCAACTTTCCACTTTATAAACCTCCCAAAGTGTCACACTAAATTGGACAAACGAGTCAAAAACCACGTATAATAGGTGGATCTGGCAACAAATGGTGGCTGCTGCACCCGCGCTCTCACTCAACGCGTTCTCAAGCCCCGTTCCCTGCGCTAGCTTCTCGCAGCAACATGAATTGCAAACACTTATGTGATATGAGGTGGTTTAAACGGCTAAATAATCATTCAAAGAGCTTGACTTTTTATTTTTGAATATAAAAAATGACCGAGGTTAAAAACACCCAGCCTGGTTCATTACTCAAAACCGCAATCATGGGTAAGACTGCCGACCTGACTGCTGTCCAGAAGGCCATCATTGACACCCTCAAGCAAGAGGGTAAGACACAGAAAGAAATTTCTGAACGAATAGGCTGTTCCCAGAGTGCTGTATCAAGGCACCTCAGTGGGAAGTCTGTGGGAAGGAAAAAGTGTGGCAGAAAACGCTGCACAACGAGAAAAGGTGACCGGACCCTGAGGAAGATTGTGGAGAAGGACCGATTCCAGACCTTGGGGGACTTGCGGAAGCAGTGGACTGAGTCTGGAGTAGAAACATCCAGAGCCACCGTGTACAGGCGCCAGGTCAAGCCACTTTTGAACCAGAAACAGTGGCAGAAGCGCCTGACCTGGGTAACGGAAGACTGGGGAGAGGGAAATGCCAAAATGCCTGAAGTCCAGTGTCAAGTACCCACAGTCAGTGATTGTCTGGGGTGCCATGTCAGCTGCTGGTGTTGGTCCACTGTGTTTTATCAAGGGCAGGGTCAATGCAGCTAGCTATCAGGAGATAGTAAAAACAGCTTACCTCAAAAAAAAAAAAATGCCGGGCAAATTTACCTGACGTAAAACAAAACGTTTTTGACACTGTGTCACAATACTGAATCACACAATACTTCATCGACACAATTTCCCTTGTTGTGTTGTAAGTCTCGAAATGTTCCATTCACACCGCAACTTTACTCTGAATGAACTACAACGGCTCAAGTCCGTATATTCTTACCAGCAACCATAGCGACAGTGACCAAACTATCAAAGATGGCGATGTCCATAAAACTGAAAGTATCACTTTCTGACACAACGAGTCCAATAGAGCCGGGAGTTCTCTCAAATCTTCATGAACCGACAGCAGCTTTATATTTGGGTAGAGAGAGCGGAGCATTTGAGTCGTGAGCAGAACACATAACCGACGAGAGGCAAACTGACTGGATCTTACATCCAATTCGTATCTCCACTGTAAGTTACAGAAACCACACATGAAAACACGCAACTGCGTAAACGTGGCCATCCAAGTATGGAATCACAAAATAAATGGTTTGTAAGCAATATTTAAGTTCATATTGAGATTTCTGACTTCGCCTGCAGACTTTAGTAACTCTTCAAAGTTTTAACTTTGTTCTAAAGTGTGGGGGTTCGTTTTTCAGGGAAAGCAGAAACCTAAGCAAAGCTATAATTTGCTCTCCAGCTGCGAAATCAGAGCTCATTTGTGATTTCTTTTTTTTACAGGCTGTGAGATCCAACTCCAAATTAGGAAATAACCATCCTTATGAGCTTTATTCTGCTATTTCGGTTGTATACACTCACAGCGTCCAAAACAACAACTCTAACTAAATAATAAAAAAAAAAACACTTCAGATAATGAGATTGCACTTATACACGCGCATATATAACTTGTTCTGCATTTTAAACCTTGAGCACGAGGGTTTCCAAGTGCTCTGATGATATTTGCACCTGCTAATTATACAGCAAGAGCCAGGCAGAGACCAGCGATTGCAAAATAGATGAAGGTTTACGCGCATTACAGCTTTGTTTCCCTTGTTGTGTTGGGATCAGAGATTTGGATTTGCATTAGGTGGGTGTTGTGATGGATGGATGGGATATATGGGATTTGAAAACGAATGTGAGGGTAATTGACAGTAATGAACTGAACGGGCCCAGCGGCATGAAAATCAACATGCGTCTTTAGGGAGCGACTCCCTTGTTTTCTGCTCTTTGATCGTCTTGTTCTTTGGCCAGTGGGAAGCGTACTAAACAGAGGTTACAAATGCAGATTCAATGAACGTAAAGGGCTGGTTATGCAAGAATGACATATCTGTCGTCATTTACTCACACTCAACATTAAATATTATGAGTTTATTTCGTGGAACGATAAAGGAATGTTTTGGCAGCTGGAGCTTTTCAATAACTTCGGGAAAATGTGGTCTGATTAATCGCCATTTGCTCCGCTCTAGATCATTCTTTTATTCTAAACCTTTACTTATTTTCAGCGGAGACGTGCTAAATTCACAGCCTCAAAGCAAAATAAATCAAGTTTTACATGAGTTTGCGGTTCAAAATTTAAATGTAAATTTCTGACAATTTTCAGTAAATGAAAATAATGCACTGCAATCAGTGTAGTCTGATTCACTGACAAATGACTCTTTCACAAAGGTTCTTTTTAATGAGTCAAAAATATACAGCGCAGTCCAATTCACAACAAACAACTCATTATCGGTTCTTTTAATAAACTTTAATGAATCGTTCAAAAAGATTCACAAACTCCAAGTTTGATGGATCTTTCACTGGATCTTTAAAGGAACACTCCACTTTTTTTGGAAATTCCCAACTCCCCCCGAGTTAATAAGTTGAGTTTTACCGTTTTGAAATCCATTCAGCCATTTTCCTGTTCTGGCGATATCACTTTTAGCATAGCTTAGCATAGATCATTGAATCCTATGATACCAATAGCATCACGTTCAAAAATGACCAACGAGTTTCCATATTTTTCCTATTTAAAACTTGACTCTTCTGTAGTTATATCGTGTACTAAGACTGGTGGAAATGCAAAGCTTCAATTTTCTACGCTGATAAGATTAGGAACTACACTCCCATTCCGGCGTAATAGTCAAGGAAGTTTGCTGCCGTAATGGAGACTCACAAACTCAAAATTTGATGGATCTTTCATTGGATCTGAGCGGTTTATGAATCAACATTCAAGTTAGGCCTATCAATATGGGGGTTCGCCCGGGATATGTTATAATTTAGCATTACCTAAGATAGAATTTACAGAGCTTTTGGTTGTTATTTATTGCACATTTTCTGAAAGTCAGTCCACGCTTAAAAATAAAGGTTCTTTATTTGCATTGATGGTTCATGAGGAACATTTAGCATCCAAAGAACATCCTATGGCATCACTGTGAAAAAACTGTTTTGTAGCCTTTATTTTTAAGAGTGTGTAGGTTTGGAACAACATAAGGCGAATAAATGATGATAGATTGTTCATCTCTGTGTAAACGATTCATTTTATTTCTCATTGTATGTGCATGTGTATCCATCACAATATCCTACTGTCTGTCTTATTACAGTTTTCCCACTCCAAATGACCTCGTCTCTACAGCCTGACACCCTCATTAACGCCATTCACACTTGTTCTTCCCCCACAATGCAATTTTTGGGAACAAGACATTGCTTGCTATTTTCCCAAACGTCCCTCTCATTCAGGTATGATAAAAGATTGCGTAGTCAGCGTACTATCACGTATTCAGATAGACAATAGTCAATCACACCGTATTGACGTTCTCCCACGATACTCCATTTGTTGTGCTGCAGTGCATTGTGGGCGATTGATTTTCTCAGTCTTGTCTTTACTGAAGGAATAATTGATATGAGAGTCGCTCTGTGTTAGAAACGACGCTTGCCTAATAAGAAAAGAAGTTGCAAAACAAAAGTTCCAGAACAGAAAAAGGAAGAGGTGTACAAAAACTACCCATAAGCCCTGAGGTTTTTTCTTCTAACAGGAAACGGGCTGACAGCAGACGACATCATTACTAAAGAACTTACAAAAGAAGCTCATATTCTTTTCAGTCACAGTTCAATTCCCGCTGAACGGTGAGTGGAAATTCAAGAGGAAATAAGTCATACTGCACTTTTTTTTTTGTTCTCCTTTGTCAGAAAAACCAACTGAATACCCATGAGCCCTTCGTTTTTCTTTTAACTCTGGTCTGACAGAGAGCATCATTATCAGAAGAGAACCTGCAAGAAGCAAAAACCTCACTGTATAGTTACGGTTTACAGTTCACTCTCAGTGCAGAAGTTAAAGAATGTTCTGGACCAGGTAGTTTACGTGACAAAAAAAGGACAACTTTTTATGAGTTTTAGTTGTTTGTTTACATGGCAACTGCGATTTGGCCTGAAAACCTTTGAAAATGGATTTCGAAGTACATGTTATTCAAAACGGTACCATTATTGTCTCCATGTAAGGTCCAAATTGCAGTTTCAATGCAGCTTCAAAGGGCTCTGCATGATTCCAGCCGAGGCGAAACAATCTGTAATTTTCTAAAAAAAGAAAAAAATTATATACCTTTTACAAAAAAAGGTAAAAAACGATGTTGAATGATTTTGAAGTTGGAGGAGAAAATACGTTTTTTGGCCATCCCTACCTTTTTGAAACGAAGTACAAAAACTAAACACGCGTGACCTTTCCAAACGCGATTATGTGTGTGAAGTCATGGGGCTAGTGCAAGACTAACAATAATTATTTTTTTTAGAAAATGAACAATCATTTCGCTAGATAAGAACCTAATTCAGAGGTCTCAAACTCAATTCCTGGAAGGGCCGCAGCTTTGCAGATTTTAGCTCCAACCAGCTTCAACTCACACCTGCTTGGAAGTTTCTAGTAATTCTGAAGACCATGATTAGCTGGATCAGGTGTCTTTGATTAGGGATGGAGCTAAACTGTGCAGAGACCAGTGCTCATGGTCCTCGACTGGGATCGTGTAGAGCAGGGGTGCTCAACCCTATTTCTGCAGATCTACCTTCCTGTAGAGTTTAGGTCCAACCCTGATCAAACACACCTGTCTGTAGAGTTTAGGTCCAACCCTGATCAAACACACCTGTCTGTAATTATCGCGTTCTCCTTCAGATCCTAATTAGTTGGTTCAGGTGTGTTTGATCAGGTTTGGAGCTAAACTCTGCATGAAGACAGATCTCCAGGAACAGGGCTGAGCACCCATGGTGTAGAGCCTTTTGAAACTGCACTGAAACTGTATGAAACTATATGAAGAAAAATCCTGGAATGTTTTCCTCAAAAACCTTCATTTCTGACTGCAGAAAGAAAGACATGAACATCTTGGATGACATGTGGGTGAGTAATTTATCAGAAAATCTTTATTCTGGAAGTGAACTAATCCTTTAAAGATCTCGCTCACGTGCTTTGCCTTAAATTCAATGGTGTCTTGTCTGACCAAGGTCTGTTGAGCTTCCTCTAAAACAAACAGTCAATAGAAAGCAGTCGACGTACGAGTGGAACACAAAATCAAAACATTACGATCTATATTTATATTATTTAATTTACCTGAAATCCTCCATGTTTCATTTAGGTCGTTTGTGTTTCTCTTCAAGCGGTATTTTCGTTTTCTTGCTTTAAGTCAAGACATTTGCGTTTAGCCTTCTATGAATTTCGGCTCAGGATACAGTAAAAAGTCCTTCAAGGCCATTTTGTTTGAAACTTGCGTCAGTTATCTGCGTTTGTTTGACAAAAAACGAGACCGCGAAACGATAAAGCAATTTATACGGCAGTGATTTACAAAAATATAAAGCAGTGTAATATAACAAGTCGAATATTTAATTCACTTCGAAACAGCGTGTATTTTACCATTTGTTTACCGTGTCTTACCTAATTTTGTCTTTACCTCATTCATAGTTCAGAGCAAAACGCTTTTTGTTTGTATTAGAGCGGAACTTCGTCTCTCGTCTATAAAATGCCGTCCTTTACAAAATTACAAAATAGTTTTACTACAAAAAAAATATGCAAAAATCCCTTCGTTTTCAGAGTAGTTTTTGGCCTTAGTTGGTCAAACATAATCACAGAATACATGTAATTTGTATAATAAATTACTTAAAAAAACAATAGCAAAAACAAACAAAAGAGTCAATAATAACTGAACCACAAAATTGGCACCAAGTTTCAAACAAAACTGAAAATGTAAGATCATCCAGTCTGAAACAAAACAGTTTCCGCAAAGTTAAAATAATACGGAAAAACAAGAGCAGTAAACAATCACAAAACGCCTAAAACGGGCTACTAGGACGATGTTCCTTTAGCTGGACCTGAAACATCGAAAGCAAAACTGGGGTATAGAACAACATACGATACATGCAAAACATCAACTTCGAAATGAGCGAAAACACATTCAAAGTAAAGTGACAATGGATTCAAGACAAGCAAAAAATAAATAAAAACACGAGATCAATCGCTTGATCTAATGACTTCAATGTAACACTAACGTTTTTTTTGTGCAATTACTGATTGACTCAGTTTTATGAAAATTACAAAATTACAATATAGTTTTACTACAAATAAAACCAAAAAAACATGGTTAAACCATAGTAACCACAAGTTTAACCATGGTATTTAAAGTGGCTAAAACTGGAGTTACACAAATGGTAATCAATAAGCCAAAAAACATAGTTACTTCATCTTTACTATGCTAAAACCATTTCGTATTGGGTAGCGTTTAACTTGTATGCATGCACCCAGAATACTCATTTAACCTTCCCTTATGAACTTTTTATGGTTTGAGGATTTGAAAAGTCCAGATATTAATTGCAGCCTTGTGACTTTGTTTGATAATGCAAAAATAATATAGAATTTGGGAGACAAATCCCTTTGGTTGGTTCAAGTTTAACAGTCAATTTTTGATGTTTGAAGCAGTTTGATGGAACACTTTGAAGATTAAATGTGAAAATCCATCAGTAATGAAATGAATAAGAAATACGTCCAAAAAAAAGACAATAAAAAATGTATACTGAAGTGACCGTGCAGTGAGCCGAATACAAATATCTTTTTGTTGTATGCCTACAGGAACCTTGACCTTGAATTGCTGTTATTTCTTTCGTCAGTTTGACTGGCACAATAACAAGAGCCAAAATCACTAGCTTTCTGCACTCAAATCCATTCAGTAATTGCTGTAAACCCTTGATCAACATGAATATAATAGTTAATGATCAATTAATAAAACTCAAGCATTCTTTCTGTTCGCTAATTGCGTTTGGGTGCTTTCAATTGTTGGGTCTTTCTTTGAATGTGTTTAATACTATTATAATAATTATGAACATTAATTATGTGCAGACATTACTGCTGATTTTCTCTCATTTAAAGTAGGTTGCATAAGAACAAGGATGTTTGTTGATAATAGGGTTGCTTTTCTTGAAATTGGAAGTGCTTGCTTTGTGTGAGGAACTCATGTTTTCTAGTAAATAGCGCCATCTTGTGGCTGAAAAGGCATGACATAAACAGAGGCTTGTTGGAATACCATACTACTCTTAGTATTTTCTTATGATTTTTGGTATTTCAAAGTAGTATGCCATTTATAACAAAGCCAAATTTTATGTAAGCGTTATTTATTAACACCTAAATCATACAATTATTATATATAGTTATGTGTACTTTCAAAAGAAAAGACAGCTACAATATGGGAAAATTCACCTTTAGGACCAACAAATCAAATCAAATGAAAATAACAAGTACACAATTTGATTTATTAGATTTTTATTATAATGTTTATATTCCACTTTACAAATTCTTACAATATTCCTGATGCAAAAATCCCTTCGTTTTCAGAGTAGTTTTTGGCCTTAATTGGTCTTAATGATCTTCATACAAACATAATCACAGAATACATGTAATTTGTATAATAAATTACTTAAAAAAAACAATAGCAAAAACAAATAAAAAAGTCAATAATAACTGAACCACAAAATTGGCACCAAGTTTCAAACAAAACTGAAAATGTAAGATCATCCAGTCTGCAACAAAACAGTTTCCGCAAAGTTAAAATAATACGGAAAAACAAGAGCAGTAAACAATCACAAAACGTCTAAAACGGGCTAATAGGACGATGTTCCTTTAATAAGCTAAACACTAAAGCTGGACTTGAAACATCGAAAGCAAAACTGGCGTATAGAACAACATACGATACATTCAAAACATCAATGAGAACTTCGAAACGAGCGAAAACACATTCAAAGTAAAGTGACAATGCATTCAAGACAAGCAAAAAAAGATAAAAACACGAGATCAATCGCTTGATCTAATGACTTCAATGTAACACTAACGTTTTTTTGTGCAATTACTGATTGACTCAGTTTTATGGCAACGTAATTGAGACCAGGCATCAAATGTACAAAACTTTCATTGTGATAGTCTTGATCTACAATCCTGATTAATAACATTATATATTATCATTGGGGTGATGGTGTAAGAACAGCAACTTTCGTTGAGTTTTTATAGATACAAGCGACACATCGCACATGGGAGGTGTGGTTTAATGTCAGGATAAACAAATCCAGGTTACCATAGTTTAAGTGGAAAAATCAAAGAATATCCACCAAATTTTTGATGCAAGTGCAAGGGCGACTATGTAAATTTGTAAATTTTGTAAAATTTAGAATTGCGGGATAAAAATTCTAAATTGTTGGAACTAAACTTAGAATTGTGAGATTTAAACTTAGAATTTTAAGATGTAAACTCAGAATTTGTTAGATATAAACTTACAATTCTGAGATGTAAACTTGCAAGATGTAATTTCAGAATTCCAAGATATATACTCAGAATTGTGAGACTTGCAAGACATAAACTCAGAATTGCAAGATATAAACTTAGAATTTTAAGATGTAAACTCAGAATTGCAAAACGTAAGCTCAGAATTTGCGAGATATAAAGTACAATTCTGAGACATAAACTTCCAAGGTGTAAACTCACAATTCCGAGATATATACTCAGAATTGCGAGACTTAAACTTGCAAGAAGTAAAATCAGAATTGCGAGTTATCAACTCAGAATTTTAAAACTTTAACTCAGCGAAATATAAACTTACAATTCTGAGATGTAAACTTGCAAGATGTAAACTCAGAATTTTGAGATAGATACTCGCGAGACGTAAAAACTGAATTGCGAGACATAAACAGAATTACTATATGTAAACTCAGAATTGTGAAACATGAACTCAGAATTGCAAGATGTCAACTTGCGAGACGTAAAAAAGAAATTGCGAGATATAAACTCAGAATTGCAAGACGTAAACTCAGATATAAACTCAGAATTGCAAGACTTGTGAGACTTAGACTTCCAAGATGTAAAGTCAGAATTGAGAGACTTAAAGTTGCGAGACGTAAAGATGGAATTGCCAGACAAACTCAGAATTGTGAGACGTAAACTTGTGAGACATACAAACGGGATTGCGAGACACTCAGAATTGTGAGACTTAAACTTGCAAGACATAGTCAGAATTGCGAGACTTAAACTTGTGAGACTTAAACTTGCAAGACATAAAGTCAGAATTACGAGATAAACTTAGAATTGCGAGACTTAAACTTGTGAGGCGTAAAGTCAGAATTGCAAGATATAAACACAGAATTGCTGGACTTAATGTTGTCAAACTCAGATATAAACTCAGAATTGCGAGACTTAAACTTGCAAGACATAAAGTCAGAATTGTGAGACTTGTGAGACTTGGACTTGCAAGACGTAAAGTCTGAATTGCGAGACTTAAACTTGTGAGATGTAACGTCAGAATTGCGAGATAAACTCAGAATTGCGAGACTTAAAGTTGCAAGACGTAAAGTCTGAATTGCCAGACTTAAACTTGTGAGACGTAAAGTCAGAATTGCAAGACATAAACTCAGAATTGTGAGACTTGTGAGACTTAGACTTGCAAGACGTAAAGTCTGAATTGCGAGACTTAAACTTGTCAAACTTAAACTTGCAAGACAAACCCAGAAATGCGAGATGTAAACTCAGATATAAACTCAGAATTGGGAGACTTGTGAGACTTAAACTTGCAAAACATAAAGTCAGAATTACGAGATAAACTTAGAATTGCGAGACTTAAACTCGTGAGGCGTAAAGTCAGAATTGCAAGATATAAACAGAATTGCTGGACTTAATGTTGTCAAACTCAGATATAAACTCAGAATTGCGAGACTTAAACTTGTGAGACTTAAGCTTGCAAGACGTAAAGTCAGAATTGGCAGACTTAAACTTCTGAGACGTAAAGTCAGAATTGCCAGACATAAACTCAGAATTGTGAGACTTGTGAGACTTAGACTTGCAAGACGTAAACTCAGAATTGCGAGACTTAAACTTGTGAGATGTAACGTCAGAATTGCGAGATAAACTCAGAATTGCGAGACTTAAAGTTGCAAGACGTAAAGTCTGAATTGCAAGACATAAACTCAGAATTGAGACTTGTGAGACTTAGACTTGCAAGACGTAAAGTCTGAATTGCGAGACTTAAACTTGTCAAACTTAAACTTGCAAGACAAACCCAGAAATGCGAGACGTAAACTCAGATATAAACTCAGAATTGTGAGACTTGTGAGACTTAAACTTGCAAAACATAAAGTCAGAATTACGAGATAAACTGAGAATTGCGAGACTTAAACTCGTGAGGCGTAAAGTCAGAATTGCAAGAAATAAACACAGAATTGCTGGATTTAATGTTGTCAAACTCAGATATAAACTCAGAATTGCGAGACTTAAACTTGTGAGACTTAAACTTGCAAGACGTAAAGTTGGAATTGGCAGACTTAAACTTCTGAGACGTAAAGTCAGAATTGCCAGACATAAACTCAGAATTGTGAGACTTGTGAGACTTAGACTTGTGAGACTTAGACTTGCAAGACGTAAACTCAGAATTGCGAGACTTAAACTTGTGAGATGTAACGTCAGAATTGCGAGATAACCTCAGAATTGCGAGACTTAAAGTTGCAAGACGTAAAGTCTGAATTGCGAGACTTAAACTTGTGAGACGTAAAGTCAGAATTGCAAGACATAAACTCAGAATTGTGAGACTTGTGAGACTTAGACTTGCAAGACGTAAAGTCTGAATTGCGAGACTTAAACTTGTCAAACTTAAGCTTGCAAGACAAACCCAGAAATGCGAGACCTAAACTCAGATATAAACTCAGAATTGTGAGACTTGTGAGACTTGCAAGACATAAAGTCAGAATTGTGAGATAAACTCAGAATTGCGAGACTGAAACTTGCGAGACTGAAACTTGCGAGACTGAAACTTGCGAGACGTAAAAACGGAATTGCAAGACAAACTCAGATATCCTCAGAATTGCAAGATATAAACTCAGAATTATAAGATATAAACTCAGAATTGCAAGATTCAAACTTGTGAGACGTAAAAACTGAATTGCGAGACGTAAATTCTGAATTATAAGATATAAACTTAGAATTGCAAGACTCAAATTTGCAAGACTTAAAATCAGAATTGTGAGACACAAGCTCACAATTGCAAAATATAAAATTAGAATTGTGAGACGTAAATGCGAAGCTGATGAGTAAATTTAATGAAAACAGAATAAAATCTGTTAATTGGTTAACGGTGTGTTACACTGCCATATGTTGTACAACTGCATTTATATTTAATGGTATTGTTGAAGTTATAAAAAATTTATAAAACCTTTTATGTAAAAACTTTTACATCCTTTGTGCTATTAATTACGTGTTTTGCGTTATTTTAGTGTCGTATGTAACCCTGATGCATTTTTTTTGACAACCTATCTTTTTTTTTTTTTTCACAAAAACAAATGTTTAACTATGGTAACCAGTATTTCCCCCACCTTCTGAGTGTATCTCTATATGCCAGTTGTGCAACTTGAATCCCGTCTGCTCCCTTGATGTTTTCAAAGCCGTTTTGCTGTATTAACAATCACTTAACAATATAGAATTCAGCACAATAAATATAGAAACACAATACAAAACAAGGCCTCAGAAAGTGTGTCTCTGAATTGTTCTCTGAGAGATAACGTGAGTGAACAGCGCTAGAATCCTGTCATTTTATCCAGGCTTTCACCTGCTAAGAAAATCCCATGAAAATTGGCCGAAATTCCACATTTTGGTGAATTTCGTCATCAATTATGGAATATTCAAGAGGCGTCCTTTAGTTCCTGGATATTATCATAGCAGTGTGTGTATATGTATGTGTGTGTTTTAACAGTCCGAGTCACGGAGTCATCATCGCGGCATTGACGCGGCATTGAGATAGAGGGTGTGCGGTCACAGTAAGACGCAGTGCAGCCTCTGGGAACCCGAAGGTCTGTCCGCCCGCCATTTGGCTTTCTTTTTCTTCTTCAGGCCCCGTTCTGGGATCTGCTGACTGCAAACGAAGATGATCATGCTAATACATAGCTAGCGTTGTAGTGTAGAGAGGGTCAAAGTAGAGGAAATCTGTCAAATTGGACTCACCGTATCACTCTGACGAGCTCGTGAAACGCTTTGTCTACATTCATGGGTGGATCCTTTGCACTTGTTTCAATATATGTGATCTAAAGATATAAGGATACAACAATTAGTAAAAAATTATCTGTTATTATTATTATGATTATTATTAATACTACTACTACTACTACTAATAATAATCATCAATTATTTAATTATTTCACAATAATCAATAATAATTACAATAACAATAAATATAAATATAAAAGTATCAATATAATAAAAATTACATAAATGTCTTAAACACTGCTGGTCTTATTGTACTAATTATTATTATTAATAAAATAAATATTACAGAATGACAAATGAACCCATTTATATTATTATTATTAATAATAATAATAATAATAATAATAATAACAATAGTAATAAACGTTCAAATAAAATAAAAACAATAATGTAAAAATATAATAAAACCATATGTAAAGATAATTTGACAGATCAATAATAATAATAATGAAAATAACAATTAAGCAAAAGATTACAGAATAACAAATAGATAAAATAATAATAGTACTATTAATAATAATAATAAGCATTCAAATAAATAAATAAAAAAGTTTAAATAATAACATGGATCAACCAGTAAAACAATATTAAATAATATGATGAAAATAATAATGTGAACATTAGTAATATAAAATGTTTAAAAAAATGAATGGATTGATCATTAAAATAAAGAATATATAATAAAAATAATGATGCAATTATGTAAATATTTAAAAAAAAAAATATTATGTTAATATTTTTTTTGTAAAGTAGAAAAATAAATGAAAATTTATAAAATATTAAAATATTAAATTATAAAATATTGTTGGTATTATTGTGAGCTATTTATTCGTTTGAATTATTGTAAAGAATATTTGTTACATTTAAAATATTACATAAAATGTAAATTATGCAAAATATTAATGAACATTTAAAAATATAACAAAATAATGTTTAAAAACATTCTATAAAAATGGATTGATAAATAAAAATAGATAATAATAATGTAATGATGTAAATATTAAAAAGTAATATACAATCTTAATGTAGAAAAAAATATAAATTTAATGATATGATTGAATAATAATAAACATGTATATGTATAAATATAATAAAAATATATAAATATATAAATATAATGTAACGGATTATTATAATTATTATTATTAATAATAATAATAATAATAATAATAATAGAACAGAATAACAAATGGCCAATTAATAATAAAAACAATAAAGTAGAAATATTATAAAGCAACATATAAAGATCATTTTAAATCAGTAATAATAATAATTATAATAAGAATTATTATTATTATTATTATTAAACAAAAGATTACAGAACAACAAAAGGAACAATTATTATTAATAATAACAATAACAATAATAATAATGATTATAAATATAAAAATAATAAAAACAATAATGTAAAAAAGAAACTGAAAAACTTAAAGATAATTTAACTGATCAATAATAATAATAATAATAATAATAATAATAATAATAAACATTCAAATAATAAAAACAATTTAAACAAACAAAATAAACAAAACAATATATATATAGAAAATTTGACAGATCAGTAATAATAATAATAATAATAATAATAATAATAATAATTAAACAAAAGATTACAGAATAACAAATAGACCAAATATTCACAGTAATAATAAGCATTCAAATAATAAAAACAATAATGTAGTAATATAATTGTGTATATATATATATATATATATATATATATATATATATATATATATTTTTTTTTATTATTAAAAAGTAATTAAACAAAAGATTACAGAAAAACATATAGACCAAATAATAATAATTAATAATAATAAACATTCTAATAATAAAATCAATAATGTAAAAAAAAAATTATATATATATATATATATATATATTAATTTGACTGTTCAATAATATCAATCTTCAATATGATCAATAATAATAATAATAATAATAATAATTATAATAATAATAATAATGCAATAATCGGAAAATTTAATCAAAAATACATATATAATACAAAAATTTAATTGTATATATTTTTAATATACAATATATTATAAGAATAAACATTTTGTAAAATGAACTAAGAAGTCCAGACTAAATCAAAATGTACTCTTTCTTAATAAACACAGCTGGTCTTATTGTGACTTAGTTTGCATTATTGCACAACAAAAAATTTAAATAAAAGATTACAAACTGATAGACCAATAATAATAATAATAATAATAATAATAATAATAATAATAATATAAAATTCTAATATAAAAATAAAAATTAATAAAAAAAAAAAAATCATCATGAAATTTCTTTCATAGATGTAATGTGTTTTTGACTCACGCTGTGTTTGGAGGCCATCTCTCGTCCCTGCTCACTAGTGATCTTGCGTAAATGCACCAGGTCAACTTTATTAGCCACCAGAACCATGGGAAACGACTCCCTGCAAAACAACAAACACACAATAAAAACACTCCATAAATCCCACTGAAAATCAGTCTGCAACTCACATGTGTTTATGCGTGTTCATACCTGTCCTTCACTCTGAGTATGAGCTGGTGGAAACGATCCACATGTTCAAAACTGGCTTTATCAGTGACAGAAAACACGATGAGGAAGCCATCTCCTGTCCTCATGTACTGCTCTCTCATCGCACTGAACTCCTCCTGCCCCGCCGTGTCCAGAACTACACACACACACACACACACAGACAAAGCCACGCCAGATTATACACACTATACTGCTCTGCAATATTTTTTAAAAATGATTAATAAAAGAGACAATGTTATGTTGATAATATTTGATGAAAATATATTGATTTATTTTTAAAGGTAAAGGTAGAAATATTTGACAAATTCATAAATATGTCTGAAATTACGCTTTTTACATTGTATTTCCTCTTTGTATTGCACATGGTAGCATATACATTTTTTTGTATTTTAATCCATTATATTTAAAGTAAAGTATTTGACAAATTTATAAACATGTATTAAGTTAAGTTTTTTGTTTATTTTTGAATTTATGATTCTTCTTTGTATTGCATGTGCATATTGCGTTTTTTTTTGTATTTAATATATTAAAAGGTACGAGTAAATTATCTGTAAATATATATATAAAAAATGTCTTCTTTATGTCTCTTTGTATTGCACATTAAAATATTGTTTATTTTTATATACTACGTTAAAAGTAAAAAATAAAATATTTGACATTTTAAAATATTTATTAAATTATTTTCTTAATTCTTAATTTATGATCTCTCTTGGTATTAAAATATTTTTGTTTTTACATTAAAAGTTAAATATTTGACAAATGTATACATTTTTTTTACAATTATTTTATATTATTTAATTATTCAGTTAATATTTATAATCTCTCTTCATTTTGCACACGGTTTTGTTTTATTTTAATATGTTATATTTAAAGTTGAAAGTTAGATGTTAAGACAAACTTGTAAATATGTTTTAAGTTGTGTTTTTTTTACTAGTTTTTTCTTAATTTATAATCTATTTTTGTATTATTAATGGTATCGTTATTTTTTGTTTGTATTTTAATATATTACATTAAAAGTCAAAAGTAAAATCTTTTGAGTATGTATTAAATTAAGCTTTTTTTATTAATTACTAATTTATGATCTCTCTTTGTAATAAAATATTTTTATATTTTAATATTTTTTTTTAATTATTCTTAATTTAGGATCTTTCTTTGTATTGCACATGCTATCATATTATTATTGTTTAATTTTAATGTATTATATTAAAATTTAAATATTAGACAAACTTGTTTGTAAGAATTTTTTCTTAATGTATGAACAGTTTTACACGGTATCATGTTAACAATTTAGTATTTTAATTTATTATATTAAAAGTTCAAAGTTAAATGTTTTAGTATTTTATTATATAAAATATTTGTCAAATTTATATGTATTAAATTAAGCTTTTTTTTTTAAATTTAAATAAAATATTTGTATTGCACATGGTAGCATATTAAAATATCTTTTATTAGTATTTTAATATATTATATTAAAAGGTAAGAGTAAAATATCTGTAAATATGTATTACATTTGTAATTGTACATGTAAATACATATTAAATTAAGATTTAAAAAAAAATTATTTTTTTCTTAATTTATGAACTGTACTACATGGTATCATATTAAATCTTTTTGTATTTTACATTAAAAGTAAAAGTAAAATATTTGACAGATGTATAAATATGTATTTCTTAATTTATCATTTCTCTTTGTATTGCACATATTAAAATATTTTTGTATGTTAATGTATTATATAAAACATTTGACAAATGTATAAATATGAACTTTTTTTTTTATTTCTTAATTTATGATTCGTCTTCATATTGCACATGGTATCATATTAAAATATTTTTGTATTTTAATATATTAAATAAAATATGTCACAGATTTTATTTAATATTTTTTTTAAATTATTTCTTAATTTATGACTCCTTTATATTGCACATGGTATTACTTTTTTGTATTTTAATATATCCTATTAAAAGTTAAAAATAAAATATTTGACACATTTTTAAATACGCATTAAATTAAACTTTTTAAAATCTATATTTCTTAATTAATGATAATTCTTTATGTGTAACTAAAACAAAAAATTCAAACATTTTTTATTGAAATAAAACTGAAATAACAAACATAACTAAAATGAAAAGGAAAACTAAATATATAAAGCATATTTAAACTTAAAAAAATACTGTAAAAAAAAAAATATATATATATATATATATATATATATATATATATATATATATATATATATAAAATGCCAAAATAACACTGAATATAATTTGAGTGTGCTATATATAACATAATATATGGTATATTTTTCTTCTTTTATTTAATTTTGAAGTAATTTTTGATGAATATTTTATCATTTATAAATGTCTTATATTATTTGTTATTTTCCTTGTCACTATTAACTCTAACTCTTTCTACTGTTTTGTGCTTACAGTAATATTTCATATCAGAAAGGACTGCTGATTTGATTTGATGTTCACTGCCCTCTACTGGCGTCCCACCAAAGCGCTCACCATCCAGAATGGCCCACTGGCCGTCGATCTCAGTGTGTTTGAGGTACGAGTCCTCGATGGTGGGGTCGTAGTCCGGGACGAAGATCTTCTGGAAGAACTGTATGGTGAGCGCGCTCTTCCCCACGCCTCCGTCTCCCACTACCACCAGCTTATATGTGGGCAGGTTGTCCCCGGGAACCACGCTGGTCGCCATGGAGACAGCTACACCTGCAATCCACACAAAATGGTGTGTGATGAAGATGATGGTGAGAGACGCTGCCATCGATTTGGTATGAACACGTATAAACACACACTGCTGAAACAGCTGATTAGACCAATCTATACACTCGTGTCTTTATGGAGCTTTCTGTTGTGAGAACATACAGGTGAAAATTTGATTAGAATAAAAAAGATAAGTATTAATAATATTATTAATTAATATTTTTGTAAAAAAAAATCGATTGATAATGATGATAATACAAATCTGTAAAATAATAAGAATAATGTAATGGTAGCCTAATGTAAAACTAAAAACGGCATAATATATTATTCAATATTATTAAATTATACAGTACAATACAAATTTAATAGTTATTATGATTGTTTTGATTACTGCAATCATAGGTTTTTATTTTTTAAATAATAATTATGATAATAATAAAATATTTAATGGTTTATAACAATAATTTATCTGTTTATAACTATTTATTTCCATTCTTGTAAAAATAACAAATATTTAATAATATTGTGATATTTAATTATTTAACAAAAACAAGATGATGATTATTATTAAAATATTATATAGCCTCTATAATGTTTATTAGGGGTGGCACAGTACATGAAAAAACATCCGAACCGTTTGGTTCGCTTGTCTCGGTTCGGAGCGTGTGTGCCTAACACGGTTCAACGTATGCGCAATGTAGCCTCGTGCACATAGTGAGTGTCCTTTTTGCGGGAAATAAGAGGTGTGTGTGGACATACAGACAGTAAATGTGGAGTGCTGCAGGTTACGTCACGTGTAGAAATGGCAAGTGGGACGCTCAAGCTGTTATTTCAAATGTAGACGCGCGGTATGCTCGCTCATAATGGAAGCGACGCGGTCGCGACGCGCTCGTTTTTACCAGGCGCATCCACGCCGCATCGAAATAAAAACATCCAAAGACTATAGAATACCCTTAAAGGGACTTTGAAACATCTCAGCTTTTCAGAATGCCGCAAGCGCACCGCAGGTCATGTGACATGAACCAACCAATCACTGAGCTTAAAGAGTTCCTCTCTTTTTCTTTTAAAACATTCAATTTTTGTAAGAGCTACAGTCGTGGCCAAAAGTTGAGAATGACACAAATATTAGTTTTCACAAAGTTTGCTGCTCAACTGCTTTTAGATCTTTGTTTCAGTTGTTTCTGTGATGTACTGAAATATAATTACAAGCACTTCATACGTTTCAAAGGCTTTTATTGACAATTACATGACATTTATGCAAAGAGTCAGTATTTGCAGTGTTGGCCCTTCTTTTTCAGGACCTCTGCAATTCGACTGGGCATGCTCTCAATCAACTTCTGGGCCAAATCCCGACTGATAGCAACCCATTCTTTCATAATCACTTCTTGGAGTTTGTCAGAATTAGTGGGTTTTTGTTTGTCCACCCGCCTCTTGAGGATTGACCACAAGTTTTAAAATTTGGGGAGTTTCCAGGCCATGGACCCAAAATGTCAACGTTTTGGTCCCCGAGCCACTTAGTTATCACTTTTGCCTTATGGCACGGTGCTCCATCGTGCTGGAAAATGTATTGTTCTTCACCAAACTGTTGTTGGATTGTTGGAAGAAGTTGCTGTTGGAGGGTGTTTTGGGACCATTCTTTATTCATGGCTGTGTTTTTGGGCAAAATTGCCAGCCCTAATATTTATATATATTTGGTTTGTATTTATGTAGAAAATATATAATGATAAGAATAAAATGTAAAAATAATAAAACATGTTAAATAATACAAATAATGTAACTAATGTAAAAATACCAAAATAAATATTGTATTATAAAATATTAAATTGTACAATATTATTAAAAATACAAATAATAAGTTATTATTGGTACTGTACTGATTAGGTTTGTTATTATTCTTATTGTGTTATTAAAATATTAATAACAACTATTTATTGCTATGCATTTTTGTAAACAATTACATGTGAAATTGTAATAGAATTATTTAATAATATTGTACTATTTCATTATTTCATATTAATTATGATTGTTTAAATTGCTATTTACTATTTATCTTTAAAATAATAATGATAATAATTAAATATTTAATGGTTTATAACAAAAAAAGCACTTTTTGCATTATTGTAAAAAAATATTTTATAATATTGTTATTATTGGTACTGCACTGATTAGGATTGTTATTATTCTTATTGCGTAAATATTAATAACAACTATTTATAAAATTATAAAAAAGTATGCAAAGTAAGAATAATGTAATAGTAATGTAAAAAAACATCATAATATGTTATTAAATATTATTAAATTACATAATACAAATAATAATGCAACAATTTAAGCATATATTATGTGAAAATATATATTATAAAACAATATTAAATATTATTTTATATTAATTATGACTGTTTAAATTGCTATTTACTATTTATTTTTAAAATTATAATTATTATATTTAATGGTTTGTAACAAAAAAGCACGTTTTGCATTCTTGTAAAAAAAATCAATATTTAAAAATATTGTATTTAATTATTTAATAAAAATGTAGATTGTTACTATTAAAATATTATTTATAATTATTTATTTGTTTTGAATTTTTGTTGAAAAAAATAATTGTTAAAGATAACAATAGAAAGTGTTAAAATAATAAAATGTATGTTAAATAATAAGAATTATATAATAGTAAAAAAGGTAATTATACGATATTGTTAATAATATGAATATGAAGTCATAATTGGTATTATTGTATTGATTAGAATAGAATAAAATAGAATAAAAAGGTTTTAATTTAATAATATTATTGAATAATATTGTAATATTTAATTATTTAATAATAAAAAGACTTTTGTTTTAGTTTAAAATATAATTATTCATTGGTTCACTTCATATTTAAACATAAATAAGTAAATTGATCTATTAATGCTGATATCAATAAAAATATAAAATTAAATGAAAAATAATAAAAATAATTTAATAGTAAAGTAAAACGAAAAATGTCATAATATATTATTAAATTATATAATACAAATAATAATGCAAAAATTTAAGCATATATTATGTGAAAATATTTATTATAAAATAATTTTAAATAATATAATTTTTTTACATTAATTATGATTGTTTTAATTACTATAGGTATTTTTTAAATAATAAATATATTAATAAATATTTCATGGTTTATAACAATAATTTAACTGTTTATAACAATAACTATTTGTTTGTACTCTTGTAAAAATAAATAAACATTTAATAATATTGTGTTATTTATATCATGGTAAGTTATGTCAAATAAAAAAAAAAACAAGAAAAATAATTTATTTAATGGTTAATAACAACATTGGTTTATAACAATAATTTATTGTTTGTTTTTATTTGTTTGCATTTTTGTAAAAAAAAAAAAATAGATAACAAATGATTAAATAATAACAAAGTATGTAAAATAAAAAATAAGAATAATTATATATTTTCTCATATAATCAATATGAGAAATAACAGTTGGTAGTAAAAATGTGCAACAATTGCATAAAATATATATATATATATATATATATATGTCACACCCCCGGACTTTCTTGTTGGTTTTTGGTGACTATATATATATATTACAAAATATAATATATTATTATATATATATTATATATTACAAAAATAATATTGTTAAATAATAACAACAACAATTATTATTATTAGAAAATATAAATAATAAGAAATAACATTAACCAAATATAAATGATTAATAATAATAATAATAATATTCTAAATCTCTTATAAAAACAGCTGTTTTCTCAGCCTCTGAAACAACTTTTCTTTTCTGCCAATGCAATCAAGGCCTTATGGGTTGGAAAAATAATATTTTAACATATTTGGCTTTTCCCAATTTAATCCCAGTAAATAACATCATATTATTTCATGCCGAACATTCTGGTTCATACAAAATCATAACATAGGAAAACACTGAGTCAATGTTTTGTGAGTTAAACTCAAAAACAGGAAAAGCATGATTCATGAACGAATCATTACGGTTTTGTCCACTGATTCACTGAAAACAAAAAAATCAGACACAAAAGATCTCAAAACATCTGCGTTTTACAAAAGAAATAAACTGAGGGTGAATACACGCTGACAGAACTTTCAATTTTGAGTGAGCTGCTCCTTTAAGAGAGAAAACAACAGACTTTTAATGTCTGAAATATCACTAATGGACTGTAGATGGGCATAAAGAAGCAGTGTGCAAACCAAGGCTTTTCCCAGACATCCAACTAGAACATCACACACACACACACACACACACACACACACACACACGGGAAATACGGTCTAGACCAGACACTTGGACTGCCACGCTGTGATTCTGCAGTGTGATCTCAGCTCCAAACTGCCAACAACAAGAAACACTCCGACAGATTGAGCTAAAACTGGACCAATAAAATGACGTCAAACACTTCCAAAATACACAACCCGACCTTCAAAACACAAACACAAACTCCTCTTCTAGGATTCAACACAACTGAGCTGCTGGATCTTTAGCCCCGATGTCAGATGTCAGTATTACACGTCTCCTCCAGTCGCCTTCCTGTCAGCCACAATACTGGGAAGTTCAGGATTTCCTTTCTGAAATCATCAGGAATATGACTCCACTTAAGGATCACAAAAACCACCTGGATCTAAAACAGGCCATTTATATCTCACATTATGAAATATTCAAGCTAATATGATATTATTGGAGAACGGTTTACTTCAAAAACATTTCTACGTCAAAATGTCATGTTTTATTCAATGCGTTACTTCTTGTTTCTACCTAATTTATTTTTTAAATATACTGGCGTTTTTTTTCCTTCAGCATTTATTTACATTTGAACAAAAAGTGGCATGTCCAAAATTATTCTTACCCTTCTCAATAATCAATAAAAAGCCTTTATTGGCTATTACAGCAATCAAACGCTTCCTATAACTGCTGACCAGCTTTTTGCATGAATGAATGAATGAATGAATGATGCATTTATATAGCGCTTTCATTGTGTATTGCCGTACACCCAAAGCGCTTTACAATCATATAGGGGATCTCTCCTCAACCATCACCAGTGTGCAGCATCCACTTGGATGATGCGTCGGCAGCCACAGTACAACGGCGCCGGTGCGCTCACCACACACCAGCTACAGGAGAGTTATGGAGTCAATTCAATGAATGGGGATTATTAGGAGGCCATGATTGACTAGGGCCAGTGGAGGGAATTTGGCCAGGACACCGGGGTTACACCCCTACTCTTTACGAGAAGTGTCATGGGATTTTTAATGACCACAGAGAGTCAGGACCTCGGTTTAACGTCTCATCCGAAGGACGGACTCATGAGGTAAGTATTCTTATACTTATAGTGCATGTCTCCACTGGTATTTTAGCCCATTCATCTTTAGCGATGAGCTCCAACTCTTTCAGGTTGGAGGGTCTCCTTGCCATCACCCTGATCTTTAGCTCCCTCCACAGATTCTCAATTGGATTTAAGTCAGGACTCTGGCTGGGCCACTGCAAAACGTTAATGTTTTTTTCTGCTAACCATTTCTTCACCACTTTTGCTGTGTGTTTTGGTTCGTTGTGGTGCTGAAATGTCCACTGGTGCCCAAGGCCAAGTTTGTCTGCAGACTGCCTGATGTTGTTGTTGAGAATTTTGATGTATTGCTCCTTTTTCAAGATGCCGTTTACAGTGATTAGGTTCCCTGGTCCACCGGCTGAAAAACACCTCCAAAACATTAGGTTCCCACCACCATGTTTGACAGTGGAGATGGTGTTCTTAGGGTTGAAGGCTTCTCCTTTTTTACGCCAAATGAAGGCTACATCATTGTGGCCAAATAATTCAAATTTTGTTTCATCTGACCATAAAACAGAAGACCAGAAGTCTTCTTTGCCCAGATAAGCATTTGCAAAGGCCAAGCGGGCTTTTGTGTGCCTTATCTGGAGAAGTGGTGTCCTCCTTGGTCTGCGTCTGTGGAACCCAGCGGTGTGCAGTGTCTGTGGACTGTCAGCCTTGAGATGTTGCCACCAGCAGAGCCCAGATTCATCAGAATGGCCTTGGTGGTGATCCTTGGATTCTTTCTTTCCTCTCTCACTATCCTCCTGGCCAGCACAGGTGTCACTTTTGGCTTCCGACCACATTCTCTGAGATTTTTCACAGTGCAGAACATCTTGTATTTTTTAATAATACTTTGCACTGTAGCCACTGGAACTTCAAAACATTTAGAAATGGTCTTATAGCCCTTTCCTGACTTGTGAGCAAACACAATGCACAGCCGCAGGTCCTCAGTGAGCTCCTTTGTCTTAGGCTACGTTTACATTAATCCGGATACATTTGAAAACGGAGTTTTAATTTTAAAACGCTCTCCGTCCACACTAGCGTTTCCAAGCGTTTTCCAAAAGTTTCTCATCCACACTGAAACGTAGGAAAACATCAAATTCGCCTTACTGCGCATGCGTAAAGCCTCCAAAATTATACAGACGTAATAAGTTTTCACGCAATTCTTCTAGCGGGATAATTTACGGAAATATCTCATTATCCACTGACGCGTCTATATCACGCTCATTCATATTTTATCTGAAAAGCAGTTGTCGTCATGTTTTGCAGGACAGCAACTGTGAGTAAATTTTCCGTCATCATTTTAGGACTGTAATTTGAAGAGTGTACAAGGTAAATCTCTTTAGCAGCAGTGTGTGAATAGCACAGGCACAATTACTGGTGTAAACATAGATATCTATTGGTACAATATGCGTCACATGACTATAAATATGCGTCATCATTTTCAAAAGCCTCCGTTTTCACAGTCCACACTACAACGTGAAAACGGCGTTTTCTAATTTATCCACTTTGGCCGGAGTTTTTAGAAATAATCGTTTTCTGTGATAAAAATGGGGTTTTCGTGTAAATGAGAGGCCAAACCGCAGGGAAATATCTGCGTTTTCCCTTCGTGTAAACGGGGCCTTAGCCATGACTGTCCACAAACCAACAGCAGAGAGCCTGTGTTTTTCACCTGTTGAGTTGATTAAAACAGCTGTTCCCAATGAATCAGGGTAATTAGGATGCTCTAGAACAGCTTGGACTATTTGGAATGGTATAGAACTTTGGATTTTCCCATAGACTGTGACAGTTTGCAAAGGGTATGAATAATTTTGGACATGCCACTTTCTGTTCAAATGTAAATAAAAGCTGTGAAATACAATGATGCCTCTTGTACATCGTCTTATTAGCTTTTGGGAGAAGCCTGTGTCATTTCCGGTCAAAAAAAACTTGCTGGTTGAATAAAAAGTAACTTTAAGTCAGAATTTGCCAGAGGTATCAATAATTTCGGGCTTGACTGTATATATACATAATTTCAGACTTTATATTTCATAATTTTATGTTTAATAGATTTTTTTTTTCATTTTGCCACTTTTTGTAATTGTTTGTGAAATTTCTTAACAGTTAATAGAGTAAAAAAAAAGTCCTACTCTTTTTTTTTTCAGTGATGCTGTTGCAGAATAAATATTACTATATAATTTTATGCTGACAAATAAAATATAAATTTACACTATAAATTATAGATTTTTTTCCAATTTTTCTTAATATTAAACTAAATATTCACTTAGAAGATAAACATTTGATTTATTTTTACTATTAAACATTTTTACTGAATTTAAACATTTTGAGTAAATAATTTATTTATTTCTCATTAAAATTGACTAAAAACACGTATCTGAATATTTTAATAAATCTTTTCATAAACTAAAATGAACTAAAAACAAAATCTGAGTAGTGATTAATACAGTACTTTTTATTAAGTATTTAAATATATTTTTTAAAAGATAAATTTGATTTACTTGTGTATATATAGTATTTAACATTTTTAACTATATTTTTATTGAATTAAAATTTTCACAACAGTTGAGAAAATATTTTTTCACAACTAATGCTCAACTGAAAACAAAGTGTGATGATTATCTGAAATTTTGAGAAAATCTTTTCATAACAACTACTCACTAAAATAAACTCAAACCAAAATGTGAGTATTGTTTAATGCAGTATTTTTTAATCAAATATTTATTGGTATTCAACATTTTATTGAATTAGATTTTTTTAATGAACTGAAAACTAAACATGAGTATCTGAATATTTGAGTAAATCATTTTCAAAACAACTCCTCACTAAAATTAACTGAAAACAAAATGTGAGTATTGATTAATTCAATGTTTTTCTTAATTTTTTAAAAAATATTTACTTAAAATATCCATTTAATTTACTTGTAGGCCTTTATATTACTTGATATTTTATTTGAATTTAAATTTTCACAACAGTTGCTCACTAAAACAGAAAACGTGAGTATCTTAATATTTGATCAAATAATCGTCACAATTGCTTACTAAAATGAACTGACAACAAGAGGTAAGTATTTGAATATTTCATAATAGAGGTTATGTGTAAATTACCTGCAGTTATTGCTAAATGATGTGATTAAGCAAAAAAAAATTTTTAAGAAAATAATTTAACAACTGATGCTCAACTAAAAACAAACTGTGATTATTTAAATATTTGAGTAAATCTTTTCATAACAATTACTCACTAAAATGAACTCGAACCAAAACGTGAGTAGTGTTTAATGCAATATTTTTTAATCAAATATTTATGGGTATTCAACATTTTTATTGAATTAGATTTTTTTTAAATGAACTGAAATCTAAACATGAGTATCTGAATATTTTAGTAAATTATTTTCAGAACAACTGCTCATTAAATTAACTGAAAACAAAAGGTAAGTATTGGAATATTTCATTATCAACGCTGTGTAAATTATGTGCAGTTATTGCTAAATAATGTGATTAAGTAAAAAAAAAAAAAAATTATATATATATATATATATATGAGGAAATAATTTTCACAACTAATGCTCAACTGAAAACAAAATGTGATTATCCTAAATATTTGAGTAAATCTTTTAACAACTACTCACTAAAATGAACTCAAACCTAAATGTGAGTATTGTTTAATGCAATGTTTTTCTTAATTATTTTTTTTATATTTACTTAAAATATCAATTTAATTTACGTGTAGGCCTATATATTATTTGAATTTAAATTTTCACAACAGTCGCTCACTTCAAACAGAAAACAAGACGTGAGTATCTTAATATTTAATAAAATAATCGCCACAATTGCTTCCTAAAATTAACTGACAACAAAAGTTAAGTATTTAAATTTATTTCGTAATAAACTCTGTGTAAATTATGTGCAGTTTTGCTAAATGATGTGATTAAGCAAAAAAATAATAATATTGAGAATTTTCACAACTAATGCTCAACTGAAAAAAAAAGTGATTATCTGAATATTTGATTAAATCTTTTCATAACAACTACTCACTAAAATTAACTCAAACCAAAATGTGAGTATTGTTTAATGCAATATTTTTTTTTATCAAATATTTATTGGTATTCAACATTTTTATTGAATTAGATTTTTTTTAATGAACTGAAAACTAAACATGAGTATCTGAATATTTGAATAAATCATTTTCAAAACAACTTCTCACTAAAATTAACTGAAAACCAAATGTGAGTATTGATTGATTCAATGTTTTTCATATTTAAAAAAAAATATTTACTTAAAATATAAATTTTATTTACTTGTAGGCCTTTATATTACTTATATATTTTATTTGAATTTAAATTTTCACAACAGTGGCTCACTTAAACAGAAAACAAAACCTGAGTATCGATTAATTCAATGTTTTTTTATATTTACTTAAAATATCCATTTAATTTTGTACAATTTTTTAACTAATGCTCAACTGAAAACAAAATATGATTATTTAAATACTTGAGTAAATCTTTTCATAACAATTACTCACTAAAATGAACTCAAACCAAAATGTGAGTATTGTTTAATGCAATATGTTTTTAATCAAATCTTTATTGGTATTCAACATTTTTATTGAATTGAGTTTTTTTAATGAACTGAAAACTAAACATGAGTATCTGAATATTTGAGTAAATCATTTTCAAAACAACTTCTCACTAAAATGATCTAAAAACAAAATATTTTTAAATATTTACCTGAAATTAGGGCTGGGCGATATGGCAAAAATGTATTCTCGATAATTTTTCCCCATATTGAACGATAACGATATATATTTCGATATAAGCTGTTGATGTTGCCAGCTTTAAAAAAGTGTCCCAACAGTGACTAAAGCCACAAAAATGAAAGGGTTCATTAAATTACATTTTAAAGTATAGTTTATTAACAAAAACAGATTACAGTTTTGGCCATAAAAATTAAAACAACTTACTAAAATAAATTTAAAAAAAATTAAGATGTGACAGAGTATGGTAAATCAGAGTAAATGTACAAAATGTAAACATAAAATTATTGTAAAAACATAATTTGTAACACATTTATTTCTTTATTATTTATTATTATTAACACAATTGTTTATTTTCTCTATTATAGGTTGAGCTATTTAAATTAGAGGCAACCACTGCATTTTGAAACAATCTACAGTATAAATAACAAAATTACGACACGGTTCTTTCTTAATCGTATTAAGTGCAGACAATTCAGCCATAATCAAAGTAAGCTACTCTCTCATTATTCAAAGTGCAAATAGAGACGGATATTTCAATCATGATACAGAGCTATAGACATACACAACCTATTATAGCCTACATACTAATAACAGCCTAGATATGTCATGTAGCCTAATTTGCGCGCATTGCGGAGTCACTCTCTAAACAAGAGGGATTAAAATTGCTTTTGAATGCGCGTGCGTTTTTTGCTTTCGGTTTCAGTTTTAACAATCGCGCCAAACTCTCAGCTGAGCTGAGTCACTTTTCAGATAGTCAAACCACTTATATAACGGAATTCGTGCTACCTTTTTTTGTCGACAATTTCAACATCTTTGGATAATAACTCGAGGTTAGTTTCTCTTTCGTCGCTGCTTCCACTCTCTCTCTCTTTTTTTTGTCGTCCTGGTGTAAAGTTTGCTTCGCAAAGTTTGGTAGGAAATGAACTTTGTACTTTGACGTGCACACGCACGCTGCACGCTGATTGGCTGTTGTCGCATATTTCTGCTGTGTGATTGGCTCTTAGATTAATCCATATCGAGAAAAAATGTCTAGAGCTTATCATCGTTATTAACATAAATTTTATTGCGATTCGATATGATATCGTTTATCGGCCCAGCCCTACCTGAAATATCAATTTAATTTACTTGTAGGCCTCTATATAGTATTTGATATTTTATTTGAATTTAAATTTTCACAACAGTCGCTCACTAAAAACAGAAAACAAAATGTGAGTACCTTAATGAGAAAACAATTGTCACGATTGCTTACTAAAATTAACTAAAAACAAAAGGTAAGTATTTATTATGTGCAGTTATTGCTAAATAATGTGATTAAGCAAAAAAATTGAGAAAATAATTTCACAACTAATGCTCAACTGAAAACAACTACTCACTAAAATTAACTCAACCCAAAATGTGAGTATTGTTTAATGCAATATTTTTTAACAAAATATGAATAAGTAATTTTCAAAACAACTTCTCACTAAAATTAACTGAAAACCAAATGTAAGTATAGATTAATTCAATGTTTTTCTTCATTAAACTTTTTAATATTTACTTAAAATATAAATTTAATTTACTCGTAGGCCTATATATTATTTGTATCTTAATATTTGATCAAATAATCACCACAATTGTTTACTAAAATTAACTGACGACAAGAGGTATCTGAATATCTCATAATAGACGTTATGTGTAAATTACATGCAGTTATTGCTAAATGATGTGATTTAAGCAAAAAAAAAAAGAGAGAGAGAAAATAATTACTAAATAACTAATGCTCAACTGGAAACAAATTGTGATTTTTTTTAAATATTTGAGTAAATCTTTTCATAACAACTTCTCACTAAAATTGACTAAAAACAGAATGTGAGTATTGTTTAATGCAATATTTTTAATCAAATATTTGTTATTCAACATTTTTATTGAATTTGATTTTTTTCAATGAACTGAAAACTAAACATGAGTATCTGAATATTTGAGCAAATCTTTTCAAAACAACTTCTCACTAAAATTAACTGAAAACAAAATGTGGGTATTAATTAATTCAATATTCTTTTAGATTATATTTGATATATTATATTTGATATTTTATTTGAATGTAAATTTTCACAACAGTCGCTCACTAAAACAGAAAACAAAACGTGAGTATCTTAATATTATATAAAACAATTGCCACAATTGCTTACTAAAATTAACTGACAACAAGAAGTATTTGAATATTTCATAACGGACGTTATGTGTAAATTACATGCAGTTATTGCTAAATGCGATTAATCGTATAAAAATGTTGATTAATCGGTGGTCCACTAGTATAAAAAAACCATGTCACACACTGTAGCTACTTTCCATTCAACTGTACTATTTCTTTTCGACTATAATTTGACTGTATATATTTGCTCATGATATGTAATACATAATATCAAGGCTTCAGCACATGCATATCAATACACCCACCTTGATCATTCTGTCCGGGTTGCCTAATGCATTACCCATTAAGCTTTATCTGAGATACGTGCATATCTATGTTCTCTATTACATGCAATTGCATTGCAGTGAAAGCATCTTCCTGGCAAAAAGGAAACAGTGTGTTTTGCATTCGGGGATTTGTGAGTTTTGCTTGTGCAACCGCTTAATGTTGCAATTCACCAATATTTTAACATCAGTTAACGTTAATATGTTCATGCATAATGCATAACCGCATGATTAAACTGGTAAAACACACATATCTATGTAAAAAGCAACCAGATAACGGCCGTTTAATATATGAAAACTGCGATTTTATTCCTTTGTGCGGTTGATAGATGTCATCAGCATGCATTTAACGGTAACTGTCATAGATTTAATGACAGGCGTTCAAAATTACCTTGTCACAAGACGACAGCATATGCCAGTAGCCCGTTCCGTTCCCACAGACGTTGCTGCCGACATTACCGAGCAAATACACACGCGGAAACGTTTGTCTATTTGTTATACAACTGGATGCAGTGGCTTTTTATCGGGCCGCGCGAAGAGCCGTTTTCAGTTCCTCACACCTCGAGAGCGTTCACTGTTAGTTTACACTGATTTGCAACGCTGGCAGGGGGAAACCGCTAAGCTTTTTGACAAATATCGCACTTGTTCTGAACACCTGTCGGTATGTATGTGTGAAGTTATCTATTTTAAAACATTTCAGTAGGTCAAAATGAATAAATAAAAAGTAATAAAGAAACATTAAGTATAACTATGGAAAACAGATAGTTGGACACCCCTCTTCCTCTCGGTTTTGGTACGTTCCACTGTCAGAGCTCAGTTTGGAATCACTTGCGTGAGTCAATTCCTTTTTTCAAAGACTGATGTATTAATGTTGATGTTAATATTAATGTTCATGTTTATTTATTTAATTTGTTTTATCAGACAAATAAATTAAATATGTATTACTAATTGCGAATAAATCATTAAAAAACGGTACAAAGTGGGTATTCAACTGATTTTAAGTACAAACAGACGAACACCAGCAAATTATACATATTTATAAATATAAATAAATATTAAGTACACATAAAACGCATATTAGCTGAAACTAAAATACGTTCCTCTTCAGGTAAAAAATAAAAAACGGAACGGAACGTGTTTTTTTAGTCAGCCAGAAGCGTTTCCACGCCTGTCAATCATTTTAAGCGCTCAGGTTTGTTAAAATGGTGTTTACTAATAAGGAGGAAACTTTAGATGGATGATATTTTTACAAACTTCTATGTTACATCTTTAAAAACCCTACTATGGTTTATGTATACGAAAAAAAAAAAACGATAAAAAGTATGATGTACGAATTTCAACTCTGACATGGGCTTTAAATCCATCAAAATGCCTTCATTTCAAACGGTCGAGCTGATGCCGTGTTTCCGCTGAAAATGAACATGCATATTTGACAGCCCACGCTCCTTCAGCTAAAGATAAGATACATTTTGGTTTCCGGCTCATTTGTACACAAACAAATTATGTAATTTACTACAGGAGAATATGCTGGAAACAGATCTGTGGCGGTGATGTGTTCTAGAATCGCGCTGTGTGACTTCATAACGGTTGCCTAGTAACAGACAGGCTTTCTCTTGAACCCCTCCAGTGTTCGACTCGTCATCTGGATCCGCTTCCAGTGAGATCGCCGGAGCCGGTGTTGAACCTTCTAGATTCGCGCGGTCTACAGGTGTGGTCGTGTAGAAAGTGGTATTGTATTGTAATTGTGGTAGAGGTGCAGTTTCAGGTCACACCTTGGAAATGAGATACATTATATATACAGTATATAGATCCTGTCCAGTAGATGGAGCTATAAACACACACACGTGCGCGCGAGCTTGGGCCAGAAGCTGATGATGTTAACAATGGAGAGGCTAGTTTGTGAAATATGAGGGATATCTATCTAATGAAAAAATTAAAATAATGTCAAATAATATCGATCTATCCATCCACCTTTCTGTCTTGCTGTCTGTCTATTTATCTATCTATCTATGAAAAAATGATATAATAATGTGAAATACTATCTATCTGTCCATCTGTCTGTCTGTCTGTCTGTCTGTCCATCCATCCGTCGGTCCATCTATCATCCATTCATCCATTGTTCCTCCATCCATCCGTTCATCCATTCATCCATCTATATCCATCCATTGTCCGTCCGTCTGTCTGTCTGTCTGTCTGTCTGTCCATCCATCTATCTATCATCCATTCATTGTCCGTCCATCTGTCTGTCTGTCTGTCTGTCTGTCTGTCCATCCATCTATCATCCATCCTTCCATCGTCCGTCCGTCCGTCCATCCATCATCCATCCATCATCCATCCATCCACCTGTCGTCCGTCCATCCATCCATCCATCCATCCATCAACCATTCTTCCATCCAATGTCCATCCATCGATCCATCTATCAATCATCCATTTGTCCACCTATTGTCTATACTTCCATCAATCCATCCATTCATTTTTCCTCTGTTCGTCCATCCATCCATCCATCCGTCTATCTATCCATCCATCCATCTATTCATCCACCTATCATCCCTCCATCCATCCATCCATCGTCTGTCCATCCATCCATCCATTCACCTATTATCCATCCATCATCCATCCATCCCACTTATCGTCTATCCTTCCATTCATTAACCATTCTTCCATCCAATGTCCATCCATCCATCTATCAATCATCCATTTGTCCACCTAATGTCTATCCTTCTATCAATCCATCCATTCATTTTTCCTCTGTCCATCCATCCAGTCATCTGTCTATCCATCCATCCATCTATCCATCATCCACCTATCGTCCATCTGTCCATCCATCCATCCATCAATCATCCATCCATCCACCTTTCGTCCATCCATCCATCAATCCATCTATCGTTCCTTTGTGCATCCATCCATCCATTTATCTATCATCCATCCATCTACAGTATCTGTCTATCTATCCATAAAAAATACATAAAATAATGTAAAAAAAATCTGTCTATCTAAAAATGTAAAAATATAAAAAAATGTGAAAATATAAATATAAATTTATCTCTGTCCTTTCATCCATCCATCCATTTATCTGTCTGTCCGTCCATCCATCTATCTATTAATTATCCATCCATCCACCCATCCATCCATTTTTAAAAAATATACAATAATGTGAAACTCTATCATCCATCCATCCATCCTTCTATTGGCTATCCATCCGTCCGTCCATCTGTCTATCCGTCCATCCATCCACCTATCGTCCATCCTTCCATCAATCATCCATTCATTTTTCCTCCTTCCGTCCATCCATCCATCCATCCATCCATCCATCCATCCATCCACCTATTGTCCATCCATCCATTCGTCACATCTGTCCGTCCATCCATCACTCATCCATCCATCACCTATTGTCCATCCATCAATCTATCCATCGTTTCTCCGTCCGTCCATCCATCCATCTATCTATCGTTCCTCTGTCTCTCCATCCATCCATCCATCTATTGTCCATCCATCCATTCGTCACATCTGTCCGTCCATCCATCACTCATCCATCCATCCACCTATCATCCATCCATCCATCAATCTATCCATCGTTTCTCCGTCCGTCCATCCATCCATCCATCCATCTATCAATCATCCATCAATCCATCTATCTATCTAAAAATGTAAAAATATAAAATAATGTCAAAATCTATATATCATCCAATAATATAAAAATGTACAATAATGTGAATCTATCTATCTATCTATCTATCTATCTATCTATCTATCTATCTATCTATCTATCTATCTATCTATCTATCTATCTATCTATCTATCTATCTATCTATCTATCTATCTCTGAGTGAGAACTGAACTTATGTTTCTGTGCATTCCAGGCCCCGCCCCCGCGTTGCGACCACGCCCCCACGGTAGACCTATGAGAATGTAGGCGGGGCGTGAGCGGTTGCGCCATGTTAACGCTGCACGTTGCAGCCGCAGCAGCCAGTAGCAGCAATACAGAGACATATGCGGGATTATAGAGCTAAACCCGGCCAGCAGCCACAGAGAAGATTGCAATTGCGTCTGAGGCTTTTATTTAATGCACCGCACCCCAAGAAGAAGCCAGGATTGCGTTCCCGTTTCGGAACTATTATTTATCACTGTGCCAGAGGCCCCTTGAATTGAATGTAATGTGAACATCTACAGCAATGTGGTTATTTTCCTGCAGATGAGCTGCTGTTTTGTCCTCTCCCCCCTCCTATTCTCCTTTCATCATAACTCAAGATCATCTTCAATTCACTGGACTCTCCTAGACCTGTATATGAAGGTAAGCTTGCGTTGTGCTTGTATTTCTGTATCGGTGTCACCATTCATGCATGCATGCATGCTCTGTCTTCCTTTTTTATCCCATTGCATAGCAACCAAACCAGCCAATGCAAGCTTCCAGATCCCCGAAATGATGCACGGGCAGAGGCATAAAGCGTGCATTCACCTTGCACGCTCATTTTAGGGACAGGTTGCTTCAGATGCCATGCAAATGCCTTTATGTAACGTCCAGGGTTTCATTTCTGCTGCATGTCAAGATTAATCCATCCATATGATGGCCAAAATGCATCCAGTGTCTGTGATCTGTGCAGCCGGGCAACATGGATTGCATGCATAGTGTGTTTCGTTCTCTTCTGATACCTGGCAACCCTCTCAATGGCCTCTTTTCGAGATCCTTCAGCTGTCATGTGAGATATATTTGAGCTTTTGTGTTTATTTAAGCTTTATGTCACATCTGTACATCTCAGCTGCTCCCCATTGTGTCTTATTTTCTCTGCCACATCATTACATAACCTCAGCTCTCATCCTTTGCATGCAAATAATCTGCTCGCATACAGTTGGATCCAGAGAGGACCTTATATTGCTGCAATGTATCACCATAAGGTTTGTTCTAATTGTTTTCTGGGCACTACGCATCTCCCCTGGTTGAGTCGGTGACATCATCTCCTGTTCTGTCCCCCTGGTGTGTGAGCGTGTGTGTAAGTGCGCATTCTTCAACAGACTGTAATGCCAGATCTGGATGTGTGGTGTTCTTCTGATGATGCACAAAGACCTTTTTCATGAGAAAATTGACGTGTCGTGCTACCGCGCATTCTGTTGAATTCTTTTTATTCCAGTAGGGTTGGATGTTTTTGTAGGCTTAGGTTCAGGTAGAATAGGTAACTTGGATGGATGATGTGTCGCGTGAATGAATGAATGAATGAATGAATGAATGACAGCCTGTTGGGCTGTTAGTATCTTTGTCTTCTCATCTTCTAGCTCAGCGGTTCTCGGCTGGTTTTGCTTCAGGACTGAGTTCTTGGGTTTGGATTTTTACTAGCAAAATTTTAGGTATGCATGCGATTATAGAAAATACTTGTAGTTTTATAGATAAGTGTGCGATTTTGCTTGTAAAATAATCTCCAACGGTGTCTTGTAAGCTACTATTTTGGCCTGCCACATAATTTTTGATGCTCATCTGATATTTACAAGCAAAATTATAAGTATGCATGCAATTGTGAAAAAAAAAAAAAATACTTTTTTTAAAGAATGCATGCGGTTTTACTTGTCAAATGTTACATGTAAGGTCTGACAGTGCCTTTTTAAAATGCTGGTTTGAGCTGCCATGTGATGTTTAATGCAAGTTCTGCATTATATATTTACAGGCCAAATTTTAAGTATGCTTGCAATTCTAAAAAAATTGTACTTGTAAAGTATTCGGAATGCTTGCTATTTTACTTGTCAGGTCTAAAATGATCTTGTAAAGTCTGTTTTTAGCTGTTCAATCTAAGATTTACTTTGGACGTTTACAAGCAAAATTTTAAGTATGCATAAAATGTAAAATAAAAATTTCTTGTAGTATTTTAAGAAAGCATGTAATCTGTCAAATATAAGTTGTTAGGTCCAGCTGTATCTTGTGAAGAACTGTTTTGAGCTGCCGCTTGGCGTTCATTGCAAGCTCTGCATTTGGCATTTACAAGAAAAATTTAAACATGCATGCAATTGTACAAAATTACTTGTATTTTTATAGATAAGCGAACAATTTTACTTGTAAAATGTTATTTGTGATGTCCAACGGTGTCTTGTAAGCTACTATTTTGGCCTGCCACATAATTTTCGATGCTCATCGGATATTTACAAGCAAAATTATAAGTATGCATGCAACTGTGAAAAAAATACTTGTAGTCTTTTAAAGAATGCGTGCAGTTTTACTTGTCAAATGTTACATGTAAGGTCTGACAGTGCCTTTAAAAATGCTACTTTGAGCTGCCATGTGATGTTTAATGCAAGTTCTGCATTATATATTTACAGGCCAAATTTTAAGTATGCTCGCAATTAAAAAAAAAATTGTACTACTTATAGTATTCGGAATGCGTGCTATTTTACTTGTCAGATCCAAATTATCTTGTAAAGTCTGTTTTCAGCTGTTCAATGTGAGATTTACTTTGGACGTTTACAAGCAAAATTTTAAGTATGCATAAAATGTAAAATAAAAATTACTTTTACGATTTTAAAAAGTATATGTGGTTTTACTTGTAAAATTTTTCTTGTCAGATCCTAAAGTATCTTGTAAGGTCTGCCTACTGACGTTCAATGCAAGATTCGCTTTGGACGTTTACAAGTAAAATTTTAAGTATGCAGAAAAAATAAAAATTTGCATGTAATTTTACTCGTAAAATATAAGTTGTTAGGTCCAGCTGTATCTTGTAAAGAACTATTTTGAGCTGCCATTTAGTGTTCTTTACAAGCAAAATTTAAAGTATGCATGCAAGATCTGCATTGTATATTTACAGGGCAAATTTTAAGTATGCATTATAAAATTTCAAGAATGCATGCCATTTTACTTGTCAGGTCCAAAAGTATCTATTTAGGTCTGTTTTGGGCTGCCACTTGACGTTAAATGCCAAATCTGCTTTGGACGTTTACAAGTAAAATTGTAAGTATGCATTAAATGTAAACTAAAAGTTATTTGTAAGGTTTTAAGAATGCATGTAACTTTACTTGTAAAATGTTAGTCGTTAGGTCCAGCCATATTTTGTAAAGAACTATTTTGAGCTGCCACTTGGCATTCTTTGCAAGCTCTGCATTAAGCATTTACAAGCAAAATTTAAAGTATGCATGCAATTGTAAAAAAATTGCTTGTAGTTTTATAGATAAGTGTGCAATTTTACTTGTAAAATGTTATGTCCAACAGTGTCTTGTAAGGTACTGTTTTAGCCTGCCACATGATGTTCAATGCTCATCGGATATTTAAAAAGAAAAATCTTAAGTGTACATACAAGTGTAAAAAATAATTACTTGTAATTTTTTTAAAGAATACATGCAGTTTTACTTACCAAATGTTACTTGTAAGGTCCAACAGTGGCTTCTAAAGTACTGTTTTGAGCTGCTACTTGATGTTCAATGCAAGATCTGCATTGGATATTTACAGGCCAAATTTTAAGTATGCATTATAAATTACATGTAAAATTTTAAGAATGCATGCAATTTTACGTTTAAAAGTTTACTTGTCAGGTCCAAAAATATCTGTTTAGGTCTGTTTTGGGCTGCCACTTGACTTTAAATACAAAATTAGCTTTGGACATTTACAAGTAAAATTGTAAGTATGCATAAAATGTAAACTAAAAATTACTTGTAAGACTTTAAGAATGCGTGTAATTTTCTTGTAAAATGTTAGTCGTTAGGTCCAGCTGTATTTTGTAAAGAACTACTTTGAGCTGCTCAAAGCTGTTCTTTGCAAGCTCTGCATTTAGCATTTACAAGCAAAATTTAAAGTATGCATGCAATTGTAAAACATTACTTGTAGTTTTATAAATAAGCGTGCATATTTGTGATGTCCAACAGTGTCTTGTAAGGTACTATTTTGGCCTGCCTTTCAATGCTCGTCGGATATGTACAAGCTAAATTTTAAGTATGTATGCCAGGGGTTTTCAAACCTGTCCTGGAGCCTCCCCTGCCCTGCACATTTTGTATGTCTCCCTTATTAGGCACACCCAATTCAGGTCTTGCAGTCTCTACTAATGAGCTGATGATTTGAATCAGGTGTATTAGATGAGAGAGACAAGCAAAATGTGCAGGGCAGGGGAGGCTCCAGGACAGGTTTGAAAACCCCTGATGTATGCAATTGTAAAAAAAAAAAAAATTACTTGTAATTTTAAAGAGTGCATGCAGTTTTACTTACTAAATGTTACTTGTAAGGTCCAACATTGCCTTCTAAAGTACTGTTTTGAGCTGCCACTTATTATCCAATGTAAGATTTACTTTGGACATTTACAAGCAAAGTTTTTTATATATATATATATATATATATATATATATATATGCATAAAATGTCAAAAAATACTTGTAGCAAAATTTTATATTTGTGTGCAACGGTAAAAAATTACCATTATTTGTAAAATAAGAATCTATGCAATTTTACTTGTAAGGTCCAAGGACTGGGCTACTTGTTGACGTCTAATACAAGATCTGTGTCCTGAAGCAAAACCAATTGAGAACCACTGAGCTTACTTGTATTTACTTGTAAAATGTCCTTAAAACTGAGCATTCAAATGTTGAAAATACAGTGAACCGCATACATCTAATAAAATGGAAAATTTGAATGAATTGAATATCGACAATTTTGTGCATAAATAACAACAGAAACACATGGAACAAATAGTAGGATAAATCTCGCATTAGTATTGGCCATATTACCAAGTAAATTTGCGACAAAATGTCAAAAGCTGATAACAAAATATAAGGGAATTAATTTGTTTTTGTATAGATTTTTATTTATGTTATAGATATCAGCATTTGTATTTTGAATTGATGTTCACAGAACTTCATCAGAACACCAATTGAGAACCTCTGTAGCTCATGATGCATTATAGGTTATGATGGCTTCACCTCCATCAAACAGATGGAAATATTGGTTTAGGGGGCTGACCAAAAGAGCATTTTTAGGGTGGGGGATAAACTAATTTTGTAACCCCACTGTCTGAGGCCTTCTGAGGTGTTGGTGGTCTGAACCCCACTCAGCGGAAAATTTTAAGTGTTTGGGTGTTTGTGGTATTCGATGACATCCGGGGAAACTTCAACAGAAGAGAAACGTTCCACTACACACACACTTTCTCTCACACACCTTACAGTTCAGCAAGTTATACAAAGAGATTATCCTTTCTGCATTGACACACAGGACAAATAACTGTGCTGATGTAAGTATCAGATATGAATGTTATTTTTAGGACTGATTTTGTGTTTGTCAGATCTTACGATTGAACCTCTTTGAGGTTCATATCTTTTTCGCTTTTCTTTGTCACGATAACAATGACCGTAAGAGTTGAAGAGATCCTAAACGGTGATTCTTTTGCCTCAGGAGCTGATGTAAATTTTGTTGAAGGTTTAAGTATGCTCAAACGCTTTGTTATTGATTGCACCTTTTGTGCCTTTCCATGTAGATAGTGTTGTAGATAAATGGTTGTAATGACTTGGGTGGGGGAGTTTGAATAAGCGGCTGTGACCGTCCAGAAAAGGTTGCATGTTTGTTCCTAAAGGTCACAAACTCTGACCCCCTGTTGTTTACGCAGCTGCCTTTTACTGTTGTGGGAGCTTGTTTCGTACAGCATGAACATGTGTAAAGAAACTTAGGTGTGTCCATTTTTAGAAACCACTAAGAAAATGTAAAAATAAGCCAAAGAGGCAACTGCGAATGATAAATGATGCAAATGCCATTTCAGATGGGAAGAGAAAGCTTGGCGAATCCTAAAAAGAGGACAATTTGATTGTCGTTGCAAACTCGTATGACTTTATTCTTCTGTGAAACACGGAAGATGATCATTTGAAAAATGCCCTGGTGTTTTGTTTTCTATCTTTACAATGGAACTCAATGGGGTCCAATTGATTTTTGTTTGGACCCCATTGATTTTCATTGTAGAAACCAAACGAACACCCAAAAAGTAACTTTTTTTTTAATATCTTGTTTTGTCTCCCAGATTTAGAACAAGGGTGAGTACCCTTTAACTACTTACCCTTATAACTAGTAAAATGTAGTCGCCCTCTGACCTTAGCACCAGTAAACGTGCTGCGAATGGGTTAAGCCAGTGTTCCTGGAAAGAGACTTTGTATACGACATCACATAAGCTCATAACCTGCTCCCCGTCAGCTGCCTTGTGGACAGATATGGTCCTTTCCTCCCAGACTGTGGTTACAACACAGATAAAAGCAATGAGAATGAACAGGTCTATCAAATAACAAGAAACAAAGCCTCTTAGATTGGGTGGTGTCGACTTTGAGACCCTAGAGTGAGCTAAAACCCTAGAACAAACTCTTTCATGTTAGAGTTTTTGGTTCTAGGAAACTTACTGTATAGGTTTTGAATCCTTGCCACCCAATCTAGAGACTTTGGCTCTAGATATCCTGTTCTAAAGAGTCCAGAGTGGGCTATTCTCTGGACTCTAGAGTAAAATACATAAAGGAAAAGAGTCGAGATTATTCTTTCCAGAGTTAAGCGTTCAGTTTTACTAGTGGTGTCAAAATTAGCGTGAGTAATAGCAATAGATAGTAATCGAGTAATAACAGCCAAATAAGCTAATAACCCAGCTGCTGTGATCTGTTACTCAAAGAACAGAGGAAAAAAGAGGAAATCAATAACTTTCATAGCTTTACGCATCTATATTTGATTTAGTGTTTGATAACTTTATTCAATTTCTGTATATTTCCTACTTGCTGAAGGGCAGAGGTAAATAATGGGTTGATGTGAAGATTGATTTAAGTTCACTTAAATTAGAAGTTGTTGTCTTTTAAAGTCTAATAAATGTTAAAATTGATAGCGCTCGATTATACTTTAATGTTAAATGGCTGTAGTCAATGGTTAAATCTTAAGTAAAAAGAACTATTTCCTAGAGACATTAGTAATATTGGTATCAGTGATACTCACTTAAAAAAAAAAAATATTAAAAATGTACTGTCCTAATGTTGTTTCTACGTTACTTTGAAGATTGAATGTGCAATATAAAAGTATATTTAAAAACTTGTTGTTAGGTGTGATTAGTCGCGATTCATTTTAGAAAAAAGTGTGATTCATTGATTTTTAATCGATTGAAGGAAGTCAAATTTGGGTTACTGGGTAACATTTATACATTTTTGGTCCACAAAATAGACGCTGACACAGTTGAAGCACGTCATTGGAGAAGTGCTAACTGACTGAAAACCAACTATTTTTGCTGTTTTTGTAGAATATTTTAGGTTTATGTTGGGTCAAATAATTTTGGTGCATCACTAAGTTTTTGGTGCATCACTAAGTTTAAAATAAAATTTAGTCAGCAAAAACATTTCAGTTGATGAGGAAGGTCAAAATTTAACCAAATATTCCAGACATAGGAATATTTAATAGCAGTGCTCTTTATATTTGATATTCTTTTATGTCTAATTTATTATTTATTAAATGTTTTTAGTGGGTTGTTACAGAAAATCCACATTCACAGCATGACTTGTGTGTTCTGACTAGCATGTAACTTCACTTAAGTTTACTTGTGCGTTCTTTTGTATTTTTCTGAATAGTTGTATACAGTTAAAGTCAAAAGTTTACATACACCTTGCAGAATCTGCAAAATGTTAATTATTTTAGCAAAATAAGAGGGATCATACAAAATGCATGCTTTTTTTGTTTAGTACTGACCTGAATAAGATATTTCACATAAAAATGAGCTTAGTTAGGGTAGAATTAACTTATTTTGTCTTCTGCGAAACATGCAAGTATCTCCTGTAGCCTCTGAAGGCCAGTACTAAATAAAAAAAAGAGAAGATATTTAGACAAAAGAAGAAAAATTGACAAATCTTCAATCTGTTCAAAAGTTTTTACCCCCGGCTCTCAATGCATCGTTTTTCATTCTGAAGCATCAGAGAGCATTTGAACCTTCTGTAATAGTTGCATATGAGTCTCTCAGTTGTCCTCAGTGTGAAAAGATGGATCTCAAAATCATACAGTCCTTGTTGGAAAGGGTTCAAATACACAAAAATGGACCTTAAGAATTTTTCTGAAGAACAGCAGGCAGTTTAAGTTTTCAAGACAAACAAGGGACTCATGAACAACTATCACTAAATAAAAAAACACAGCTGTGGATCTTTCAGGTAACAATAACACAGTATTAAGAATCAAGCGTATGAAAACTTTTGAACGGGTCATTTTTGTAAATTTTGTTAATTCAACTATTATTATTATTATTTTCTCTTGTGGACTATATGTAAACATCTTTTATGTGAAATATCTTATTCAGGTCAGTACTAAATAAACAAATAACATGAATTTTGTGTGATCCCCTTATTTTGAAGCAAAGCGCTTCAGTTTACCAATGTTCGTTATTAGCATAAACATTGTTAGCATAGATATTTTGTGGTATTGTCACTTTTTTCTTGTCTTGTATACATCAGCAGTGTTAATTATCAACCTAAAGTGCATTTTTGTTGTGTCTTTGTTATAACTGAGATGTCAGTATCCGTCAGAAACTAAAGTAGGCTTGGGAGATTGTGGCTATAAAATGCTCTCGTTTTGCTAGGAGTTCAGAGGAAGATTCATAGTGTTCTGTCTTGGTTTGTCTGATTAAAATTGCTTGATCTTTTCTAATATAAATAGGTTTTCAACAAGGTACTTTTGAAGGACTCTTCAGTGGGCCGATTGTCTTGAGGAATCTGAGCGCTGGCCGAAAATGACCTTGTTTGCTTTGAGAAGAGCGTTTCGTATCACTGAAACCTTGAATGAAAGAGTTCAATATTAGAGGATGAATGTCAGCAGTTTTAGAAGCTGAATTAGGTTAGCTCACAGAAAGAACAAGTAAATATATTAAGCAATTTCCTTTCCGTGAGTTGTATGAATCTGAATTATCTTGACACCAACCCTGAACTCTATTTCCTTTACGAGTTTCTTCAATTGATGGACTATCAAGTGGCGTGTTTTGATTTTTACTCGCTCGTTTCTTCTAGTAGAGCCTGAAAGCTAAAATCTACAAAACCTTTTCCCTCCTCGCTTTATAGCTGGTTACAGGAACTCTTAGGCGGAGTACAGATGAATGTTTGTGAATGGTGTTTGCCGTAGGGTCACATGGGCTACTGTGTGTATGTGTGTTTTACTCTGCTTATTAACGTTTACCTCGTCAGGGGAGCCTGTTGGTGACCTTTAGCCTCTGTGTGTTTCTTAGACGGAGTGGGGACCGTAATGACCGCACGCTTCCGGTTGCCTGCTGGCAGATCTTATGATGTGGGAGCGTTGGAGGAGGCCAGAGAGAGACAGCACGCACAGGTGGTGTGTAACGTTTTACTGCTGGACAACACAGTACAGACCTTCAGTGTCAATGTGAGTATACACACATTCATTCATGTTTGTTGAAATGAAAAATTGCTCAGAATTTACTCACCTTCATGCCAAGACGTCGACGAGTTTGTGTCTACATCACTTGCTCTCCATTGCAGTAAATGGGTGCCGTCAGAATAGAGTCCAAGTAGGTGATAAAACATCACAATAAAAGTAATCCACACCACTCCAGTTCATCAAAAAGCTGACTGTTTGTAAAAAAACAAATCCATCCTTAACACAATTTTAACTTTAAATCATTATTTCTGGCAAAAATATGAGTCCTTGTATCCATAATATTGCTGCCTCCAGTGAAAACAAAACAGTTTTGCAGATTTTGATGTGTGAGAACAGCAGGGGATGGACTTTTTTACTGGAGAAACCAATATTGTGGATAGAGGACTCATATATTAGTCAGAAGCAACAGTTTGAAGTTAAAAACGTCTTATTGATGGATGACAAACACAGCTTTTGGCTTCATAACATGTTAACTGATGGACTTGAGTTGTGTGGATTACTTGATGATTATTGTGATGTTTTTTATAAGATGTTTGGACTCTATTATTCTGACGGTACCCATTCACTGCAGAGGAAACACAGAAAACTGAACTTGCGTTTTCATTTCCCCTGAAAACCAAAACTGGAAGTCAAACCAAGCTCAAAATTCTTTCACAACCCTGCTGAATAAAACAGCTAAAACCAACCTAGGCTGGTTGGCTGGTCTTAGCTGGTTTAAGCTGGAAGTAGCTGGTTTTAGCTGGTATCCCAGCCTGGTTTTAGGTGGTGGTCTCCCAGCCTGACCAACCTGACCAGGCTGGAAAAGTGGCCAAAGCCCCTTTAAAACCAGCCTGCTGACCAGCTAAAACCAGTCAACCAGCCTAGGCTGGTTTTAGCTGTTTTTATCACCAAGGAAGTTCAAAATAGTTTGATTTTGTTAATATTGGGTGAATAAAGCACCTAGTATCTCAACAGTCTTCTTCTAGGATATCTTTTAGATGTTGAGAAGATCCAAAGTTTCTTAATCTGGAGTCCTACAGAAACATCTTTACAATATCCTTTAGGTGTGGTCAATGTTTTGGCATGTTTGTCATATTTGTTTATTGTAGTCAATTTTTAGTGATGCACAAAAATGTTTTTACCCAAACAGAGATAATATCCAAGGTTTCTTTCTCTGGAGTCCTACAGAAACTTCTTTAAGGGTTCAGAAGAACTTTAAGGAACTCTTTAAGATTCTTGAAAACCTTTAGAAACAGATCTATAGATTGAAATGTTCCTCATAAGCTTCTTGAAGAACTTATGGCAGATCTGTTAAGAAAATTTTGAAATCTTTGAGAACTTCCAAGAGTTTCACACAAAATTCCCATTATGCACATTTTTTTCCTCTGAAGTGTATTTTAAAACACAGTAACAATCAAAAATTGCTTTAGTCGAATTTTGGCATGTCGTATTTGTTCATTTTAGTACATTTTTTAGTGATGCATTGAAAAAGGGTTTTTACCAAAACACAGAAAACTAAATTTGCGTTTTCATTTTTGCCCAAAACTGGAAGTCAAACTAAGCTCTGAATTCAGTCCTAAGTTCAAAATAGTTTGATTTATATAAGTCTTGAGTAAATAAAGACCCAAATATCTCAAGAGTCTTCTGTTTTAAGGATATCTTTGGATGTTGAGAAGATCCAAAGTTTCTTTCTCTGGAGTCCTGCAGAAACATCTTTAATGCTTTGAAAACCTTTAGAAACAGATCAATGGATTTAAACATTCTTCATAAGCCACTTGAAGAACTTACAGCAAACATTTTTTTAATCTTTGAGAACTTCAAGAGTTCCACCCAAAATCTCCAAGATGCACATTTTTTCCCCTCAGAAGAATTGTTTAAAACACAGTAAGCAATCAAAAAAGTGTTAATTAACAGTTGCATGCTATGTTTTTAGCTTTTGACCATAATTTTCTTGAGATTTAGTTGATGTTTTGGCATGTGATATCCGCTTTTACGTTTTCATTTAGCCTGAAAACCAAAATTGGAAGTCAAGCTAAGCTTTGAATTAAGTTTTAACTTCAAAAGAGTTGGATTTTGTAAGTCTTGAGTGAATAAAAACCCAAATATCTCAACAGTCGTCTTCTGTTTTAAGGATCTCCTTGGATGTTGAGAAGATCCAAAGTTTCTTTCTCTGGAGTCCTTCATTGAGGGTTCAGAAGAGCTTTAAGGAATGCTTTAAAATTCTTGGAAAACCTATGGATTTAAATGTTCTTCATAAGCCTCTTGAAGAACTTACAGCAGATCTGTGAAGAACGTTTAGAAATCTTTGAGCACTTCTGGAGATGTTCTTTCTTCTGTGGGACACAAATTAAGATATTTTGCTGAATGTCTCACCTGCTCTTTCCCACATTACCATAATGTTGACCAATGGCTGTCTAGCTCCAAAAATGGCCAAAATCTAAAACCATGCAAAAGCTTTGCCTGAGGAACAGACTGAAATGTAAGTGTTTTTCCTTTTGAGAGTCAAAAGCAGCTTGAGCATTTATCAAAGTTTCATAATTTGTGTTCCACAGAAGACATCATACAAGTTTGGAATGAGATAAAAGTGTATAAATGCTGACAGGACTTATTTCTGACTGGACTGTTCTTTCAGAAAGCCGTGAGCACAGGTTTTAGAGTTGGGTGGATAACGATCTTCTGGAGGTTGCAAGTTCAATCCCAGGTAGAGGTGACCCAGAAACCACAAAGTAACTGATGTCTCACTTTTGCTGGTTCAGCGTTTCACTTCTGAGCTTCAGCGCTCCCGTTAGTGTGCAATAAATCGGTTTGGATGAAAAATGTCTGCTAAATGGCAGGTCGGTAAGAATCACCACAGGAGACCAGCCGTCTGTGAGGTACAATAGAGGCTGACTGGAGTTATGCGATGTGGCGGCTGGGGTTGGTTTTCCGCGCGCAGCTCACAGTGGCTGTTTCGGGCAGATGCTTCACATTCCTGTGTTGGACAGAAGTGTGTCCTGAGGCCATTGCTGTCATGATCATACATGCTACACAGATCGTCTGGGCTGAAGGGTTAAGCTAGCTTGGAAACGTTTATTAAAACGTCTATTAAAATTGCATTCAATATTTGGAGGATAATATTTAGATTCTAAAGTTTTTATTTGTTAATAAAGTTCAAATTTACAGTATTTTGCACACAAAATGTGCAATGTGCAATGGTTTTAGGTTTGATTTGGTGTTTGTTTCTGTAGTTTTTTTGTTTGGTTTTCTGTTTGTTTTTTTGGTTTGATTTGTTTGGATTGTGTTTGGCTTGGTTTTAGTCATTTGGCTTGGTCTGGTTTGGGTTTGGTTTGTTCTAGTTTAGTCTGCTTTGGTTTATTTTTGTATTTTTTTATTTGTTTGGTTTGCTTTGGGTTGGGTTTGTTTTGGTGTTTGATTTGTTCTGGTTTTGTTGTAGTTTTGGGTTGTTCTGATATTGTTTGGTTTTTCTTTAGGTTATTTTTGTTTAGTCTGGGTTTTGTTTGGTTTGTTTTGGTTTAAGGTTTGGTTTGTACTGGTTCTGTTTTAGTTGTTTGGTTTGTTCTGAATTAGGTTGGGTATGCTTTATGTTTTTTTAGTTTTTGGTTCTGGGGTCCGTTCTTCGTACCTCGCTTACTACATCCAAGATCAAATGACACATCCAAGATCAAATCATCGCGCTAACTATGAGCTCGCTATTACGGTTCTCCGAACGCACCTGTTGTTGATGATTAGTATAGCTGGATGAAGTTATTTGAGATCACTGGGTGGCTTAAAAGGGGCTACGTATCGATAGTAGAAACATTGATGGGCAACGCTTTGATTGGTCGGCGAACATGACGAAGGAGCGCGCTCAGTATTTTTCTGCAGCAGAGCAAGAACTCTTGATTGAGGGATTTCAGGAGTTTCAGAGTTTATTTAAAACGCAAGGGAACACTGCAAAGGCTGGAAAAGCAAGGAGAGAGGGCTGGCAAAAAGTAGTGAACACATTAAATGCGTTAATGCTGCCCATGTTACATGTTTTTTCCTTGATATGTTATTTTATTTATATTTTTATTTTATCCACTACCGTTCAAATGTTTGGGGTCAGAAAGACTTGTAATAGTCTTTAAAGAAGTCTCTTATACTCATCAAGGCTGCATTTATTTGATTAAAAATACATAAAAAACAGTAATATTGCAAAATGTTTTTACAATATAAAATAATGTTTTTTTTTATTATTATTTTAACATACTTTAAAATAGAATTTATTCCTGTGATGAAAAGCTGAATTTTTATCAGCTGTTACTCCAGTCTTAAGTGTCACATGATCCTTCAGAAATCATTCTAATATGCTGATTTGTTATTAGAATGATCAATGTTGGATAATATCAACAGTTGTGCTGCCAAATATTTTTTGGAACCTGTGATATATATATATATATATATATATATATATATATATATATATATATATATAACAATGTAAATTATTTATTATTAATTTTTAATAATTTTTTAATTATTAACTTAATACATCCTTGGTGAATAAAAGTATTAATTTCTTAAAAAAACAAACAAAAAAACAATAAAAATGTACTGACCCCAAACTTTTGAACGGTAGTATATATATATATATATATATATATACTTTCTTGAAAGATACTTTTTTTTCCCCACGTGAGTCAGTCCGCGTCAGTCGTGCTCTTTAACCAATCAGATGTGACTTCGCCATTTCAACCAATCATAACCCGCCAGGAGCGCAGCCTAAATCCTGTTTACATGAAATAAACCTGCTCCAGAGCAGGTTTAAGCTTGCGCACCTGTTGCTATGACAGCAAGTCCCGGATGAGCTTCGAAGAACCGAGCGATCCAAGATCACGCAAAATCGTCAACAATCAAATCCAGCTAACTTAGTTAGCGAGGTACGAAGAACGGACCCCTGGTTTGGTTTTGTTTATTTTTTTCTGGTTTAGTTTGGATTTGGTTTGTTTTAGTTTTAGGTTTGATCTTTTTGTTTTTGTTTTGGTTCTACTGGTTTGCTTTTTGTTTGTCTTTTTCTGGTTTGGTTTGGGTTTTGTTTGGTTTTAGTTTTTTTTGTTTGATTTGTTCTGGTTTGTTTAGGATTGTTTTTTTAGTCTTTGTTTTTTGTTTTGGTTTGTTCTGGTTTAGTTTGGGTTTTGTTTGGTTTGTTTTAGTTTTAGGTTTGATCTTTTTGTTTTTGTTTTGGTTCTACTGGTTTGCTTTTTGTTTGTCTTTTTTTCTGGTTTGGTTTGGGTTTTGTTTGGTTTAGTTTTTTTGTTTGATTTGTTCTGGTTTGTTTAGGATTGTTTTTTTTTTGTCTTTGTTTTTTGTTTTGGTTTGTTCTGGTTTAGTTTGGGTTTTGTTTGATTTGTTGTAATTTTAGGTTTGATTTTGTTTTGGTTTTTGATTTTAGTATTGTTTTTTCTGGTTTAGTCTTTGTTTTGTTTAGTTTGTTCTGGTTTTGTTTTATTTGTTTTGGTTTTTGTTTGTTGTTTTTTCTGATTTGGTTTGAGTTTTGTTTAGTTTGTTGTGGTTTTAGGTTTGATCTTGTTTTTTGGTTTGGTTTGGTTGTTCTGGTTTAAGTTTTTGTTTGTACTTTTTGGTATGTGTTTGTTTGATTTGCTGTTTTTTCTGGTTTAGGTTTTGTTTATTTTGATTTGATTTGTTCTGGTTTGTTTTGGTTTAGTTATGGTTTTGTTTGGTTTGTTGTGATTTGAAGGTTTGATCTTGTTTTCTGTTTTGGTATGGTTTTTGTTCTTTTTGGTATGGGTTAGTTTTTTTCTGGTTTGATTGGTTTTGCTTTAGTTTTGGTTTTCGGTTTAATTTGTTCTGCTTTGGTTTTTATTCTTTTAGGTATTGGTTTGTTTTGTTTTTGCTTTCTTCTGGTTTGGTGTTTTTTTTTTTTTTTTTTTTTTTCTGGTTTAGTTTGGGTTTTGTTTGGTTTGTTTTGGTTTCCTTTGGGTTGTTATTTTAGGTTTAGTTATGGGTTTTGTTGGGTTTGTATTTTATGATGTGTATGTCTTTTGCTTTTGGTTAGTGTTTTTCTTTGTGTTTAAAATGTTTTCTTTCGTGTTTTTGTGTTTATGTTTTACTTAGAAATGCGTTTAAAAAAAAAAAAAAAAAAAAAAAAAAATACCCCCCCAATACCCCAGAAATACTATATATTGCATTTTCCTGGTAAATTCTAGTAAATATTTTCTTTTGGGAATTATCCCTTAAAAATAATGTTTAAATAATATTTTTTATTAGTAGTAGTGTTAGTGTCATTACATTAAGTAATACATTTCTGTCACAGTTTCTTCAAGTAAAAAAAAAAAAAGAAAAAAAAAGAAATGCGTTTTAATTTGTTTTTATATAACAGTCTAAACACTTCTTGTCTCTTGTAGAAGCAAGATCAGGGGCGGATCTTGTTGGACGTAGTGTATAAACACTTGGAGCTAACGGAGCGAGACTACTTCGGCCTTCAACTAGCAGACGACACTTCTGACACCCAGGTAGACACTCACCTGTCACTTAGCTGTCGCCGTCAGCAACAGATCACCCATAAACCCTTGTTCATTCAAGCAGCACAACACGTCAACCTGAAAAAATTGTATTTGCCTAAGAGCGATAAGAAAGACGCAAAAAAATATTATCCCATGAACCTTGTCTATTATTTATAGCGAATACGAAGTAGTTCAGCAGTTATTTTGGTTTTTACACAGACTGTGTCTGTACAAACAGGGAAGTTCATTCTCAGGTCACTTACTGAAATGCTGATGTCTGTTTCTGCTCGTAGAAAAAGGAGGTGGATGTTTAATTCATTGCATTTGATGTTGTTTTGATTCGACAGGCAGTTTTGGTGTCTTTCACATTGCTGAGCTGATATTTTTAGCAGTTTGCCATGTAAAAAGTGTCCTAAATTTCGGTTATGACCGTGTGTGTGTGTGTGTGTTTCAGAGGTGGCTGGACCCAAACAAACCTATTAGGAAACAGCTCAAAAGTAGGTCGTTTTTTACATTTTTTACTATTTTAAGGTGTTGTTTTCACAAAGTGTCTGAATAAAATGTTCTGACTGCAATTATTTTTCATTTTTAGGGCCTACTCCACATAATCTGAGATTTAGAGTGAAGTTTTTCGTGAGTGACCCTAGTAAACTACAGGAAGAGTACACAAGGTACAGTTCTCCATATATGACGAAAAATATAAAGTTTGTTATATTAAATATAACTTAAAATAGGAAAAATAACACATTTTCAAGTTATTTCGTTTGTGGTATTTATTTTTGTTTTGTTTTTCATTGCAGATATTTGTACTTTTTGCAACTGAAGCAGGATATTTTGACCGGCAGGTGAGCATATCTGTTATAAATGTAAAATTTGTTATTTTTCCTCCAAGCCAATCTTATATAACACTTTTTAACTTCTGTTTCTCTGCTAGACTTCCTTGCCCACAAAACACTGCAGTTCTTCTGGCTTCTTATGCTGTTCAGGGTAAGTATTACAGCTTATTTATTACTAACAATTAGTGGTCCTATGGGTTTTTCAGTGCCAGTATCTATAAAGCATGGTAATAATATCAAATAAATGAGGAATCTACTAAGGCCTTCTGTTAATCAGCCGTTTTTATTTCAATGTTAAAGCTGTAATGCATTATCCTAAGTACTTACTTGCCATTCATGATGGTTTACACATCAGTTTGAATGAAACAGATTTTCAGGAACTGATTGCAAACTCTTTGACCTGTGCGTTGGTTTGGCTGGTGATATAACCGTCCGCAAAGGATGAACAAAAGCTGTACGCTTTGCCAAATAGTTCATGATCTGCCTTTTGTCCCTGTCTGACCCATTTCCAGTAATAAGGCTGAAAAATGTGGCTAGTGCAGATTTATTACATAATTAACAATCTGTTGTGGTAACCGGTCGTGTTACACTCACCACAGCTTTACTGATAGATTCATATTATTACATGGTATGGCTTAAGTAATTGCTTAAGTTTTCTGTTTTATTAGTTTTTTTGTTGTTGTTTTATTGTTAGTTTGTTTTTTGTGTTATTGAAGTTTTTGTTGTTGTTGTTTAAACTCATTTTTGCCTAGTTTTCATTTAAATTACCAATTTAGTGATGACTTAAAGCTTGTTAATATAACAATACTAATAATTTAATAATGCTCTTAAATTTATTTATTTTTTTAAATTATGGCTTTTTTTTGTTTGTTTTTTTAATTGTGAAAAATTATTTAATGCTTCAAATTATAACGTTAAGATAAATATACTTGCGACTTCATTTTTAGTGTTGAAATGTTTTGGTGAAAACAAAAAACTAAAAAATAAATGTGCTTGTGACTTTGTTTTCAGTGGGTTTTTTTTATTAGAAAATTTAACAAAATTAATCCTTAGAAATATAATATTAAGTTAAAGCAATAAAAATAAAGTGTTTAGTCAATTAATGTCAACATTATAATGCTTTAAATTATAATGTTAAGATATGTTTAGTGTTTAATTTATTAATTTATTTTTTAGAAATTTGAGATAAAACATTAAAAATAAAGTTGGGTGTCAGTTTATCTCAATGTTATGGTTTAATTAATTAAATGTAAAAAAATGTAAACAATTTTCTGAAAAGAAAAAACTAAAATCTGCAAGTACATGGTTTTTATTTTTTTGAGAAAATCGTCTAAAGTTGTTTAATGTTTTAAAATATAATGTTAGGGTAAATGTACTTGCAATTTTATTTATTTATTTTTTTAAAGAAAATTATAAAAAAAGTTAAATGCTTCTGATTATAATGTGAGAGATAAATGTGCTTGTGACATTATTTTTAGTGTTTTTATTTATTTATTTATTTTAGAAAATTGAGATCAATATAGATTACATTATAATGCTAAGATGAATGTGGTTGTGACTTTATTTGTAGTGTTTTATTTATTTAGAAAATTTAGGGGAAAAAACTAAAAATAAAGTTGCATGTCAATTTATCGAAATATTATGGTTTAAAACATAAAAAAATTTAAACACCATTTTTTTCTAACTAAAAAAGGACAAAGTTGCAGGTACATTTATTTCATATTTTTCCAGAACATTGTAAAAAAAAAATTATAATACTTCAAATTATAATGTTTTTTAGTGTTTTATATAGTTTTTTTGTTGTTGTTGTTGGTTTTTAATGTTTTGTTTTAGTGTTTTTCAGTGTTTTTAAAGTCGCATCTACATTAAAATAATTTTTCCTAGAAATTAATGAATTTTTTTTAAAATTAAAATAGTGTTTAAAATTGTTTAATGCTTTAAATTATAATGTTAAGATAAATATACTTGTAACTTTATTTTTCGTATTTATTTGTTTATTTTCATTTATTTATTTTGAAAATTGAAATAAAACACAAAAAATAAAGTTATATGTCAGTTTATCTCAATATCATGGTTTGAAGCATTAAACAGCTGTGTACAAATTTTCTCAAATGAAAAAACAAAAACAAAGCCGCATGTACATTTATTTAATTTTTTCTCCCCAGAATATTGTATAAAACCTTTGAATGCTTTAAATTATATGGTAAAGAAAATGTACTTGTAACTTTATTTTTAGTGATATTTATTTTACTTTTTTTTCTTTGGTTTGATATTTAGTGTTTTGTTTTGGTTTATTGTCTCTGTTTTTTTGTGTGTTTTTATTTGTTTTTTGTTTGTTTTCAGTGTTTTATTAAGTTTTCCTTTTGGTTTGGTTTTTAGTGTCTTGTTTGTGTTTTTAATGTTTTGTTTGTTCTGTTTTTTATTTTTATTTTTTGCTGGTTTTTAATGTTTTGTTTTAGCGTTTTGATGTTTTGATTTTGTTTAGTTTTTTGTGTTTTTAGTGTTTTGTTTTAGTGTTTTTATTTGGTTTTTGGATTTGTTGTATTTATATTTTGTTTTTGCACGTCAATTGATCACAATATTATGTTTTGAAGCATTAAACAATTTTGTACACATTTTCAAGAATGAAAAAAAAAACAAAGTTGAAGGTACATTTCATTGTTATTTTTTTTTCTCCAGAAAATTGTATAAATGTTTAATGCTTTAAATGATAATGCTAAGATAAATGTACTTATAACTTATTATTTAATTTATTTTACTTTTTTGTTTGGTTTGATTTTTAGTGTTTTGTTTTTGTTTGTTTTTAAGGGTTTTATTTGTTTTTTGTTTGGTTTTAGTATTTTGATCATTTGGTTTTGTTTTTGTCTTTTTAAATAGTTTTTTTTTTTTGTGTTTTTTTTGTTTTGTTTGATTTTTAGTGTCTTGTTTTTAGTGTTTTGTTTGGTTTGTTCTTTTGCTGGTTTTTAATGTTTTGTTTTAGTGTTGTGATGTTTTGATATTGTTTATTTTTTTTGTTTTTAGTGTTTATTTTATTTTTAATTTTTTTTGGTTTATAGTGGTTTTATTTGTTGTATTTATATTTTGCTTGTTTAGTGTTTTTTTGTGTGTGTTTTGTTGTTGTTGTTTTTTGTTTGTTTGTTTTTTTTAAGCGGAGCGGCCCGTTCCTCCTGAGAGAAACTGCTTCTGACCGTTTTTTTTTTTTTTTTTTAGAAAAATGTGATAAAATGCTTAAAATAAAGTTGCAATTTATGGCAATATTATGGTTTGAATCATTAAACAATTGTGTACAAATTTTCTCAAATGGAAAAAACCCCAAAGCCGCAGGTGCATGTAATTTTTTTTTTTCTCCCCAATAAATTGTAATACTTTTTTTATGCTTTAAATTATAACGTTAAGATAAATGTACTCGTAACTTTATTTTTAGTTTATTTTTTTGTTTTTAGTGTTTAGATTTTGTTTATTTTCAGTTTTTTATTTTATTTTTAGTTTTTAGTGTCTTGTTTTTGTATTTAGTGTTTTGATTTAGTTAAATTTTTAGTTTTTAGTGTTTTATTTATTTATTTTTGTTGCTTTTTAGTTTTTTGTTTTAGTGATTTTTTTGTTTGCATTTATATTTTGCTTGTTTAGTGGTGTTTTTTTTTGTGTGTTTTGTTTTTTGTTGTTTTTTTTGTTTTTTTTTTAGCGGAACGGCCTGTTCCTCCTGAGAAACCGCTTCCTGTACTACTTAAAAAAAAAAAAATAAATGTGATAAAACAAAGTTGCATGACAGTTTATCGCAATATTGTGGTTTGAAGCATTAAACAATTTTGTACAAGAACAAAATTGCAGGTACATTACATTTTTTTCCCTCTCCAGAAAATTGTGGAAAAATGTTTTATGCTTTAAATTATAATGTTAAGATAAATGTACTTGTAAACTTTTGTTTAGTGGTATTTATTTATGCTACAACATGAAATATTTTGTAATATAAATTTAAAAGTTACATTGTATTTATAAGTAATATAAGCTTAATATCAGTAGCATTTAGGGGGGGGGGGGGATTAATTTTGGTAAAAACATTTGGGACTAACTTTCACAGTATTTTGAGAAAGTTAATGGTGATGATTTAGATTCATGTCGAGTTTCCAGTAGATCGAGTGAGTCAGTGTGCTCTCCTAGATCATGAGGAAACTGTAAGTCTGGCTCTTTGAAAGGGTGAAGGACACATTGTGCCCCGTGTCTCACGCTGACATACAAGCACACATGGTTTCTTGGCCTGTTTTGTGTTTCAGCTGAGCTGGGGGACTACAGTCACTCAGAACATTTGCCTGGGTACCTCTCAGAGTACAGCTTCATTCCCAACCCACCGCAGGACTTTGAGAAAGAGGTCGCCAAACTGCACCAAGAGCACAAGTAAGAGATGCCGGACATGTCCATGAAATCCTCCAGTGTGTTAAAGATTCTTATATTTAACTGAGTGTCAGTGGAGACGGAGGAACAAAGGGTCACAGCTGAGCACACACACACACACACACACACACACACACACACACACACACACACACACACACACACACACACACACACACACAGGGGCAGATTTGTGGAACAAGGCGGTTCATTGTTTGTGGATCTGTGAGATTGAGTCTCTCTCTCTTATGCAGTGGACTCACACCAGCTCAGTCCGAGTTTAACTACTTGAATGCTGCGCGGACGCTGGAGCTGTACGGCGTGGAATTGCACTATGCTCGGGTGAGTGGTTGGCTCATCTTACCCCGCCATCTGCCCCTCCTGTTTCATGTGTACTGCAGACGAGCACTAGAGGATTGAAGGATGTCTGCTGGTGCTTAAACCTTGGCATGCATCCTTGTTTTTTTGCTTTGTTTGGGTTTGTGTGTGTGTGTGTGTTTTTTTTAATGTTCTGTTCTAGTGTTTTGATATTGTTTGTTTTTAGGGATTTATTTATTTTTTGTTTGATTTGGTTTTTAGTGTTTTTCTTTTTGTTGTGTTTTGTTTTAGTGTTTTGATTTTGTTTATTTTTTGTGTTTAGTGTTATAGTTTTTTGGTTTGGTTTTTAGTGTTGTTTTTCTTTTTGTTGTGTTTTGTTTTAGTGTTTAGAAGTTTTGTTTGTTTTTAGTATTTTGTTGTTTGGTTTGTTTTTAGTGTTTTGTTGTGTTGTAGTGAGATTTTTTTTTAATGCTTTAAGTTTTAATGAGTTTTTTCTGTGTTTTATTATTTTTTGCTTGGTTTGTAGTGTTCTGATTTTAGTGTTTTATTAATTAAATTTTTTTGGTTGTTCTTTTGAGTTTTGTTTATTTTTTCTTCCTGGTTTGTTGTGCTTTGTTTTAGTGTTTTGATGTTTGGATTTTGTCTGTTTTCAGTGATTTTCGTTTAGTTTGGTTTTAGTGTTTTGTTTGTGTTTTTTGTGCTTTAATGTTTTGATTTTGTTTGTTTTATTGTTTCATTTTTTTAGGGTTGTTTTTTTTTAGGGGTGTTTTTTTTTTTTTTTTTTGTGTTTTGATTTTTTAATTTAGTTTGTTTTTCATGTATTTTTTGTGTTTTATTATTTTTTGTTTGTTTTATTTTTAGTGTTTTGATGTTTGGATTTTGTTTTTTGTGTTTTTGCTTGTTTGTTTTTTGGTTTTGTTTTTAGTGTTTTGTTTTTAGTGTTTTATGATTTAATTTTGTTTGTTTCAATGTATAGTTTGTTTGGTATTTAGTTTTGTTTGTATTTTATTTAAGCTTTTTTGATGTTTTGATTTTGTTTGTTTTTAGTGTTGTTTGTTTTATTTAGTGTTTTAATGTTTTGATTTTGTTTGTTTTTTTGTGTTTTTTTGCTTGTTTGTTTTTTTGGGGTGGTTTTTAGTGTTTTGCTTTTTGTGTTTTTAGTGTTTTGATTTGGTTTGTTTTTAGTGGGTTTATGTGTTTTGTTTTGATGTTTTAATTTAGTTTCTTTTTAATGTATTGTGTTTTTTTGCTTGTTTGTTTTTTTGGGGTGGTTTTTAGTGTTTTGCTTTTTGTGTTTTTAGTGTTTTGATTTGGTTTGTTTTTAGTGGGTTTATGTGTTTTGTTTTGATGTTTTAATTTAGTTTCTTTTTAATGTATTGTGTTTTTTTGCTTGTTTGTTTTTTTTGGGGTGGTTTTTAGTGTTTTGCTTTTTGTGTTTTTAGTGTTTTATTTAGTTTGTTTTAGTGTTTTTTTTGGGGGGGGGGTTAGTGTTTTGTTTTAGTTTTTTGTTTGTTTTTTTGTTCTTAGTGGTTTCTTTGTTTTGCTTGTTTGCTTTTTAGTGTTTTGATTTAGTGGGTTTAAGTGTTTTATTTTAATGTTTTTTATATTTTGATTTTGTATAGTTTTTTGTTTTGTTTTTGTTTGGTTTTTAGTTTTGTTCAGTGTTTTGGTGTTTTTATTTTGTTAGTTCTTTGTGTTTTTTTTTGGTTGGATTTGTTTGGTCTTTCTATACATTGTAGACAAAAAAGCTGAAAACTGAAAATAAAGTTTATTTAATAATCAAGTGATTTATTTGGTCAGTTGTTTATAAACATTTAAACTGTGCATACGGCAGTTTTTAAGTAAATTTTTTATGTTGTAATTTTTTCTACTCCAATTTGTTGCATTTAAAAATGTTAAAAATGACTGCAATAACAGTTTCATGACAAATGTATTCACACACTGAATAAAGATAACAGGTTAATTAAAATTAATATGTAATAAAGTCCATATATGTATTAAAATGCTACTGACTATTTTTTTCTGGCTAAAAAAAGAAACATTTAGCAAATTAATTAACTAAAAATTTGAAGTAGAAAGCACTAGCAGTATTTTCTTGCATCACTATTTTATTATTGTAGGTATCATTTGTTCAATCAGTTGTTTGTTATAAATGTTCAATCCATCTAACATTATTGGCTGATAGTGAAATGGTTGCCTGAATATCGAGCATCTCTTCTTAAGTAAACCTAAAGTCTAAGCACCCATTGAAACAAAATGGTTTTGATGTTGCCTTGGAAACTGCATCCTTATGGTTTCCAACTCTTGATGATTTCAGGACCACTGTAACACAGAGATTTACATCGGAGTCTTGTCTGCCGGCATCTCCGTCTATAAGGACAGGGTACGAGTCAACCACTTTCCATGGTGAGTGTTGTTTTAGCTGTTAATTTCTATTTGGAAGTGCTTTAAATGAGGAACTTCATCGACGGAAAGCTTGTGGATGCAAGTTTACATTTGACTAATCTTTTATTACCCCTTCCCTTTCTATTTGTGTTTCAGGTTGAAAATTGTAAAAATATCTTTTAAATCTAAACAGTTTTTTATACAACTAAGAAAAGAACTGGTATGTATTAAATTACATATTTGTTTAGATGTGTTGTTTTTTTCGTTTAATCTGTCTTGATTATTGTATCTAATTATATTAATTACCCACTGGTTACTTAATTAAGAAATAATTCATGACCACAGTGATAATTTGCATATCTACTGTGAGTTCAACAAACCATTTTTCTTTGTTTTCTTCATCCGATCTCTGTTTTGGTTTCTTAATGTGTTTTGCAGACTGAGAACAGAGAGTCTTTATTGGGTTTCAACATGATGAACTACAGAGCTTGTAAGAACTTATGGAAGGGCTGCGTGGAGCATCACACATTCTTCAGACTGGAGCGGCCTGTTCCTCCGGAGAGAAACCTCTTCCTGCAGTACTTCACCCTCGGATCCAAGTTTCGCTACTGGTGAGAACATTAGAGTTCGAACTCTTATGTTGTTGTTGGGATTTAATAGATATATGTGCAGGCTGTGACATTTTGAAACTCCAGTATATGGACTAGATGTTCTATCTGACTATTATGGCAGGAAAATAATATCAAATTATTTTCTTAATCTTTTTATCCTTGTTTTGCAACTTGAAAGTATGGTAATGAGCAAATCAGCTCATGTAATCTGAATTAATTTAGTGATTTGGTGCAGCAATTTATTATCAGTAATGTTTCTTATTTTAATGATTCTTTTTTTGCACATTTAAAAAATTTAAGTAGACTTAGTGTTGTGGTTTATTGGTTTGTACATAGAGATATTTTAACCAAGATTTTGTCTTGTGGTCATTTTAAATCAGAGATGATTTTCTTATTTTTTCAGCCGGAAATGCTAGTTAATGTTATCGCATTGGACTAAAACTTACTAGCTTTACTCGCAAAAAACTGTTTCAGTTTTTTTTCTTCCCGTTTTGTTGTACTTGTTGTATTCCCACTCAAAAATGACTGGCCTACAAAAAAATTGCTTGTAAACTTCTCATTATGTCATATGATTACAAAATATTGCATCCAAAGCTTTTTTTCACTGAAAAAAAAAAACTGAGGTGCGTAAGCTTAGGTCAAGCTAAGATATGGTGACAACAAAGCTTAACTAAAAATGTACAAGCAATGTTTATTCATTTTTGACCAGAAAGTATGTTAAGTAAGTAAAGTTAGTAAAGTATTTTAAGTTAGTAATGAATGTTTAATAAGACAAATTAGAAAAGTATGTTAAGTAAAGTTAGTAAAGTATTATAAGTTAGTAATGTATGTTAAATTAAACAAATTAGAAAAGTATGTAAAGTTAGTAAAGTATTTTAAGTTAGTAATGTATGTTAAATTAAACAAATTAGAAAAGTATGTAAAGTTAGTAAAGTATTTTAAGTTAGTAATGTATGTTAACATCAAGTAAGAAACATCAAGTGAGATGTATGTTAAGTTAGTAAAGTATTTTACATTAGTAATGTATGCTAAGACAAATTAGAAAAGTATGTTAAGTAAGTGAAGTTAGTAAAGTATTTTAAGTTAGTAATGTATGTTAAATAAGAAAAATTTAAATAACACTTTAAAGTAAGATGTCATTTGTTAACATTAGTTAATATATTATGTTATGTATATGTATATATTATATCGATATAATGTTAACATACATTCTTTATTTAACATTTTACTTTATTTACTTAACATATTTTACTACTTTTACTTACTTCATATACTTCGGAAAATTAGTAATGTATGTTAGATAAAGTAAATAAAGTTAGTCAAGTATGTTAAGTAAAGAATGTAAGTTGAGTAACTAAAGTTAGTAAATTATTTTAAGTAATGTATGTTAAGTGATAAAAAATTGTAAGTATGTTAAGTAAAATTTGTACTTTGTAAACAAAGTAAAATATGTTAAGTAAATAATGTTAAGTAAGGTTTAAAGTATTTTAAGTAATGTATGTAAAGTAAGAAAAATTAGTAAAGTATGTTAAGTAAAATTAGTAAAGTATGTTAAGTAAACAACGTAAAATATGTTAAGTAAAGAATGTATGTTAAGTAAGTAAAGTATTTTAAGTAATGTATGTTAAGAAAAATGTCTAAAGTATGTTAAGTAAAATTTGTCTTTTTTATGTGAAGTATGTAAAATTAGTAAAGTATGTTAAGTAAGCAAAGTTAGTAAAATATTTTAAAGTATTTTAGGTTAAGATAAATGTGTAAAGTATGTTAAGTAAAATTAGTATTTTTTTATGTGAAGTATGTAAAATGTATGTTAAGAAAAATCAGTAAAGTATGTTGAGTAAGCAAAGTTAGTAAAATATGTTAAGTATGTATGTTAAGTAAGTAAAGTTAGTAAAGTAGTTTGAGTAATGTATCTTAAGTAAGAAAAATGTGTAAAGTATGTTAAGTAAATTAGTAAAGTATGTGTGTTAAATCAAGTTAGTAAAATATGTTAAGTAGAGTATGTTAAGTAAGGTTAGTAAAGTATTTTAAGTAATGTATGTAAAGTAAGAAAATTTAGTAAACAAAGTAAAATATGTTATGTATGCTAAGTAAATAAAGTTAGTAAAGTATGTTAAATAAATAAAGTTAGTGAAGTATTTTTAGTAATTAGTGTAAGTAAGAAACATTAGTAAAGTATGGTAATTTAGTAAAGTATTTCAAGTAATTTATGGTAAGTAGTGTAAGTAAAAAAATTGTAAAATTAGTAAAGTATGTGTGTTAAATCAAGTTAGTAAAATAGAGTATGCTAAGTAAGGTTAATAAAGTATTTTAAGTAATGTATGTAAAGTATGAAAAATGTGTAAAGTCATTTAAGTAAAGTATGTTAACTAAGTAAAATTAGCAAAGTATGTGAAGTAAAAGTATTAAAGTATGTTGAGTAAACAAAGTAAAATATGTTAAGTAGAGAATGTATGTTTTTATGTGAAGTATGTAAAATTAGTAAAGTGTGTTAAGTAAGCAAGTTAGTAAAATATTTTAAGTAAAGTTAGTAAAGCATGTTAAGTAAGTAAAGTTAGTGAAGTATTTTAAGTAGTGTATGTTAAGCACGGAGATTTAGTAAAGTCATTTAAGTAAAGTATGTTAACTAAGTAAAATTAGTAAAGTATGTGAAGTAAGTAAAAGTAGTAAAGTATGTTGAGTAAACAAAGTAAAATATGTTAAGTAGAGAATGTATGTTTTTATGTGAAGTATCTAAAATTAGTAAAGTGTGTTAAGTAAGCCAAGTTAGTAAAATATTTTAAGTAAAGTTAGTAAAGCATGTTAAGTAAGTAAAGTTAGTGAAGTATTTTAAGTAGTGTATGTTAAGCGTGAAGATTTAGTAAAGTCATTTAAGTAAAGTATGTTAAGTAAGTAAAGTTAGTAAAGTGTGTTAAATAAAATAAGTATGTTATCCAAGTAATTTTGCTTGTATAAAACGTTTTGAAACTGCAAATATCATACAAAATGTAATTGAAAAGCTGTAAAATATACATTTTAGCTACTTCACCTACCCCATTAGCAGTTTATTAGTTGTGTTTCTCAAGTTTTGGTCACGACTGTAAGTCATTTTGTCATCAATGGAGTTTTGAGAGCCGGCAGTGACACTGTGTTCTGGCTTTTTTGCAGTGGGAGGACAGAGGCGCAGTCTGTACAGTACGGAAAGGAAAGAGGCAACAAGAACAGAGTTTTTGCAAGGTAACACATTTTTTAATAACCAGTAAGCGGGGGAACTCTGTACAAGCAATATGCGTTATGTAACAGGTTCGAAGTAAAACGTAATGCGGTAGTAACAATTGTAATTTCTAGTTCACAGCTGAGTTACTTTAGTATCTTTGAGAGTTTGTTTTCCTTTTGCATTTTAAAGTTAATTTAAGTATTTTTTGTGCTTAAATATCTACATAAGTTTTTATTATATACATTTGTATTATACATTTAGTTTTTTAGTGCATCAAAGTTAAGGTTTGATCCCAGCTAACAAAAATAGGTCCCCAGAACGTCCCCTAAATGGCCTCTGCGAACGTCCCCCGGACGTCATTTTGAAGGGTCCCCGTTACGTCTAGCGGACGTCCGTGAAGATGTCCTCAGGACGTTCCCGGGGAAAATACGTTTATTTTAATTGAACATTTGTAAAGTTGCAGTGCTCTTTCCGTGTGTGAGTGTGGTTGCCAAATGTGGGGTTAGTCCGACGACAATTCTTCCCGTTATCTTCTATCTTAAAACAAAAAAAGAAAACATGCAGTAGTGTTATGATTTTATATGTATAGGACTATAGTTTGTCCATTGAAAAATAAATTATAAAGACTATTGAGAATTTGGATTTTGACCAGGCGGTCCGTAATTTCATATAACGTTAACGTTACACTAAGATATCCGTCCCAAATGGGCTTTTAGCCACATTGACGTCTCTGTGTGTATTTTTACCACATGAAAATGAAATACTTAAGTTCAGTTTCTGTAAATATTGTGTGCATTTAATCATTTCACCTTTACATGCTAAAGTTAGCTTCGAAAGTGTTCACATATGCTAACGGTCAGCAGCCATACACGACGGCCAACTTCAGAAAACTTTTTTCAGCATTATGAGATACACAGTGGTTACAGTAGCTAATGTCTACAGATATGAAAGTATAAATAACTTTATACTAAGCTCATTTGATCTACACTTGCTAGACGCCTATCTTCCAAATTGTTACACTTTTTTTGTCTGCATGTGGTAAAGCACGCAAAAATTATAATTTTCCTAAATAACTTTCTTATTGGGTTACCAATGTCCATAGGTAGAATACATTTATTTGTCTTGCCTGTGTTATCTTCCACTTTCTTTTCCATTCTTCATGTTTTCTTGGCTGCATTCTCTATTACATACTTTCAGAGCAACCTAATTTTCTTCATGCATGGGAAATGCATAGTGTTCAACTCACTCCTATTTTCTTTTTTCCAGAAATGAAAGTTATTACATTTTAACATGAATTTCATTATACAATTAATTAAATCTGTCTACATTCCTGTGAACGTCTGGAGGACGTCTGCATAGGCCAGAGGTTCTCAACTCTGGCCCTCGAGGTCCACTTTCCTGCAGAGTTTACCTCCAACCGTGATCAAACTCATCTGCCTGTAACTTTCTAGTAATGATGAAGAGCTTGATTAGCTTGTTCAGGTGTGTTTGATTAGGGTTGGAGCTAAACTCTGCAGGAAGATGGACCTCGAGGGCCAGAGTTGAGAACTCCTGGCATAGGCCATTTAGGGGATTTGTTTTTGTTAGCTGGGAGTATGTGCATTCTCGCCTGCATGCTGTCTCTCTCTACAAACAACCAATACATTCAAAAACAGCAATCGAAACCAACAAAAGAGCAATGAAATGGATTTTTTGCTAATTATATGATCAATAAAAAAACAGATAGAATAGAAAAAGAATAGAGCAAGCTTAGAGGCCTTTTTTGTTTATTATAGAATAAGTAGAAAAATAAATGGAATGCAAAAAGAATGCATTAAAGTGTTAGTTTTTTTAAGAAAACAAGCAGTTAGAAAATGAATAGATTGCGAGTTCTAAAGGGTCTTTTTTTTCTGTTAACGAATAGAATAAGAATAGAGAGTTTTATATATATATATATATATATATCTATATATATACAGTATATATATATTACTATAGTAAAAATAAATAGGCTTAATGTCAATTTGCAAAACAAATGTTTTTTTTTTCGCATTCCATTATCACATTTCAATAAAAGAGATTTAGTTTTAAGAAAAAAACCATATGGGTTTATATTTTAGTTTAATTATTTCTGATTTAATGAACTTTGTCTGAGTTGCCAGGGGTCACCAGATTTGATGATAAAAGCCCACGCATGGGAGACTGGATTTTCCAAGTGTTATGGAAATGGTAGATGCGTATGGATGAGGGACGAAATAGGGACGTTCGCAATCTGGCTCAGACGAATGTCCTCCGAACGTCCGCTAGCGAACGTCAAAAAGAGGACCAAATCCGGACGTCCCCAGAACGTCCGCCAGCGAACGTTATAAAGCGGACATACTGCGGACCTAAACGGACGTTTGCAACGTCCAGGGGACGTCCCCTGTTTGCTGGAATTAAATTGATTAATTTTTTTTATGTTTATGTTTTTTGTTTCAGTTAATGGTTTACATTACCTATACATAAAAATACATTTATATGGTTTTGATTCTAGTTAACTGTAATAACCCTGGTTCACCGCGCTATAGACAATGACGTGGATATTTATTGTGGTTATATCTGCTATATTTCACAGTATGTTCCGATCGGTGTGTGTACGTGTTTGGGTGTGTTGCATTATGGGAGGGCTCCCGCCTATCTTGGTCCCTGTGGTGCTAGGTGTCAGTGTGTGTGTGCGTGTGTGTCACTGTGTGTCACTGTGTGGTCAGATGTTCTCAGAACGACACCCAAACACAGGAAGTGTAAGCAGGGCTGCGTAGCGCACGGCTTTGAAGGGCGTGCACATGTCATGCACATGTTTGTGAAAATACTCTCAGACACTTGCTTCGAAGATGCTGAGGCTGAAAGTTAAACTACGGTTTATGTTTCATCATACTTCTCGGAGGTATTTATTTTTGACTCCACTAACCTTTTTATGCGAAGTGTGCGATAAACACTTAAAATTTCACATGATGCTTTTAAGGAATATTTCAAGGTAGATATTTATGGTTTTTAGAAGCAGCATGTGTATGAACATCAGAACAGGAAAGAGTAAACTAGTGTTCACTTGTCACTTGTTTCTGGTATTTTAATTGGAAAAAAATGTTGTTTCACTTTCATGTTGGTTTATGTAAATGATAAGAAATATCACAGAATCAGGTGAAACAGGAACGTTTTTCATAGTATTTCTACTTTAGAAATCCAGTAAGATGTGTTTCTTTACTTTTGAGGATATTTTGTAGAAAACATTCAAGGTTTTTAGAAGTAGCATGTGTTTAAACAGTAGGAAAAGATGTTTGTTTGACTGAGAGTTGACAAAACAAAAAAACATGTAAAATGTGGTTTTCGGTTGCATTCATTTTAAAAAATATCGGAGAATGAGTTAAAATTGAGAGTTATTTTTCTAAATAATTGTATGAAAACCAATAAGATTTCTTCTTCACTTTAGAGGAATGTTTCTGGGCACGTAAAGGAAATTGTTTGTAAACAGAGTTTTTAGAAGTAGCATGTGTAGGAACATCGTGAAAGGAAATTGTAAGCAAAGTTTTCAGAAATAGTATGTGTACGAACATCGTAAAAGGAAACTGTTTGTAAGTAAAGTTTTTAGAAGTAGCATGTGTAGGAACATCGTGAAAGGAAATTGTAAGCAAAGTTTTCAGAAATAGTATGTGTATGAACATCGTAAAAAGAAATTGTTTGTAAGCAAAGTTTTCAGAAGTAGCATGTGTATGAACATCGTAAAAAGAAATTATTTGTAAATAAAGTTTTTAGAAGTAGCATGTGTAGGAACATCGTAAAAGGAAATTGCTTGTAAGCAAAGTTTTTAGAAGTAGCATGTGTACGAACATCGTAAAAGGAAATTGCTTGTAAGCAAAGTTTTTAGAAGTAGCATGTGTACGAACATCGTAAAAAGAATTTGTAAACAAAGTTTTTAGAAGTAGCATGTGTATGAACATTGTAAAAGAAAAATGTTGGTAAACTAATGTTTGTGTAGTGACACTACTATGATCTAGTATGGTTACTTAAAAAGTGGCTTAGGGTAACATCAAAAAGCAATTTCTTTGTAAACTAGTGTTTTTGTTTGAAGAAAAACCTGTTTGATATTTCTGTTTTTTAGGAGTAGCATGTTTATGAACCTCGTAACAGTGTTTGTTAACTAATATTGGTTTAACTATTTTTGTGAAAAACATTGTAATGTTTAAAATGTTTTTTGTTGGTTTATGTAAATTCTAAGAAATATCGCAAAATAAGTTGAGAAACTTTTTCATAATATTTATGAAGTGTATGAAACCCAGTAAGGTGTCTTTCCTTACCGTTGAGGAATGTTTCAGGACACTTTATAAGAAAATGTTCAAGATTTTTAGACTTCATAGCAAACAAAAGTGTGTTAGTTTGTTATTTTGACAGTAAAAACAAACACAAGAAAAGTTGTGTAAAATGTGCCGTTTTGGGTTGCGTAAATGTAAAAAAAAAAACTGAAAATGTTAAAATTGAGTGTTTCCAAAATATTTGTATGAAAACCAGTGAGAGAATTTTCTGGGCAAAACCTTTTGGAAGTAGCATGCGTATGAACATCGTAAAAGGAAATTGTTTGTAAACGAAGTGGCCTAGAGTAACAGAAAAAGAGCAATTTCTTTGTAAACTAGTGTGATGCTTCCGATGCTTTTTTTTTTTTGGAAAAAGTTGTTTTGTATGGCATGTTTAGGAACCTCGTAACAGTGTTTTTAAACTAGTATTAGTGTAATGCTAACTGTAGTTTTACTGTAGTTTAGTTTTACAAAAAAAATTGTAATAAAATTGTAAAAAAAGAAATATCGCAAAATAAGTTGAAATGCCAAAATTTTTCATAGTGTTTACGAAGTGTACGAAATCCAGTAAGGTGTTTTCTTCACCGTTGAGGAATGTTTCAGGACACTTTGTTAGAAAATGTACAAGGTTTTTAGACGTAGTAGCAGAAAAGTGTGTTAGTTTGATTGTTTAAAAAAAAATTATGGTTTGCGTTTTTCTCTAAATATTTGTATGAGAACTTCACTTTTGAGGAATGTTTCTGGGCAAAAATTTTAAGAAGTAGCATGTGTAGGACACTGTAAACTAGTGTTTGTGTAGTGCAACTACAATAATCTTGTTTTTTAACAAGTAATTTAGTTTAACAGAAGATTTCTAAAAAGATTGCGTTACTTTTGGTTTTTAAGAGTAGCATGTATATGAATAACAAAAGACTGTTGTATACTAATGTTGATGTATTGCTAAAGCATTGTAATATGAAAATATATATGTTTTTTTATAAAATATTCGGTTGTTCGTAAATTTTGCGTTCTACGCGAAATTTACCTTGCTCGTTAACATATTGTAAATAATAGAAAATTTAAAATATATATTTTATTTTAAATATTTCTTAAGTGTGCGGAAAACTGAGACTTTCTGAAAACAGTGGCATGTGTACAAAAGGTTAACTAGTGTAATTGTAGTGGTCACTTTCACCGTTTTCACTGACATAAAATCGTAATAAAGTTTATAAAGATTACTAATTGCAATTTGATTTGTTACATAATGTCACAGCAGTAGCGATTCTAATTTTTACCAATGCAAAAAGAAATCTAAGATCTAAGTTTACATTAGAAATTAAATTGTACATTGTTTCTTGCGGTTCTAGTTGATGGATCTGTTGTGAATCGAATGTGTTTCCAGGTCACCGAGCAAGCCTCTGGTCAGGAGACTGATGAGCGGTTTGGACTGGGAGACCGTCAGCAGGAATTCCCTCTCGGACGACCGGCTGGAGACTCAGAGTCTGCCGAACCGTTCTCCGCCAGACTCGCCCGATCAGTGAGTTAACACACACTCACAAATCTACCAACATACGCAAGTTCATCCATGCTGTGGGTTATGTTTTTCTAATTTCTTCCTTTCCTCAGCAGTAACTCGGTGTTTACCACAGACGGGGCGCGGGTCAGGCCATCCTCCATCGGTCACCTAGTCGATCACGTGATCGATGACTCGCCATGCCAGACGTTCAACAATCACAAGTCTGCATCCTCCACGCAGGCCAACAGCATCAGCCTGGACTCCACACCGTGAGTTTTTAACTTTTTGTCCATTTGAGTAAAACTGTCCTCATTATCACAAACTTTCATTCCGTTCCTCAACTTGGGAAAGAACCAATCAAAATTCAGTCTAGAAATATGACAGTAACACTACTAACAATTATTATTATTATAATAATTGTTTGTAATATAATTATAATATTTTTCATGATTAAATAATTTTGGTTAATATTTAATATATAAAAATATTTAATATATAAACTATTGCATTGAATTTAACGCGTGAATGTATAGTTTATGCATACAAATGTCTACATAAAACATACAGTATCTGGCAAAAGTGAGTACACCCCTCATATTTCAGCAACCATTTTAGTGTATCTTCTCAAGGGACAATACTATAGAAATGAAACGTGGATATATTTTAGAGTAGTCAATGTGCAGCTTGAATAGCAGTATAGATTTACTGTCCTCTGAAAATAACTCGACATACAGCCATTATTGTCAAAATATCTGGCAACAAAAGTGAGTACACCCTAAGTGATAACAGCAGTATGTTGAGTAACCATGCAAAGCCACATGTCCTATTCATCATGTTTATGTTTTTGTCTGCTAGACAGGACCATACAAATTTGTATATCTTGTATTAGAGCAATTCAAATTTGGTGCTTTAAATACAATTCTCTCATACTGACCACTGGATGTTCAACATGGCATCTCATGGCAAAGAACTCTCTGAGGATTTGAGAATTAGAATTGTTGCTCTCCACAAAGGTGGCCAAGGCTATTAGAGGTTCAGTAACACCCTGAAACTGAGTTACACTACAGTGGCCAGGGTCATACAGAGGTTTCTTCAAGATGGTTTTCAATCGGAACAGGCCTTGCAAGGGTCCATCAACGAAGTTAAGCACTCGTTGTGTGCTTCAGGTGCAGAACCTGGTTTCAAAAAACAGATGCATGAGTGCTGCCAGCATTGCTTTGAAGGTTGCAGATGAAGAAGGTCAGCTGGTCAGAGCTCAGACCATACGCCGTACACTGCAACAAGTCGGTTTGCATAGGCGTTATCTCATAAGGAAGCCTTATCTGAAGCTGGCTCACAAGAAAGCCTGCAAACAGTTTGCTGAAGACAACCAAGAGCATGAATTACTGGAACCATGTCCAGTGGTCTGATGAGACTAAGATAAACTTTGGCTCAGATGGTGTCCAGCATGTGTGGTGGTCTTTCCTACAGTCAAGCATAGTGGTGGTAGCATCATGGTCTGGGGCTGCATGAGTGCCGCTGGTACTGGGGAGCTGCAGTTCATTGAGGGAAACATGGATTTCATTATGTACTGTACATTCTGAAGCAGAACATGATGCCTTCCTTCCAGAAACTAGGCCGAACTGCAGGTTTCCAACATGATAACGATCCCAAACTCACCACCAATATGACAACTGCTTTGCTGAGGAAGCTGAAGGTGAAGGTGATGGGGTGGCCAAGTAGTCTCCAGACCTGAACCCTATTAAGCACCTGTGGGGCATCCTCAAGCGTAAGGTGAAGAAGCACCATGTGTCTAACGTCCGGCAGCTCTGTGAGGAGTGGAAGAGGATCCCAGCAACAACCTGTGCAGCTCTGGTCAATTCCATGTCCAGAATGATTAAGGCAGTGCCAGATAACAGTGGTGCTAAGACAATATATTAACACTTTGGATAAGTTCACTTAGGGTGTACTCACTTTTGTTGCCAGCTATTTTGACAATAGTGGCTGTATGTTGAGTTATTTTCAGAGGACAGTAAATCTATACTGCTATACAAGCTGCACATTGACTACTCTAAATATATCCAAGTTTCATTTCTATAGTATTGTCCCTGTGAAGATCTACTAAAATGGTTGCTGAAGTGTGAGGGGTGTACTCGCTTTTGTGAGATACTGTATTTCTATTTATCACAAACTGTTATCCACTTTAATGTCTCGTACAAAAAAAATGGTTTTCTTAGCCTTAGTGGTTACCATGGTGTTTGGCAATGTGTTCCAGCTTATTGTGAAGAAAAACCACATGAATGTTTCCCCCATTGCAGCTACTATGCAAAATGATATTATGCTAAATCTTGTCTGTCATTCTTGTAAAAAATCTTGGTTTAATAGATCTCTTATCTATTACCTCCATCAACCTGCCATATGCAGTTGGACAATTTTAATATTTGCATTCAAGATTCTAGATTTTGATCCTCCCAGTGATGTGTTTTTTCAGCACACAAGGGCTGGACTGACACACTTTGAGTCATCAAAGTTTCCGCTGCGAAATGTTGTTCTTATTTTAGCCCCACGCAGCAGACGCACACTCTCACTGGCAACCTGAGGTTTAATATCGTGTGACCACACACCTCTGACGAAATGACACGTTCTTGGTTCGACACTATTTTCACACACATTTCACTTTGAGAAACGGCGAGCGTTCGAACTAGGGGAAATTGCTCTCAGCTTTTGCGGTGGGCACAGTTCAGTGTGTTACGGTGGCACGACTGATTGAACCCAGCACCATTTTCCATTGGAATAAGCTGTGACCACGCATTTCCTTTCTCAGATCGTGCCATCTCATTTCACAATGTCAGAATTTCCAAATCTAGGCTGTCCAGTTCTCTTTCGATTCGTTGTGTACGTCGTTTGCACTTTGATGTGGAGTTGTCGTGTTCTACAGAAAGATTAGAGTCTAAACGAAAAATTCTTGCTGCTTATCTCTTTTTTTTGACCTGATTGTGAAAGGAAATGGCTGAGCTTGCAAGGTGAAATGTGGTAGATGATTCAGTTAAGTTCACAATTCAGTAGATGTAAGCAAGAAAAGCCTAATCAAAAATCAGCATGCAAATAATTGATTGAAAGTTTGGTCCAATCATAATTCAGTATGCAAATATGTCAATGACATCATTGGTAGATTGTAATATTTCTGAAATCGGAACATTCTTATTATTGAGATCTTGTTTAAATTAGTTAAAATGGCTCATTTTATTTCCAGCATTTTTTTTTCTTGTGCAATGTGTGAAATTGGAAAATTATATAAAAAATATAAATGTACACTCTACATGTTGTGTGAAACAGAAATAAATGTTATATTTAGTTTATTGCTTCGTTTTTGTAGCCTTCCACAAAAACATGTTTTAAAGTTTATGCATGAAAATGTATTAATTTATCAATAGTGATATCTATTGGCAATTTTTATTATGGGCCAAGCACCAAAGGTGTGATGGCACCTATTGTGTCTGTTGGCATTCTTCTTCTTCCATTTTTTCCGCTCTTGAGTCCATAGAACCGCTTGTGGGAAAGTTGTGTAATTTGGCACACTGATAGAGGACAGTCTCAGCATTAACCATAGCAAGTTTACAGTCTCTAACTCAAACTCTCTCAAAATTTCACTTTCTTTATGATTTTTTTTTATTTTTAATTGTTTGAAAAACCTACTTTTTCAAACTTGTCCCAGACAGTTTGTCTGATTTTGGATGTGGATGTGAGGCTATATCTCCGCAATGGTGTGGCGTATTGAGACCAAACTTGGTGTGTGTTATAATGACCTGAGGCTACCTCCAGTGTTTCGGCACAGTGCCACCTAGTGGTCAGGAGATATGAAAAATGGCTATTTTTGCTTATAAATTCTCAATGGTTTGTCCAAAAATCTCAAAACTGGTCTCGTTAGATTTAAAGAAGCATGCCAAGTCCAACCATATCCAATCTTCCCATGTCAGCCATTTTGGACATCAGCCATTTTGATTTTTGCCATAAAATGCTATATTTTATGAACGCATTGACGTATCGTTACGTATGCCAAAATTGGCCTTTTTGATTATTTTGGAAAACCTACTTTTTTGAACTCCTCCTAGACCGTTGGTCCGATTTTCATCCAATTTGGCTCGGATCATCTTCAGACCATGCTGACAAAAAGTTATGGATTTAGTGTCGATAAATGAAATGGTTTTCGTTTTACGCATCAACGAATTTGCTAGAAAGATGCCAAACTGCATCTGAAGCTGTATGTCTGCAAAGCTTTGACATATTTGCACCCAATTTTGTATGTGCCATTGCAACCTCACACCACATCAATTTGGTAACAGCGCCACCTATTGGTCAAGAATAATAATCCATTCATTAAGCATTAATCATAGAATTTTTCAAAAATGCTGATAAGGGTTGACTGCATGAAAGTGACTGCATGAATATTCCTTGGGTCATGCTGACAACATAAAGTCGTGGCCAAAAGTTTTGAGAATGACACAAATATTAGTTTTCACAAAGTTTGCTGCTAAACTGCTTTTAGATCTTTGTTTCAGTTGTTTCTGTGATGTACTGAAATATAATTACAAGCACTTCATACGTTTCAAAGGATTTTATCGACAATTACATGACATTTATGCAAAGAGTCAGTATTTGTAGTGTTGGCCCTTCTTTTTCAGGACCTCTGCAATTCGACTGGGCATGCTCTCAATCAACTTCTGGGCCAAATCCCGACTGATAGCAACCCATTCTTTCATAATCACTTCTTGGAGTTTGTCAGAATTAGTGGGTTTTTGTTTGTCCACCCGCCTCTTGAGGATTGACCAAGTTGTCAATGGGATTAAGATCTGGGGAGTTTCCAGGCCATGGACCCAAAATTTCAACGTTTTGGTCCCCGAGCCACTTAGTTATCACTTTTGCCTTATGGCACGGTGCTCCATCGTGCTGGAAAATGCATTGTTCTTCACCAAACTGTTGTTGGATTGTTGGAAGAAGTTGCTGTTGGAGGGTGTTATAGTACCATTCTTTATTCATGGCTGTGTTTTTGGGCAAAATTGTGAGTGAGCCCACTCCCTTGGATGAGAAGCAGCCCCACACATGAATGATCTCAGGATGCTTTACTGTTGGCATGACACAGGACTGATGGTAGCGTTCACCTTTTCTTCTCCGGACAAGCCTTTTTCCAGATGCCCCAAACAATCGGAAAGAGGCTTCATTGGAGAATATGACTTTGCCCCAGTCCTCAGCAGTCCATTCGCCATACTTTTTGCAAAAGATCAATCTGTCCCTGATGTTTTTTTTTTGGAGAGAAGTGGCTTCTTTGCTGCCCTTCTTGACACCAGGCCATCTTCCAAAAGTCTTGGCCTCACTGTGCGTGCAGATGCGCTCACACCTGCCTGCTGCCATTCCTGAGCAAGCTCTGCACTGGTGGCTCTCCGATCCCGCAGCTGAATCCTCTTTAGGAGACGATCCTGGCACTTGCTGGACTTTCTTGGACGCCCTGAAGCCTTCTTAACAAGAATTGAACCTCTTTCCTTGAAGTTCTTGATGATCCTATAAATTGTTGATTTAGGTGCAATCTTAGTAGCCACAATATCCTTGCCTGTGAAGCCATTTTTATGCAACGCAATGATGGCTGCACGCGTTTCTTTGCAGGTCACCATGGTTAACAATGGAAGAACAATGATTTCAAGCATCACCCTCCTTTTAACATGTCAAGTCTGCCATTCGAACCCAATCAGCCTGACATAATGATCTCCAGCCTTGTGCTCATCAACATTCTCACCTGAGTTAACAAGACGATTACTGAAATGATCTCAGCAGGTCCTTTAATGACAGCAATGAAATGCAGTGGAAAGTTTTTTTTCGGGATTAAGTTAATTTTCATGGCAAAGAAGGACTATGCAATTCATCTGATCACTCTTCATAACATTCTGGAGTATATGCAAATTGCTATTATAAAAACTTAAGCAGCAATTTTTCCAATTTCCAATATTTATGTAATTCTCAAAACTTTTGGCCACGACTGTAGATTATGGCAAAGTTGGCGAAACTTCCTGCCTGCCATTTTTATTTATGTTGAAAACCTACTTTTTGGAACTCGTCCAATTTTCACCAAAATCGAGTCAGATCATCTTCAGACTGTGGAAAAAAGTTATGGATTTCGTGTTGATAGATAAAACAGTTTTCGTCCAGCGCTGCAACAAATTTTAGGCTTAATGCCAAAATAACTCAAAATAAGATGGGCTTTATCTCTGCAAAGCTTTGACATAATGACACCAAACTCTGTGTGCCATTGTCACCTCACACTTAGTCTCAGCCTCAGACGTCACGCCCACGGAACGTTGGCTAAACGTCTGATGCATATGGTACACTTAACTGGAAACACTTCAGGAATGTCGAAGTCGTGATCTGATTAGTTGAATTTGATCGGATATCCGGAACACGCGAGTGTCGCGTTTATTTTCGGTCCGCCGGGAAACCAAGCGCAGACTGATTTACTCGCGTTTTGCTAAAAGGTGCTTATGCAGACGCCGTTGTTGTTATACACATTTGCGACGTTCGCGAACAAATTACTGACTTACTGCTTGTTCTCCCTCTTCTTCGTTAACTTTCAATGCTGGTTATTTCAATGACTGACTTGTTGCATGCCAGTCTGTTGTTGTGGGGGCATTTCTACACCCCGAAACGTGACGCTGAACGAAACGAACTGTGATTGGTTGTTTGACATGTCGGTCAAACGGCCTTATGGGCGGGCCTTGGCCAATTAAAGCTGCCATGAATTCCAGACCTTCAGCTGTCAGTCTGAAGGTCTGGCTACGCGAGACTACCTCACACTAAACACACCTCATCGATTTGATAACAGTGCCACCTGTTGGTCAAAAGTGATAAGCCATTAAATCATATTTCAAGGAGTTGTACATTATTTTTCTGTCAATTTGACTAAAAGCATCTTAAAATATTTATTTTTCTCATTGTTGCAGTTGGTCTGGTGCTTCATGCCATGCTTAACTCCCTATTTGCCGCTGATTGTGCTTATAATTGCTGTTTGTAGCTATATTTTATTTTGTTTTTATTTGATCAACTTGTCAGTGTAGTCCTGTAGTTTAGTTAATTATTTGTAAAAACATGTTTTTGCAAACGATCATTTTCAAATTTAAGTTATTAAATTTATTAGGATCTACAGCTGCAAAATGATAAGTCACGATTAATTGATTAAAAATAAAAGTCGATAAAAAGTTGATAACCTAGATAGATGTAAGAATAGCCTACAGTCCTGTGGTTTCGTTAAAATTGAAGTCATGAAAATATGTTTGCACAAACTCTCACAACAATGTATTGCATAAGTTTAAGTCAATAGTAACATTTATTGGTCATTTTCGTTATTATTTATTTATATATTCCCCCTTAATTTAGTTACCAATTCGTAAAAACATTCTAAAGTAAACTATCGCATTTAACGCTTATTTTATGGGCCTCATTGTTTGCAAAAAAATCCAAGCTAATTGATAATGATTTTGCAAACTATTGGTTGCAAACTATTTTCAGTATTAGTTGTTGTTAATTTAATCAATTAGTTGTCTAATATATAAAAAATATCTACAAAAATAAAGTTTGAGTGTTCGTTAAGTCTAAGTTTGTATGTTAAGCGGATCAAGCTAAATGCACATTAACCTTCATTCATTTCATCTGCATAATGCAAACAATTTCATGCCATTCAGCGTTTTCAACTCAGCACATTCAACTGTCACAACTCACAGTTAAACAAAACAAAAGACGAATCGGATATCTCTCCCTTCAGCCTGACAGTCGAAACAATCATGGTCTTCGTTTGAACAGCGAATTTTTTTTTTCCTCATTTGTTTTTATTATGTAAATGTCCTGGAGGCCGGGGCGCTGAGCGCTGTCTGTAGACTGCAGAGCAGAGGGGCTTTCATGCTTGAAATCTGAGCATTCATAATGAGACTGTGTGTGTGTGTGTGTGTGTGTGTGTGTGTGTGTGTGTGTGTGTGTGTGTGTGTGTGTGTGTGTGTGTGTGTGTGTGTGTGTGTGTGTGTGTGTGTGTGTGTGTGTGTGTGTGTGTGTCCGCAGACATGGCTTCTCTCTGAGCAACAGTCCCGAGTCTTAATACTCTCCGCCTGCTATGCAAATACGCCGAGCTTTGATGAATTGTTGGAAATCTTCGCTAAACACCCAGCAGATATACAGCACTGCTCATGCCTCCTGCTACTTACTTACAGAACATAAATCATCATTGTTGCCTAGGCTACTGCGTTTTATGAAAAGTCTGGAAACGGTTATGAGGGAATCAGATCATCTTACACTCCTTGGATGCTTTACAGTTCAGTTTATCCCTGTTTACACACAAGGTTCCCACGGTCATGGGAAAACAACAGGAAACTGAAGTGTAAATTAAGTTTAGTTTTTGCAAATGATGTCTAGTTTCGCTTGGCTCTAAAACATTTCTCTCTGTATTTTATATATATTTATTTTTTAAATATATTTTTAGTAAGAATTAAAATTGTAGTTATAATAATAGTAGTTATCTTTCATGTTTAGTAATTGTTATAATAATATGTTGCGTTTAGTACTTGGAGTTCTAGTAATAGTAGTCTTTTACGTTTAGTAATTGTAGTTATAATATTATGTTGCATTTAGTACTTGGAGTTCTAGTAATAGTCTTTTACGTTTAGTAATTGTAGTTATAATATTATGTTTCGTTTAGTACTCGGAGTTCTAGTAATAGTAATCTTTTACGTTTAGTAATTGTAGTTATAATAATTGTAGTTATAATATTATGTTGCGTTTAGTACTTGGAGTTCTAGTAATAGTAATCTTTTACGTTTAGTAATTGTAGTTATAATAATTGTAGTTATATTATGTTGCGTTTAGTACTTGGAGTTCTAGTAATAGTCTTTTACGTTTAGTAATTGTAGTTATAATAATTGTAGTTATAATATTATGTTGCGTTTAGTACTCGGAGTTCTAGTAATAGTAGTCTTTTACGTTTAGTAATTGTAGTTATAATATTATGTTGCGTTTAGTACTCGGAGTTCTAGTAATAGTAATCTTTTACGTTTAGTAATTGTAGTTATAATAATTGTAGTTATAATATTATGTTGCGTTTAGTACTCGGAGTTCTAGTAATAGTAGTCTTTTACGTTTAGTAATTGTAGTTATAATATTATGTTGCGTTTAGTACTCGGAGTTCTAGTAATAGTAATCTTTTACGTTTAGTAATTGTAGTTATAATAATTGTAGTTATAATATTATGTTGCGTTTAGTACTCGGAGTTCTAGTAATGGTAATCTTTTACGTTTAGTAATTGTAGTTATAATAATTGTAGTTATAATATTATGTTGCGTTTAGTACTCGGAGTTCTAGTAATAGTAGTCTTTTACGTTTAGTAATTGTAGTTATAATATTATGTTGCGTTTAGTACTCGGAGTTCTAGTAATAGTAATCTTTTACGTTTAGTAATTGTAGTTATAATAATTGTAGTTATAATATTATGTTGCGTTTAGTACTCGGAGTTCTAGTAATGGTAATCTTTTACGTTTAGTAATTGTAGTTATAATAATTGTAGTTATAATAATATAGCTGCTAGCAGCCATTACGGGGCCAAGCCCATTAAGACTATTTTGGGCTTATTTGAACTTTGGATTTTATTTCGATGCTTTTAGCCCCTTAGCTGTCACTGTTATTTTTGAACACTGAAGTGAAAATGCAGCTTTTAAACCAAGGTTATTTTGGTTTTGCTTTTCATTAAATTGCTTTTATTTTAATAGTTTTCATTAATAGGTTTCATTAACAATTGTTCATTTTAGCTTCACTTTTATTTTGTAAATACATTTATATTTTATATAGTTTAGCTTTAGTTTTTTTTTTTTTTTAGAGCTCAAGAGTGGACAGTTATAAGCTGTTATATGCTTTTTGCTATCTCATGACCCATAGGTGGCGCTATTCCAAACTTTGGCATGGACCCTCAGACCCTGGTGCTAATGAAGCGTGCCAAGTTTTATTTTAATTGATCATGGACCCTCAGACCATGGTGCTAATGAAGCGTGCCAAGTTTTACTTTAATTTATCATGGACCCTCAGACCATGGTGCTAATGAAGCGTGCCAAGTTTTACTTTAATTGATCATGGACCCTCAGACCATGGTGCTAATGAAGCGTGCCAAGTTTTACTTTAATTGATCATGGACCCTCAGACCATGGTGCTAATGAAGCGTGCCAAGTTTTACTTTAATTGATCATGGACCCTCAGACCTTGGTGCTAATGAAGCGTGCCAAGTTTTACTTTGATTGTTAATGGACCCTCAGTCCATGGTGCTAATGAAGCGTGCCAAGTTTTACTTTGATTGTTAATGGACCCTCAGACCATGGTGCTAATGAAGCGTGCCAAGTTTTATTTTAATTTATCATGGACCCTCAGACCATGGTGCTAATGAAGCGTGCCAAGTTTTACTTTAATTGATCATGGACCCTCAGACCATGGTGCTAATGAAGCGTGCCAAGTTTTACTTTAATTGATCATGGACCCTCAGACCATGGTGCTAATGAAGCGTGCCAAGTTTTACTTTGAAGGAGGAGTAGCATATAGGAGGAGTAGCATATAGACTGATTACAGTACTTTTCAAAATGGCCGCTACTGTAATGGGTGGAGTCTTAAGGTAAGGTATGGAATGTGATCAGCGTGATGAGAGGAATCATGTGTACTAAGTTTCATTTTTCTAGATTTAGGGGTTCAGGAGTTATTAGCATTATAATGTTGAATTTTTGGACTAGTGGTGGCGCTATAGAGTTGGTCCTAGGGACTCTAAATTTGGTCAGATTAGTATTTATTGTCATGACTATAATTGTGCCAATTTTCATCATTTTCCTATATTGCGTTCATAGGACTGTCATAGACTCCCATTGGCCGAGAAAAAGACATTTGTTTAATCCAGGAGCAATACAGATTAGTACAATGCTGATCTGGATAATAAAGGAATCAAAACAGCACAACGCTATTCACAATTGTATTTAGTTGCACCATACGGGACTCGAACCCACAACACAACGGACTTTGTGCTTTGGATCCAATGGCTTAGCAGAGTGTGCCACTCAGGTCACCCACAGTCAACTGGCTGCAGAAGAGAGGTTGAAGGGTGAGAGAATGAGCTCACAAAAGAACGACTAAGCGTTGTAGACAGATTAGCATACTAAGATAACTTAATAATAAAGTATCTTATGGTTGATCTGATAGCTAAAGAGCTACATTAAAAGAATGGCAAATAATTACCATGCTAACCAATTTGTATGCTAAGCTAACTAGCATAAATCAACAAACACAGGCACGGTCAACTTTGAAGAGGTATTTCTCAGGAACGGTAATGCATATCAAAAATCTGTTTAGTTATTTCTGTGCGTCTTGGTCCAAAGATCATATGACCAGATTTTGGACAAAATTGGGACAAATTTGCAGAAGGAGTAGGGGAAAAACTGTTTTTCATTTACTTCAATATGGCTGACAGTCACATTTCTGGAAAATGACAAATGAGACATCAAAAGAATCAGCACAACCCAGGGAATAAAACTATATAAAATCTTCAAAATTTGGATAATGTTTTTAGAAGTTATAAGCTTTTTTGAAAGAATTGTTATATCTCTGAAACAGTAGGTGGCGCTGTCTTCAAACTTCCGAGGTACCTCCAGGACATTGTGTTGATGATGCCTAGTGATTTTTGTGCAGATATGTCAAATGGTTTAAAAAATATAGCAATTTATGTCAAATTTCAAAATGGCGGACACACGGTTCAGTCGATCCTAGCATAATTGATATCCTCAGATTCGGCATGGCCCAAGGAATCCATTGACACCAATATATTGAATTTCTGACTAAGCGTTCAAAAGTTATAAGCTATTATATGCTTTTTGGCTATCTCATGACCCATAGGTGGCGCTGTTCCCAACTTTGGCATGGCCCCTCAGACCATGGTGCTAATGAAGCATACCAAGTTTCAGTTCAATTGATTTAAGTTTGGCAGAGATATGGCCTTTGAACCAATTTTGGGTCAACCTCCTTAACTTTGCGACATCATAACTTTTGAACAAAGATGACTAAAATTTTTTGGCTTAGTATCGTCTGTTCAGCTCAGTCTAGAGATCATCTGAGCCAAATTTGAGAAGAATTGGATCAATTTTAAAGGAGGAGTAGCCAATAGACTGATTACAGTACTTTTCAAAATGGCCGCTACTGTAATGGGTGGAGTTTTAATGTAAGGTATTCAATGTGATCAGCGTGATGAGAGGAATCATGTCTACTAAGTTTCATTTTTCTAGATTTAGGGGTTCAGGAGTTATTAGCATTTTTATGTTGAATTTTTGGACTAGTGGTGGCGCTATAGAGTTGGTCCTAGGGACTTCAAATTTGGTCAGATTACTATTTATGGTCATGACTATATTTGTGCCAATTTTCATCATTTTCCTATATTGCGTTCATAGGGCTGCCATAGACTCCCATTGGAAGAGAAGAATAATAATAAGAAAACATACAGATACAATAGGGGCTACAGCCCTTTCAGGGCTTGGCCCCTAATTATGTTGCGTTTAGTACTCGGAGTTCTAGTAATAGTAGTCTTTTACGTTTAGTAATTGTAGTTATAATATTATGTTGCGTTTAGTACTCGGAGTTCTAGTAATAGTAATCTTTTACGTTTAGTAATTGTAGTTATAATAATTGTAGTTATAATATTATGTTGCGTTTAGTACTCGGAGTTCTAGTAATGGTAATCTTTTACTTTTAGTAATTGTAGTTATAATAATTGTAGTTATAATATTATGTTGCGTTTAGTACTCGGAGTTCTAGTAATAGTAATCTTTTACGTTTAGTAATTGTAGTTATAATAATTGTAGTTATAATATTACGTTGTGTTTAGTACTTGGAGTTCTAGTAATAGTAGTCTTTTACGTTTAGTAATTGTAGTTATAATAATTGTAGTTATAATATTACGTTGTGTTTAGTACTTGGAGTTCTAGTAATAGTCTTTTACGTTTAGTAATTGTAGTTATAATAATTGTAGTTATAATATTACGTTGTGTTTAGTACTTAGTTCTAGTAATAGTAGTCTTTTACGTTTACTAATTGTAATTATAATAATTGTAGTTATAATGTGTTGCATTTTGTACTCGGAGTTCTAGTAATAGTTGTCTTTTACGTTTAGTAATTGTAGTTATAATATTATATTGCATTTAGTACTTGGAGTTCTAGTAATAGTCTTTTACGTTTAGTAATTGTAGTTATAATAATTGTAGTTATAATATTATGTTGCATTTAGTACTTGGAGTTCTAGTAATAGTCTTGTACGTTTAGTAATTGTAGTTATAATAATTGTAGTTATAATATTATGTTGCGTTTAGTACTCGGAGTTCTAGTAGTAGTATTCTTTTACGTTTAGTAATTGTAGTAACTGTTTAGTACTCGGAGTTCTAGTAGTAGTATTCTTTTACGTTTAGTAATTGTAGTTACTGTTTAGTACTCGGAGTTCTAGTAATAGTAATCTTTTACGTTTAGTAATTGTAGTTATAATAATTGTAGTTATAATATTATGTTGCGTTTAGTACTTGGAGTTCTAGTAATAGTAGTCTTTTACGTTTAGTAATTGTAATTATAATAATTGTAGTTAAAATATTATGTTGCGTTTAGTACTTGTAGTTATAACTAGTTATCTTTTACATTTAATTATAGTTCTAATAATTGTAGTTATAATAATCTTTGACGTTTAGTAATTGTAGTTAAATAATTGTAGTTATCTTTTTTTTAGTAATTGTAGTTATAGTAATTGTAGTTATAATAATCTTTTACATTTAGTAATTGTAGTTAAAATAATCGTAGTTGCCTTTTTCATTTATTAATTGTATTTATAATAATTGTATTTATAATCTTACCTTTAGTAATTAGTTATTTTTAATGTTTAGTAATTGTAGTTATAATAATCTTTTACGTTTAGTGATTGTAGTTATAATAATTGTAGTTGTCTTTTACATTTTGTAAATGTAGTTATAGTAATTGTAATAAACTTTTACATTTAGTAATTGTAGTTAAAATAATTGTAGTCATCTTTTGTGTTTAGTAATTGTAGTTATAATAATTGTAGTTATCTTTTATGTTTTTAGTAATTGCAGTTATAATAGTTTAGTGATTATAGAGATCTTTTATGTTTAGTAATTGTAGTTATAATGTTTTAATAATCTTTAGTTATAATAATCTAGTTATGCTTGACTCTAAAATGTTATTTGTTATATTTATTTATTTTAGAGCCAGTCTACTAACTAGATTATAGAAATAATACATTTATTTTAAATGTATGTATTCATATATTTAACAATTAAAATATTTGTAGTTATAATAATCTTTAGATTGGTTATATAGATCTTAAGTTGTAATTTGAAATCTAAAATAATATTATAAATAATAATAATAATAAAATAATAGTAACAATAATTATTTTTTAAATATGTATAAATGGTTCATTATCATTTATATATAAATTTAATAGATACTGTTAGATGTAACACTAATTCTTACAACTATTCAACATCATAACACTAACAATTATTTAAATTATTTTAGATTTTAATTTTATTTGTATAGATTGCAAATATGTAAATACATTCATATTGATTATAATTTTTGGTTTAACTGTAATAATTGTCAAATTTGCCTACTAAGATTTTAATAATTAAAAATTGTGTTTTTCAAATTGTAAAAGCTAATCTAATTTATATTAAATAAGCTTAATATGACATTAGAAGACGTGCTATTTGTTTCCCTAAACATCCGATAGATGGCGCTAAACACTTACACAAATACTCAAATCAAACATAGACTCTTCCAGGAGTGTATTTTCCAGACTACTTGTGTTTTTTATTTACTTTAAGATTGTCAAACATTTGATTTATGCATTTTCATGTATTTATTTGGTTTTTCTTCCAGTTCTCAGCCCTGACTTCTAAGCTGCAATGCCCACAAATGCAATACAGTGATGTATTCATTATATCATCTTTGCATCAATGTTTTTTCAGGTCTCCTGATGTGACGACAGATGAGCAGCCGCCCGCTCTGCCCCCAAAACAGTCCAGAAAAGACCCTCTTACCCATAATGGCAGATCCCAGTCTCAACATGAGCTGGATGAGCACCTCAGCGAACTGTACAATGTACCTGCGGCTTCAGGAAAGAGCATGGTGAGGAAAACATTTACTGTACAACACATACTGTACGCACACGCTATATGTGTTTGTTCATCTCTTGTTCATCCTTTGATTCATATATGTTTTTGTTTTCCACAGAATGGAGCCGTGCCTCATGACAATCTTGTTCTGATTAAAATGAGGCCGGATGAAAACGGACGATTTGGATTCAACGTTAAGGTGCGTTTTTGGTTATTCCACTACAGTTAAACTTAATAGAAGTTAAAATCGAATATCATAAATCATAAAGAAATCATCTTTTTAATGTTGTTTGTATATCAAGAATGGTTTAGATGTACAGCAGATGAGACAAAATGGTAGTATCTACAATTTCACAATATTTTTAAATTATTTGTGGTTTTACAAATCAAATTTGTTAAATTACAAATTTGTAATTATAATAATCAAAATTAATTTAAATTTAAATTAAATTATATATGCAATATTAATTATATATACATACAAATATGTGTGTGTGTGTGTGTGTGTGTGTGTATAAATATATATACATTTATAATGTATTTATAATAATAAAGAATTTATTATATATAATAAATTACAATTTATAATGTATGTAAAAAATAATAATTATAATAAAATAAATAAATATGAGACATTTTATATGCATTTTCTTT
>NC_133367.1:19963783-19982966 GCF_049309525.1 Garra rufa | reverse complement strand
GTATTTAGTCACTAGATCCATTTTAATTATTTAACAAATACAAATAATATTTTAAGAAATACTAGATAATTAAACATTGTGCAAATACTTCACTAAATATTTAGCTTTTATATATTATATTTGCATACATTATAAATAAATGTTAATGTCTATTATATATATATATATATATATATGCACGCAAATATATATATGCACACAAAAAGACATTTTGATTTTCATTTCTTATTGATTTTGCTATCTTCACCTAGAAATCTTACATTGCATTGGGTTGTCTGCTGCATTACATTTTAGTCACATAATTTCCTGTTGCTCTTTTCAGTCTGTCTCAATTACTTCCTGTTTGCTGAGCTTGTTTTTCTGTCATGAACTTGTACTAACCGCAAGCCTAGTTTAGCTTGTTTATTATCAATGATACTAATAGTTATGACAATGAAACATATTGCACAACAGTGTTGTTTTCGTCAACGATGACGATGACGAAATCATTTCGTTGACGGCACTTTTTTTCATGACGATAACGAGACGATGACGAGATAAAAATAACTCGTTGATGACTAAAACATGACGAGACGTGTGTGAGTTTTCGTTGACGAGACGAGAATAGACGAAAATGTTAGTGGGTGGTCCGTCAGACGTTTAAAATGCATGACATTTCCGCTTATTGTGCATGCCAATTAAAACCGAAAAAGTATCTGCCGCTATGGCAAGCCGTTTTAACATTAAATACTCTTTGCCATACTAGTATGGCAAGCGTTTTAGCATTCCATCCTTGTTTGGTTACGCTCAACACGTCACATTGTTGTCACTCAGACAGACAGACGATTAACCATGATGGCGGCAGTTTGCACACAGGGTGGTAGCAAACGGCGAGAGGACCTATGGGTGTATTTCAAATATATGTCTTTTATGTCTAAAACCATTCCTTCATTATTGTAATTATTGGTGAAAATAGTCAATCCGGAAGCTCACATTGTGTTGAACTATAGATCTGCTATTTTCACAACTTATAAGTGACACTACCCAACATTAAAATACTTACTGACCTACATTAATTTGTTAAAAGCCTACTTTTTCCCTTTTTTTTGACTAAAATTAGACTAAAACCTTTTTGACTTGTCGTCGACTAAAATTGGACTAAAACTATCACATATAGAAGTGACTAAAATTTGACTAAAACTAATAAGCATTTTAGTCCAAAAGATTAAGACTAAATCTAAGATGGTTGTCAAAAACAACACTGTTGCACAATGACATTCAGTAAACAAAATCGAATTTACATCATGTTATTTTTGATTAAACCTAGGCGGAAATTGTGTTTCCTAAAACATTTACTTTCTTACAGCAACTGTACAGGAAGCGTCCTGGGATGTCCATGTCGTGCGCCAGATTGCCGCAAAACGTCTCCAAAAACCGCTATCGGGACATTTCACCATGTGAGCACACACAGCTTGTTTGTATTGGACTCTGAAATGTTGTCATGATTAGTTGGATGCTCATAACAGCTTATTTTGTGACACAGACGACACCACTCGAGTTGTTTTGAAGGGGACGGATGATTATATCAATGCAAATTTCATTAACGTAAGCATTCATCACTGATTATTTTTATTCTGAAGTTATTTTGTCAGTGTTTTGTTGTTAGAAAAGAATCATCTGTTTGTATTTGTGGGTGTTTTTAGATGGAAGTCCCGGGGAAAGGTGAAGTAAAGCGGTATATCGCCTGTCAAGGGCCTCTTCCTGGTACCTGCTCGGACTTTTGGCAGATGGTTTGGGAACAGAGCGCCGCCCTAGTGGTCATGCTCACAACACAAGTTGAACGTGGCAGGGTATGTGTATGTATGTGTATATATATATATATATATATGTATGTATGTGTGTGTGTGTGTGTGTGTGTGTGTGTGTGTGTGTGTGTGTGTGTGTGTGTGTGTTTTAATTCATTAAGTGAAAGTTATTCATGCACATAATGGTGGTATAAATTAGTGGGGTTTTTTTTAAACTGAGTTCATACATAACTAATATTTTTTTAAATAAATGTTTTGTTTTTATATTTTTTTATATTATAAACTAGAAGTAAGCATTTTGGTATTATTTGTTTGTGGTCTCATTGTTACATAAAATAAAATATTGATTTTTTTATATTTTTTATTATTATTATTATTATTATTATTATTGTTCAAAATAATAGGTAAAACTAAGACATTTTACAAATTTAAAAAACATTTTGTTTTTATATATTGTGTTTTTTTGTATTTTTATAAAGTTGTCAACATCAGCAGTTGATTTTAAGTAATAAATTGCACATTTCATTAATTTATTAATTTAATTGTTTACAAATGAACTACTTTTTGTTTTTTGTTTTCATTGCTTTATGTAAGTAAAATCAATATTTTTATTATTATTATGAGTTCAAAATAATAGGAAAAAACTAAGAAATTTTACAAATTTAAAAAACATTTTATTTTTATATATATCGTATTTTTATGTATTGTCAACATCAGTGGATGATTTCATTTAATAAATTGCACATTTCATTAATCTATTTAATAAATTACAAATTAATTACTTTTTGTTTGTTTTTTCAATATGTATTATTATTATTATGAGTTCAAAATAATAGGAAAAAACTAAGAAATTTTACTAATTAAAAAAACATTTTATTTTTATATATTGTATTTTATGTTTTGATTTTTATAAAAATGTCAACATCAGTGGATGATTTTATTTAATAAATTGCACATTTGGTTTATATATATATGGTTTATATATTTATTATGTTTATATGTATTTAGTCACTGTAGATTCATATCATGTTTTAAGAAATAATTAAAACGAAATTATACAAACATTTCTAAAAATATTTTGTTGTTGTATATTATATTTTCATATATTAACTATAAATAGTCAGAATCAACAATTGGTGATTTAGTTTAATACATTAAGTTAATAATATTAATATAACAAATTACAAATAAATTAAAATATATATTTTTATTATTATAAGTATTTAAAATAATAGGAAAAACTAAGAAGTTTTACAATTTTAAAAAATATTTTGTTTTAATATATTGTATTTTTATGTATTGATTTTTATAAAGTTGTCAACATCAACAGTTGATTTCATTTAATAAAGTGCACATTTCAGTAATTTATTAATTCATTAAACTAAAAATTAATTACTAATTAAATACATTTTGTTACATGTGAATTTAAAATATTATATATAGTATTCAAAATAATAGAAAAATCTGTAGGAATTTTTACAAATTGAAAAAACATTTAGTTTTTTAGAATAGAAAGGTATAGATTTTGTACAGATGTATAGATTTTTTTTAAAGCTGTCAGCATCAACAGTTGGTGATTTAAATGTATTAAATTACACATTTATAGCCTTTTTAAGACATATTTTGTTGGTCTCATGTGTCACATTCAGAACTGTAAAAACGTTTTTAATGTGATCTAATTGTATTTGTAATTTAAAACATTTATAAATAGCCTTTTTTTCTTCTGACATAACTAAGGCTTTGAGGGCGGAGCCTAAATATTAACCAATGAAGTTTGGCCAAGTGTGTCTCACAATCCAATAATATCTTAACATATAAATCAAGTCCTGCCCTACATTTAGTTTTTTTTTTTTACATGTTTATTTTTGTTGTGTTCTTAATTTTGTCAGTGATTTTGCGGTGTATGATATATCTTGACATTTTCCATTTTAGGTGAAATGTCATCAATACTGGCCAAACGTTTCAGCAAGTGGCACCTACGGAGGCTTTCAGGTTCAATGTGTGTCAGAGGAAGGAAACTCGGCGTACCTGCTCAGAGATCTGACACTTACACACCTTGAGGTGACGTATCTCTTTAAATGTTTCTTATTTTAGTGTAAATACATTTCTGTGCTAATATTTGTTTGGCTGTTTGTTCAGAGTAAAGAAGAAAGGCAGATTTGTCAGATGCAGTACTTGGCGTGGCCCGATCACGGCGTCCCAGATGATTCGTCTGACTTCCTGAACTTTGTCAGTCAAGTACGCAGCAAAAGAACCGACGCACAAGACCCTGTGGTGGTTCATTGCAGGTCAGGTCTAGAAAATGTCCCGAGAGTATCATCAATTGACATCCCACAAGCGAAAAAACACTTAATGGTGAGCAAAATGTGTTTTGACTCAACCCCCTTTTCTTTCAGCGCTGGGATTGGTCGCACAGGGGTGCTTATTACCATGGAGACAGCGATGTGTTTGATAGAAAATGGTCAGTCGGTGTATCCCTTAGACATCGTCAGAACCATGAGAGACCAGCGTGCCATGATGATCCAGACTCCTGTGAGTAGACTAGTCCACATTGCAGCTCCTCCTGGCCAAAAACTGGCCACTTAGACTGGATGAGACTGTTTGATTGACAAGTAATATTACAATGTTACGTTTAGTAAGTTCAAAGGTGAGGTTAGGTTGGCCCTTTGTACGAATTCCTACGAATTTCACAAAATGTATACATTCGTACGAGTGATGTTATGTTTAAAAACAAGGTTAGGTGTGCTCCTTTGTATGAATTCCTAAGAATTTTTTCACTTCGTAAAATATGTACAATTTTTCACAATCGTACAAATCATCCACCTTGTCAAAAATGTACTAAAAATGCTACAAAAATGCCAAAAAAAAACTTCCGAAATTTTTGTTAATCCAACAAGAATTCCTACAAATTTTTGAAATCGTAAAAATGTGTACAAGTGAGGTCATACGAAATATCCACCTTGTCAAAAATGTACGAATTGCTGTAAGTCGTGTTTTCTTAGAAAACAATTTATAGTTTTACCATAAGCTACGAATTTTGTAAATATCAAAAAATTAAATCCTAAAACACTTCACACACTTTGGTTAATCCAACAACAATTTCTACGATTTTTCAATTTGTATAATACGTAAGATTTTTCACAAATCATATGAATTTGTACAAGTAAGGTTGTACGAATTTTCCACCTTGTCAAAAATGAACGAATTGCTGTAAGCAGTGTTTTTTCGGAAAAACAATTCATAATTTTACCATGAGCTACGAATTTTGTAAATATCGAAAAATTAAATGCTAAAAAACTTTGCAAACTTTGGTTAATTCAACAAGAATTCCTACGAATTTTTAAATTTGTAAAATGCGTAAGATTTTTCACAAATCGTATGAATTTGTACGAGTGAGGTTGTACGAATTAGACACCTTGTCAAAAATGTACAATTTGCCGTAAGCCATGTTTTCTCCAAAATCAATTTATAGTTTCACCAAGAGCTACAGGAACAATTTAATTGCTATTAAGTGTCTCAGACAAATTTTGCAAATATCAAAGATTAAATGCTAATAAAACTTACCAAACTTTGGTTAATCCAACAAGAATTTCTACGAATCGTATGAATTTGTACGAGTGAGGTTATACAAATTAGCCACCTTGTCAAAAATGTTTGAATTGCCGTGAGCCGTGTTCTTTTTTCTCTGAAAACAATTTATAGTTTTACAATGAGCTAAAGGAACAATTTAGTTGCAATTAAGTGTCTCAAACGAAGTTTGTAAATATCAAAGATTCAATGCTAAAAAAACTTTAAAAAAAATGTCTTGATCCAATGATTGCTTACATTTAGGGGCAGGGTTAAGTGAGGTCCTTTGTACAAATTCCTACGAAATTGCCACTTCATAAAATATGTACGATTATTCACAAATTGCATGAATTTGTATAAAGTGAGGTTGTACGAATTAGCCACCTTGTCAAAAATGTATGAATTGCTTTGAGATCAGGTTGGTCAAACCAGTTAATTGAATTGTATTTAATGATTGGCAAATGTTACATTTAGTACGTAGTAAATTTATGGAAAATGCTTTTTCTCCAAAAACAATTTATAGTTTTACCATGAGCTACAGGAACAATTTAGTGAATGTCAAAGATTCAATGCAAAAAAACGTCGTAAACTTTGGTTAATCCAATGATTAGTTGTTTACTGGATTGATAGCGTTAATTTCTGGGACGTTTAAGTTTAGGGGGGCGGGGTTAGGTGTGGTCCTTCATATAAATTCCTACGAATTTGCCACCTCGTATAAAAATACGTACGATTTTTCACTAATTTAAGTGAGGTTATACGAATTAACCTCATGGTCAAAAACGTTAACTTTGTTTATTAAAATCTGCTAACTTTGTTTATTATGTATTAAATATAGATTTGCATTTATTAAGAATGTTTTTTCCTCTAAAAACAATTTATAGTTTTACAGGAACAATTTAGTTGCTATTAAGTGTCTCAAATGAAATTTGTAAATATACGATTCAATGCTACAAACTAACTTTGGTTAAAATAATTGTTTCCCGGTGGATTGATACATACTAACACTGCTAAAAAAAAATTGCATCAAACCCACTAATCGTGTTCTATAGAATTGTGTTCATTAACGTAATGTTTAGTTTGTAGTAAATACAGATTCACATTTAAGGCAGATGCTTTTTCTCAAAAACTATTTACAGTTCTACCATGAGCTACAGGAACAATTTATATGACTTGTAAGTATCTAATACTCTAGTAAGTTCTACTATAAGCCAATGAAATATTTCCTGGTGGACTGCGTCAGACAAATTGCGTCAGACCAGCTAATCTCGTAAATACAGTTTAGTTTTTTCATAACGCATCTGAATCACTTGATGTCTATTTTGTTTGTTTGCAGAGCCAGTACCGTTTCGTCTGCGAAGCGATTCTGAAAGTTTACGACGAGGAGATCGTAAAGCCGTTCGAGACTGAGCCTCCAGTTGAAAAGGAAGAATGAACACCGTCTCCGAGGTTCTTCTGTGATTTACAACTACTGCCAGTGAGATCTGCGCTCAGCTCGCTGTCGCCCCTGCTGGAAGGCAGCAGAGATGACACCTGCAAACTAGCATACAGACGAAAAAGCACTATTGCACTTTACAGCGACAAACAATGACTTAAGGGGATTTTTCATTTTAAAAAAAAGAGTATCAGGTTACTGATGAGTAGGTACTGTTAATAATGTTAATTATTTGGGTTAGAGAACGAAACTTGCTTTTGCTTTTGTGCCAAAAGCTGAAATGAGCCACAGTCCATGTCAGAATTAACTCTTGCAACTAACGACAGCACGTTTTATGTATTATTTATTTGTTTCGGGGGAATTTTTAACAGTGGACTTGAAAGCAAACAGGTGCTCGGCCCATTCTCTTCCCTTCTCCTGACTGTGACTGTAATTGTTTTTAACATTTACGTTTAAAACATAAGTTAAAATCGTTAACATAGTATTTTTATTTTTTTTTAATCGTCAAAAACTTTTAACGACACAGATTTTATTCGTTTTTACCCTTGCGTAAGTTTCCTACGTTACAGTTCTCCGGAAATTTAGCGAAACGAACAGGCAACCAGCTGCGTCGAAAATGAGCCATGGTGAAGATGTTTCTCGCTGCCAAATTTCACAGCTGTTTGCCTCTAAAAACCGAACGGTGCGTCGCTTTGGCTAATCGCTATTTATTGCAAGGCTACGTATAGTACGTAAAACGGCTGGCGTTTGTATCGTTAAATATGCATCAGGCAGCTGTTATTCTTTCAGATCCATGTTTGCCGGATCTTTGAAGCATTTTATTTAGAAAATAAAGCTGTGAAGTTCACATTAGCTTCGTTGGCGGAAACCGGATACTCAATCGATAAGCACGAACGCGAAATAAATGTTTAACGTACGATTTAGTCTAGCGTTGGTCATTACGTTTTCTTCCATGTTTACGATCAAATTTTCGAAAACCTCTATTGTACGAAACGATTTTAGTTGATCATCCATTTTACGAATACTTGTGTTTTTCGTTGAGAAGAAATATCAGCCGGTTTAAATTCTGCGTATCATTGGATATCAGCTCTTCTTTAACTAGATTATCTGCAATATACTCGAACGGTGGTCATAGTTCATTCAGTACCTGCTATGGCTGTAGAGACGATGGCATTTACTCATGTTTTATTCACCGCAAGTGCAAAATTTTACGATCAACGAATTTAGCTCATTTTAAAGAGAAAGGGTATGTGTTCGCGAAATGTTTTTGATGTGACACTCCGGACCATCCTAATTGTTTGCGAATGTTTTTACGAACATTTTCCCCCCTCGTACGTTGTTTTGCGGTGCCATTGCGCACACAAATTGGCGTCAAGGACCAATCCCGCCCACCGTTTTGAATGTGAGCCGATTTTGCTTCAGTGTACGTCGTTATAGCGCAGCAGCTAGAAATTTACTGCCGACGTTGCGTCGGAAGTGGTGGTATTTTTGTATTTAACGAAAAAAGAGGACAGCACTTTGCAACTGACTGTGGTAGTCAGCTGTGCTACTGTAGAATTTATACTGTAATTGTGTGATGGGGAAAAAATGCTGTTTAATTATTTATGTTGAACATTTTGTCAAATACGGACACCTGTGGGGGGGGGGGGCTCTTAACTACATAGTGTCATATGTGAAATACTTGTAAATACAATGTTATATATTAAAAGTGTTCTGAAAAGATAACGGTGCTTATTTTGTTTTAGTAAACGTCAGAAAACGTCATGTTTGTATATCTCCCAGTTGTGTTCGTGTGTGTGTATGTCTGTGAGAGAGCGAGTACGTCTTTTGTACTTTTGACTGTTTTTTGTTTTCTTACTGGCGTACTTTTTGAAATTGTGCTTAAATACGCTAACTCATCATCATATCAAATATAATACAACTCAAACTCTATTTTCAGTGTTGTTTTTGATAAATATCGATAGAGGAATTAAAGAAAACACGTTTAATTTCGCAGCATATCTTTTTATTTTATTTTTCTTGGCATTTCACAAGGTGTTAAACAAGGATCATTTAATCAGGCTGAAAATTCATGCCGACTTTATGGATCTCCTTTCTGTGGTTTTTACTTCTTCAAGACCTCAACGCCAACATCCTCTGTGCGAGAAACAACCTTTCCGTCAACCACCTCTTCGATTACTGTGCGAACACGCTTGGTCACAACAGGCTCGGCTAAAGAGGAAAAATAAAGACAAATTGTAAGTTAAAAGCTACAAGGATCGATCTATTTTAATTAATTTTCGTAAATGTGGACCACAAAACCAGTCATTTGGGTCAACTTTTTAAAAATTGAGATCATCTGAAAACTGAATAAATAAACTTTTCGTTGATTGATGGTTTGTTAGGATAGAGATGCAACTATTTGAAAATCTGGAAATCTAAATATTGAGAAAATTGCAAAGTTGTCCAACTTAAGTTCTTAGCAATGCATGTTACTAATCAAAAAAATTAAGTTGTGATATTTTTACAGTGGAAGACCACTCATTTAGACCCATACAATGTATTTTTGGCTAACTTAAGGTTTTGTGGTCCAGGGTCACATGATCATATTTTAATATATGTAAATTAAAACAAAAACACTTACGCTTGGGGGGAGGAGGAGCTACAACCTCTACAACTTTGATTGTCTGTCTCCTGTAATGAAAAAAAAAAAACATTTTTAAAATATTATACAACTCTTACGATCTTTAGAAAGACGAGTTGATTTGTTTCACTTGATGTTTATTCGTAAGAACTTACTGAATGTCCTCTCCATCCAGAAGTCTCCTGTACTCGGCGATCTCCATCTCTAGTCTGGTCTTGATGTCCAGGAGCAGTTTGTACTCATTGCCTTGTCTTTCGATGTCAATGCGCATTTGAGAAAGCTCCATCTCCAGACTGTTAATGACGGTTTGCAGTTGGTTGAGCTGCATGCTGTACCGTGACTCTGTCTCTCCAAGTGTGCTTTCCAGTGCCGATTTCTGTCAAATCGCAATGTGGAGAAGTGCAATGAGAGGCTTTGAAAAAAAACAGTGCTAGTGGCTCCCCCTAGAGGCAGCTATTGGAAAATGTCTTATTTTTTAACATTTTGACCCAAAGCTTGAGCATAGAATAATAATTAGGATGTGGTGATGCATGCTCAATAAAATAAAAAGCGCCCCCTAGTGGTTGTATGAGTTAAAAATCAAAAGAAATAGCGTTTTACCAAGCTGAGCTGTGATTGAAGTTCGATTTCCAGACTCTGAAGCGTCCTTCTGAGCTCGTTGATTTCACTGCGTGACATTGAGAGGTCTTCTTGTTTGGTGGATACCTGCTTGTTCAGTTCGTCGAACTGTATGGAAAGAGGTTTGACGTCAACATCTGCTTGTTTGTGTTTGTGTATGTGTTAGCTATTGCATATTAGAACGAGCTCTTACTTTGCCCTTGTACCAAGACTCCATTTCTCTGCGGTTCTTCTCGATGGTGCCTTCATACTGTTGTCGCATCTCCTCCATGATGCGAGCGAGGTCTTGCTGAGGTCCGGCGTCGACCTCCACGTTTACGCTGCTGGAGGACATTTGAGCGCGAAGAGCTGCGAGTTCCTACGGAAACAATGATATAGCCGTTAGCTTACGTTGTGTTTGTTCTGAAAAGTGGGAGTTGCTATTGTATGCTTGAACTTAGAGTCTTAGGGTACAGTTGCATTAGCAAAATTATTTGCAAATTGCTCCCTCTAGATGCTTTTTTTAAACATTTTTGAGTTTGAGTTGAGCGTAATGATTAGATTGTGACATAATGCTGTTTTGATCAAATGAAGATATTATATAGAGGAAGTTATTTTCATTTTAATTGGACTTTCACACAAAGTTATAGTGGTAAATGCGACCACACCCTCAAGCTTTGAACTCCAATGCTCCAGGAGATGTTTAATTACAAGGCTAGCATCTCTAATAGGGACTAATTTTTAAAATGACATTTGAAGAGAAGATTATTGGTCTGCTAGATTGTTGGGTAAAGATCAGGCAGGTTTGCCCTGCCTGGAAGGGCCATAAAATGTTTTTTTTTTTTATTTTTTATTTTTTTTTATCTCACCTCTTCGTGGTTCTTCTTCAGGTAGACAAGCTCCTCCTTCAGACCTTCGATCTGCATCTCGAGGTCTGAGCGTGTCATGGTGAGTTCATCCAGAACCTTCCTCAGACCGGCGATGTCGGCTTCCACGGACTGACGCATAGCCAATTCATTCTCATACCTGAAGCCGCAAGGAATAATAAGGTTTAGGTTTAGGTTTAGGTTGGGAATCTAGATGAACTTATGTTGTAAAATGTTAGGTGTGACATTTAACAAGCTCATAAAATGAGGGGAAACCCTTGTTGGGAATGAAAGATTGATTTACTGGTCTAGACGACTTTATTACTTTACTAGAATGGAATATGATATTATAGCAATATAAACTATCTTTTAAAAAAGGGGTTTTAAATGAGGGAATAAGAAGTTGTACTAACTTGACTCTGAAGTCTTCGGCTGCCAGTTTGGCGTTGTCGATCTGAAGCATGATTCTGGCATTGTCCAGGCTGGCAACGGCAATCTGAAGACAAACAGATGAAGCATTGAGACTCCCTTACAGCTTTTGAAAGTAAATCAAACATTTTGTGTGTGTGTATATATATATATATATTGCATATGTTATCCCTTACTTTATTTCAGCTAGTTGCCAAGATAACATTTCTCATTTATGTTTAGTTTAAGGTTTATACATTGTTTTATTTCAATTCACTTTGTTTTTGGTTTTGGTTAAATATAACAGCCCTAGTGATGTGATCATCTAATACAGACGATCTTTTTTGTTTTCTGTTTTATTGATATACTGTTTCATGTCAATAAAATACGATTATAGTACTATAGTCATAAATTATAATAGTAATTTCTATAGCTCTGTAATTAAAATTACTCACTTTTTTGCGCAGATCTTCAATGGTGACGTAATAGTGACTGTAGTCTTTGGAGACAGGGGTTCTCTTCTCGTACCATTCCCGGATCTGGCGCTCCAGTTCCGCGTTGGCTTTCTCCAGGGAGCGCACCTTCTCCAGGTAGGTCGCCAGACGGTCGTTGAGGTTCTGCATGGTGGTCTTCTCGTTGAAACCCCCACCGAAGCCATTGTCGCCACCGCCGCCACCGAGCGCGCTGGCCAGGTCGAAACCGCTCCTGGTATTCTGTGCGTAAGAGACGCGCACGCTGGATCCCCCGGCGCCTCCATAGACACTTGGCGCACGGCCAGTGGCGATGCGCTTGGAGTATCCACCGCTGAGCGACATCGAGGTGAAGGGACGAGAGCTGGAGCTGGACACGCTCTTGCGTGAGAAAGACTGGCTAACCTGAGTCATGGTTTCCGTTCCTGTTGCCTTTGCGCTTGGTTGGACACCTCTGACAGCTGCTTAATGGTTTTGGAGAGCCATGGATCTATTTATACAGGTTGACCGGGGAGGTGGGGTTTACTTTCGCTTATTTGTGGTAATGATTATCGGAAAAGCATCAAACAGGTGTGTCCAGGGTGCGCCGTAAAATGGCCCTGGACAGAGCCGTGAGGCACGTCTAACCTGATTGACACGATTTTGTGAATAAACATTAATTCCAGAGAATTTAGAGTTTGATGGGTTAGGATAGACTTGACAAAAGACTACCACTTTATTACTTTCACTGATAATAACAGCCATTATACATTATATAAGGCTAATAGGGTCAGTAGTTCATACTGTCAAATGTATTTATTTCATATACAGTTGAAGTCAAAAGTTTACACACCTTGTGGAACCTGCAAAATGTTAATTATTTTGCCAAAATAAGAGAGAGCATACAAAATGCATGTTATTTTTTTTATTTAGTACTGACCTGAATAAGATGGTAACATAAGAGAAAATAGTTACATTTATATGAATTTGAATGATTTACAGCTGTTTTTTAAGTTATAGTTGTTAATGAAACCCTTGTTTGTCCTGAACAGCTGAACTGCCAGCTGTTCTTCAGAAAAGTCCTTCATGCCCCACAAATTTGGTGTATTTGAACTCGTTCCAACAATGACTGTATGATTTTGAGATGCTATTTTCCAGACTGAGGAGAACTGAGGGACTCGTATGCAACTATTACAGAAGGTATAAACACTCACTGATTCTTCAGTAGGAAAAACGATGCAATAAGAGCTGGGGGTGAAAACTTGAACAGAATGAAGATGTGTAGCCTACATTTTTCAGATTTTGCCTAAATATAAATTTTTTTTTTTTTAGTACTGCCCTTCAGAAGCTGCACATGATGCTTACTTGTTCCTCAGAAGACAAACTTACCCTGTCAATTTTAAGTCAAATTTACCCTGATCTTAAAATTCCAAAAGTTTCCACCCCCTGCTCTTAACGCATTGTGTTGTGAACCTTCTGTAATAGTTGCATATGAAAAATCATACAAAACCAAAGAATTTGTGAGACCTGAAGGATTTTTCTGAAGAACAGCAAGGGAACAAACAAGGGACTCATGAACAACTATCACTAAACAAAAAACGCAGCTGTGGATCATTCAGGTAACAAGACAGTATTAAAATTCAAGTGTAAGTAAACTTTTGAACAGGGTCAACTGTTGTTTTCTCTTGTGGACTTCTTATTCAAGTCAGTACTAAATAAAAAAACAACATGCATTTTGCAAGATCCGTCTTATTTTGGTGAAAATAACATTTTGCAGATTCTGCAAGGTGTATGTAAAAAGTGTATTCCAAAGGTAAAAATGGTAACTTTTTTTGATTATTTGTTAGAATTTGAATATTTAATATATAAAAAATATATAACATATATCAGTTTATTAAAACATACATAGCTTCTTAAAAAGGTAGCCTAGTAGCTCCATTTTTGCTAAATGAAAGTTGTTATCGAGTGTTTTCCTACCACCTGAACAGTGACCGTGACTATGTGATAAAAAGATAAGATTATTGCCCTGTTCGGTATGTGCAGAATGAGCACTTTAAGACACTATCACTGTCACTCCACACCCTTAATAATGAGATGTGAACGTGTATATGAGGAATGAGCCAGATTTTAACAGCCATACATTAGTCACCGATTATCGTACTGTAATAATGTTGACAACGCCAAAACCATACCGTAAAACGGTAACATGCCTTTTAATCCAGCTCTAAATGAAGGTTTTCATGGAAAACGTGACTCATGTGAATTCAACAAACGACTCAGTTGTGGAAAAAAAAAAAAAAAAAAAAAAGTTCCCGCTAGGTTCTTGGCCACGACGATGTGAACTTTTATTTTTTCCCAGTCATTTAGCGTTATTATCAAGCTATTCAATGAAAGTACACTTTAACCAGCCCAAAGGCATGTAATTACAATGTTTTCGAGTCCTGTGTATCGTGATTATATGTCCTAGACACCGCGTACAAAGGTGAGGTACAATTACACCGGTCCAAGAGCGTGTTCCCCTGTGATCCATGAGCGTAATTATTTTGTCTTTCAGCTTTCCCATTGTCACGGTTCTCTCACGGTTTTTCCAACCTGTCTTAGGCTAATTCCCTTATTTGACAGCTCTTTTTCTCGTAGCCTAATGAGGGAGTGTCTCACACTCCGTGTTATCTTTATCTTTTCACTCCCGCCCGCATAGCTCGCCTCATCCAGACCGAATCCAGCGGCTCTCGTCTCTGGTCATGGCGGTCTTTAGCTGGCAGGTATCAGCCCGCACCTTCACTCGTTTACCCTCTCACACACACACCACTCCCTTTTGGAGTCATGACTTTTTAAAACTCTTTTTGTTGTTGGTGGGTTTACTCATTTGCGTCTTTTGTTTTGATGCGGCTTGGTTGGGAAAGAGTGGGGTGAGATTTTACGAGGTAAGAGGTTTACGCGTCGTCTAAAAGAATAGAGACCGAATAGAGGTGAAACCATTACATAAAATCAAACCAAACAATGAGTACATAGAAACGTAAGCATGACTGAGAATTAAAGCTGTTTACTAAGACTTCATATTTGATTTCATTCATTTTTTTTTTTTTTTTATAACTGGGTTTGGAGGTGAAACTCATCATTACTGGTTGAGCCACTATAACACCATTTATCATGAATCATCTGAGGCCATTTACTCCACAGGTATTTTATTTTAACCACTGGCAAAGTTTATCATGAATCATTTGAGATAATTTACACCACAGATTTTCATTTTAATTTATTAATTTGTTTTATTTTACCCACACTGGCAGTTTACCATATATTTTCTCAGATAGCCTACTTTACACCACAGATTTTATTTGTTTGTTTGTTTGTTTGTTTGTTTGTTTTGAGTCACTGGCACAGTTTACTGTGAATCATTTGACACACTCTACACCACAATATTTTATGTTATTTTGTTTTATTTTAGTCACTGACAGAGTTTACCCCACAGCTTTTTTTAGTTATTTTGTTGTATTTTATTTTCTTTCTTTTTTTTCGTCATTGACAAGGTTTACCAATCATCTGACTCTTTTTACCCCACAAATATTTAGTTTTATCAAGTAATTTTTTTATTACTTTTTTTTTTTTTTTTACCTACTGGCACAGTTTACCATGAATTATCTGACAATTTTTACCCCACATATATTTATTTTATTTTATTGTACTTTTTTTTGCATTCATTTTATTTTTTAGTCACTGGCAGAGTTTATTCTATTCTATTCTATTCTATTCTATTCTATTCTATTCTATTCTATTCTATTCTATTCTATTCTATTTTATTCTATTCTATTCTGTTCTATTCTGTTCTGTTCTATTCTGTTCTATTCTATTCTTTTCTACCCACTGGCTAAATTTATAATTTTACCCCACAGCTTTTATTTCATTTTATTTTACTTTATTTCATTTTATTTTATTTTACCCACTGGCGCAGTTGACCATGAATCGCCTGACAAAATTATATTATTTTGTGTATTTATTTGAGTCAATCATGAAGTTTAGCATTAAGTTAATCATGAATCGTCTGATATGCTATTTATTTTATATTTTATTTTTTAGTCACTGACAAAGTTTATCATGAATCATCTGTCACATTTTATTTTATTCTGTTTTATTATTTTTAGTCACTGGCAAAGTTTATCATGAATCGTCTCTTATATTTTATTTTATTAAATTATTTTATTTATTTGAGTCACTAGCAAAGTTTATCACAAATTATATGAGACACTTTACTCCACAGATATTTAATTTCATTGTATTGTATCGTTTTGTTTTGTTTTGTTTTTTTTAATTTTTTTATTATTTTATTTATTTGAGTCACTAGCAAAGTTTATCATGAATTATATGAGACACTTTAATCCACAGATATTTTATTTTATTTTATTTTATTTTACCTACTGGCACAGTTTAAAATGAATCGCCTGACAAAATTATTATTTTATTTTATTTTATTTATTTGAGTTTATCATGAATTAATTTATCATGAATCATCTGTCACATTTTATTTTATTATTATTTTTTAGTCTCTGGCAAAGTTTATCATGAATCTGTTACATTTTATTTTATTTTATGAAATCATTTTATTTATTTGAGTCACTAACAAAATTTATTATGAATTATCTGAGACACTTTACTCCACAGAAATTAAATTAAATTAAATTAAATTAAATTAAATTAAATTAAATTAAATTAAATTAAATTAAATTAAATTAAATTAAATTAAATTAAATTTTATTTTACCTACTGGCACAGTTTAAAATTATTATGACAAAATTATTTTGTTTTGTTTTGTTTTATTTATTGTATTGCATCTTTTTGTTTTGTTTTGTTTTATTATTTTTTTTATTATTATTTTATTTATTTGAGTCAGTAGCAAAGTTTATCATGAATTATATGAGACACTTTAATCCACAAATATTTTATTTTATTTTATTTTACCTACTGGCACAGTTTAAAATGAATCGCCTGACAAAATTATTATTTTATTTTATTTATTTATTTGAGTTTATCATGAATTAATTTATCATGAATCATCTGTCACATTTTATTTTATTATTATTTTTTTAGTCTCTGGCAAAGTTTATCATGAATCTGTTACATTTTATTTTATTATGAATTATCTGAGACACTTTACTCCACAGATATTAAATTTTATTTTATTTTATTTTATTTTACCTACTGGCACAGTTTAAAATTATTATGACAATTATTTTTTTTTGTTTTGTTTTATTGTATTGTATTGTATTGTATTTATTTTATTTTATCCGCTGACACATTTTGCCATGAAGCATCTGACAGCTATTTCATTGAATAATACTTTTTTTTTTTTTTTTTTTTTTGCATTTTGCATTTTGCATTTTATAAATAATTTTGCTCTGACAAAAAATGTAATCTCCTAAATATATAAAAAAAACACTCTTTTGCATACACTGTTTTGGGTACTCCCATATGCACCACTGAATCACCAAAATGACAGGGTTGGGAGTAAAAAGTGATTCCCGCTGACACATCTTCCTTCAATGTCACATGATACGTCATCATTTTTATATAAAAGTGTTTGTCATAAGTGCTGCTCCTCTGATGAAAGAGTGACCTTTGAATGAAATCCTTGCAGTATTCAAACATAAAAGCGATACTGGGCAGTGGTTTCGCGTGGGTAAGATGACACCCGTAGGGGCAAATGATGACCAAAACAACCAAATCTTGCGTCACAAGTCGTACTGCGTTGCTGTTTCACCACAAGCATAAACACAGAAGCAATTTACTATAAATAAGAAAGTGAAGCGCTGTGTGAAACACTCATCAGCATTTCTTAAAGAAGTGATTTTTTTTTTTCGGGCCAACATCCAAACTATTACCCGAAATGTACTCTGCGGGCTAATGCTTCAACTGTTTACACAGCAAAGGTCATGTGGCTTAAAGGTCAACATAACGCATCGTAAGCCAAAACCAACGGTTCATTTAGCCAGACTCGACCTGTTGGACGAGTCTACGGTAAGCGTCGTTTGAGTTATGTGCCCATCCTTGTTTTAGTTTTAATCATCAAAGACACTCCTCTACGTAATTATTTACCGAGACTCGCAGTCTCTTTTCTCACCCGAGGCGACTGCCAACCAGCGTCAAAGCAAATTAAAGACTTCTTTGTGAAGGGTTTCACTTTTAAACGTAACTTAAACCCTTTACATGAACGCGTTTTATTGGTACCAGTGTTTCTGGGCTCTCGGGTGACACTTCATTTTGTTTGACGCTCGTCGTTGGCCTGTTGCAGTTTTTGCTCAACCAGTTTTCTCATTGTAATCAGTTTAATTGATGATTTGAATCGTCCTGAAGGTTTATGTATGATTTATGTAAATCTGTTTTTGCTAAAGAGAACTAGTTTTCTATATTGTAAATTTTAATGCTGACTTAATGGTGTGAATTGTCTTGAAGGTTTATGTGTGATTTATTTAAATCTTTAAAGACGTTGTTTTTGCTGGAGAGAACTAGTTTTTTGTTTTTGTCTCATTTTTCATTGTGATTTTTAATGCTGACTTAGCAGTGTGAATTGTCTTGAAGGTTTATGTGCGATTTTATATAAATCTTTAAAGACTATAATTATGGTGAGGTCATCTTTAAGGATGACGAATCAAGGTTTTTAAGTTTACTTTTTTTTTTTCTTCGTGCGGTCACTCGGCCAATATTCAGCATTTTTTTTTTATTGTTGATGCCGCCTTCTCAGATGAATGTACCTTTTCTGGGTTGATGTTTATCTGATCATCCTTATTTATTTATTCCTTATCTAATCATTTTTTTTACTTTAATCATGTGTTACATATATTAATGCTTATATAAAAATGATAGTTCAGTAAAATTATTATAAATAAATGTAAAATGATTATGAAAATAATATATATATATATATATATATATATATATATATATATATATATATATATATATTTTTTTTTTTTTTTTTTTAATTAATAAATAAACAAAAATAATGATTATATATATATATATATATATATATGCATAAAATGTGTGTGTGTGTGTGTGTGTGTATATACTGTATATATATTCATAATAAATAATAATAAATACAAATCTAAATTATATATATAATAAATAAGTAAATTATATATATATATATATAATTAATTATTAATATAAATAATAAATAAATAATAAACAAATTACATATATAATTAAGTATATTTATATTCATAATAATAAATGACATACATATATATATATATATATATATATATATATTATAAAATTATATATTATATTTATAAAATTATATTTATGTTAATAATAAATAAATGACACATATATATATATATATATATATATATAAATACCAAATAATATATCATGAATAATAATAAACTTTAATAATATATAATATTTTTTATACAATTCGTAATAAACAAATAAATTATGAAGAAATTACATAT
>NC_133367.1:19846190-19963283 GCF_049309525.1 Garra rufa | reverse complement strand
AATAATGAATAAATTACATATATAATTTAGTATATTTATATTAATAATAAATAAATGACATGTATATATATTTATGTACATAAATATATTAATTTATATATATTTATTGAATTATTATGAATTTATTTTCATAACCATTTTAAATATATATATATATATATATATATATATATACAGTATATATATATACTGTATATATAAAATTAAATATATTTATAAAAAATAAATATATTTAAATTTATAATACATAAATAATAAACAAATACCAAATAATATATAATAAATAATAAACCTTAATGATATATAATATTTTTATATAATTCGTAATAAATAAATAAATGATGAAGAAAGTACATATATAATTAAGCATATTTATAAAATAATAAGTAAATAAATATATAATGATTATATGTGTGTGTGTGTGTGTGTGTGTGTGTGTGTGTGTGTGTGTGTGTTTGTTTTTGTGACATATCAGGACACAAATTGGTGTAATAACATGGGTATGACATAGGTATTACAAGGAGAGGGTGACTTATGAGGACATTGCCCATGTCCCCACTTTTCAAAAGGCTTATAAATCATACAGAATAAGTTTTTTTGAGAATGTAAAGATTTGCACAGTCTCCTGTGAGGGCTAGGTTTAGGTGTAGGGAAGGTGTAGGGTGATAGCAAATATCGTTTGTACAGTATAAAAACCATTACGTCTATGGAATGTCCCCACAATTCACAAAAACAAACATGTGTGTGTGTGTGTGTGTGTGTGTGTAAATAGTCATAATAAATAATGAATAAATTATATATATAATTAATTAAATCAATTGTATATATATATATAAAGTATGTTTATATCATTAATATATAAATATATTTGAATTTATAATACATAAGTAATAAATTAAATAATATATAATGAATAATAATAAATAATATGTTATTTATTTATAGAATTATTAATAAATAAATAATGAATAAATTACATATATAATGAAGTATATTATATATATATATATTATTAATAAATATATTTGAATTCATAATACATAATAATAATATTTTTATAATTTGTAAAAAATGAATAAATTACATATATAATTATTATATTTATATTTATATAACAAATGACTAATCATTAATTAATAAATTATTAATAAAATTATATCACATGTATTTTGAATATACATGTATTCTAAAATACGTACCTCTATACATATTTCATTAAAATGCTTTTATTTTGTGTTCATTCGTATGGACATGCTTACTTTCAAAGTCACTGTCTCTTTGTGAGTGTGCATGTAGTTTTTGTTAAATCCATCTTTTGATGTGGCTGTTGTGATATATCTGCTTCTTTTGATCATGTTTGGTGTGGTAAGTGTGGCCACATACAGTCACATTGTCCGACAATGAAGCAGACGAACGACACGATGTTTCATGTTTGCGGAACAATGTGGCTTCTTCAGGGGAGACGCTGCTTTTTGTTTTGACTGATGTTTCGTCAAAGATAATTGGCTGCTGGAGTCATTTAACACCAGAAGACTGTTGACAGTTCGTCTCTCGATTACATTTTAGCCCTTTTTTCGGATAAGCCGGTTTGAGTGTTTGTTTATCTTGCCCAACAATTCTGGCATAATTGAAGCATCTCGCTTTCAATGACCTCTTCATAAACTCCTAAAAGACCAAATGAAGTGTAAAATGAAACGGCTTTAGCAGCTCAGCTAGTTATTGCTCAACAAAACCATTAGACCTATCTGTTGAATGCTAATGTTAACAGCTAACTTTCTTCTGGCTTTATAGACCTCCTTGATCAGAAAAGGCTTACCGGTTGAATGCTAATGCTAACGGCTGGCTTTCTGCAGGCATTATCCTTGATCAGAGTAGATTCACTGGTTGAATGCTAATGTTAACGGTTGGCATTCGGCATGCGTTGCAGACATCTTTGATCAGAAAAGACTTTTTCAGACATTATAGACATCCTTGATCAGAATAGATTTACCGGGTATTTCTCCATGCATCATAACTTATTTACCAGAACAGACTGGTTGAATGTTAATGTTAGCCTAATGGCTAGCTTTCTTCAGGTTTTACAGAACTTCCAGATTAAAACAAACTCCCTAATTTAATGCTAATGTTAACATTTAACTTTCTTCTGGTGTTATAGACCTCCTTGATCAGAAAAGACTTACCAAAGACTTACCGCTAATGCTAGCGGTTAACTTTCTACTGACGTTACAGACTCCCTTGATCAGAAAATGTACAAACTTACCAGTTTAATGCTAATGTTAACGCTAGATTTCACTGAGTATTACAGACCTTCTCGATAAGGATATATTCTACAGTTGAATGCTAATGCTAACAACTTTCTCCAGATATTACAGACCTCCGTGATTGAAAGAAACACATCAATATGCTAATGTTAATGACTAACTTGCTCCCAATATTACAGACTTATTTGACTGAAACAAATTAAACATTTAGCGGTTAACTATTTACTGATGCTACAAGACCCCTTGATAAGAAAATGTACAAACTTACCAGTTTAATGATAATGGTTAACGTTAGGTATTACATCTTTTATAAAAACATACTCATAAGTTGAAGGCTAATGCTAATGGATAAAATTCTCAAAATTTTACTGAACTCCTTGATTAAAACAAATTCACCAGTTTAATGCTAATAGCTAACTTTTGCTAGGTATTACAGACCTCCTTGATTAAAAGGAACTCGCCAGTTGAATGCTAATACTAGCAATTAATACTGGCTAATACTACCAGTTTAATGCTAATGGTTGAAGTTAGATATTACATACATCCTTTATAAAAACATACTCATAAGTTAAAGGCTAATGCTAATGATTAACTTTCTCAAAATTTTAATGAACTCCTTGATTGAAATAAATTCACCAGAATGCTAATGTTAAGGACTAACTTTTTCCAGACTTATTTGACTGAAACAAATTCAACAGTTGAATGCTAATGCTAACGGTTAACTTTCTACTGACATTACAGACGTCAGAAAAAATGCTAATGTTAACGGCTAGATTTCAGAGACCAGTTGAATGCTATTGCTAATGGCTAAATGTCTCCCTGGTTTATGCTGGTCATTTGCTGGTTTATGCTGGCCCTATACTGGTTTATGCTGCCCTTTGCTGGTTTATGCTGGCCCTTTGCTGGCCCTTTGCTGGTTTATGCTGGCCCTTTGCTGGCCCTTTGCTGGTTTATGCTGGCCCTTTGCTGGCTTATGCTGGCCCTTTGCTGGCTTATGCTGGCCCTTTGCTGGCCCTTTGCTGGTTTATGCTGGCCCTTTGCTGGTTTATGCTGTCCCTTTGCTGGTTTATGCTGGCCCTTTGCTGGTTTATGCTGGCCCTTTGCTGGCCCTTTGCTGGTTTATGCTGGCCCTTTGCTGGCCCTTTGCTGGCCCTTTGCTGGTTTATGCTGGCCCTTTGCTGGCCCTTTGTTGGCCCTTTGCTGGTTTATGCTGGCCCTTTGCTGGTTTATGCTGACCCTTTGCTGTTTTATGCTGGTTCTTTGCTGTTTTATGCTGGCCCTTTGCTGGTTTGTGCTGGCCCTTTGCTGGTTTATGCTGGCCCTTTGCTGGTTTATGCTGGCCCTTTGCTGGTTTATGCTGGCCCTTTGCTTGTTTATGCTGGCCCTTTGCTGGTTTATGCTGGTCCTTTGCTGGTTTATGCTGGCCCTTTGCTGGTTTATGCTGGTTCTTTGCTGTTTTATGCTGGTCCTTTGCTGGTTTATGCTGGCCCTTTGCTGGTTTATGCTGGCCCTTTGCTGGTTTATGCTGGCCCTTTGCTGGCCCTTTGCTGGTTTATGCTGGCCCTTTGCTGTTTTATGCTGGTTCTTTGCTGTTTTATGCTGGCCCTTTGCTGGTTTATGCTGGTCCTTTGCTGGTTTATGCTGGCCCTTTGCTGGTTTATGCTGGCCCTTTGCTGATTTATGCTGGCCCTTTGCTGGTTTATGCTGGCCATTTGCTGGTTTATGCTGGCCCTTTGCTGGTTTATGCTGGTTCTTTGCTGTTTTATGCTGGTCCTTTGCTGGTTTATGCTGGTCATTTGCTGGTTTATGCTGGCCCTTTGCAAGTTTATGCTGGTCATTTGCTGTTTTATGCTGGTTCTTTGCTGTTTTATGCTGGCCCTTTGCTGGTTTATGCTGGTCCTTTGCTGGTTTATGCTGGCCCTTTGCTGGTTTATGCTGGCCCTTTGCTGATTTATGCTGGCCCTTTGCTGGTTTATGCTGGCCATTTGCTGGTTTATGCTGGCCCTTTGCTGGTTTATGCTGGTTCTTTGCTGTTTTATGCTGGTCCTTTGCTGGTTTATGCTGGTCATTTGCTGGTTTATGCTGGCCCTTTGCAAGTTTATGCTGGTCATTTGCTGGTTTATGCTGGCCCTTTGCTGGTTTATGCTGGCCCTTTGCTGGTTTATGCTGGTCATTTGCTGGTTTATGCTGGTTTATGCTGGCCTTTTACTGGTTTATGCTGGTCATTTGCTGGTTTATGCTGGTTTATGCTGGTCCTTTGCTGGTCTATGCTGGTCCTTTGCTGGTTTATGCTGGCCCTTTGCTGGTTTATGCTGGTCATTTGCTGGTTTATGCTGGCCCTTTGCTGGTTTATGCTGGCCCTTTGCTGGTTTATGCTGGTCCTTTGCTGGTTTATGCTGGTCCTTTGCTGGTTTATGCTGGTCCTTTGCTGGTTTATGCTGGTTTATGCTGGCCCTTTGCTGGTTTATGCTGGCCTTTTGCTGGTTTATGCTGGCCCTTTGCTGGTTTATGCTGGCCCTTTGCTGGTTTATGCTGGTCCTTTGCTGGTTTATGCTGGCCCTTTGCTGGTTTATGCTGGTTCTTTGCTGTTTTATGATGGTCCTTTGCTGGTTTATGCTGGCCCTTTGCTGGTTTATGCTGGCCCTTTGCTGGTTTATGCTGGTTCTTTGCTGGTTTATGCTGGCCCTTTGCTGGTTTATGCTGGTCCTTTGCTGGTTTATGCTGGCCCTTTGCTGGTTTATGCTGGTTCTTTGCTGTTTTATGCTGGTCCTTTGCTGGTTTATGCTGGCCCTTTGCTGGTTTATGCTGGCCCTTTGCTGGTTTATGCTGGTTCTTTGCTGTTTTATGCTGGCCCTTTGCTGGTTTATGCTGGCCCTTTGCTGGTTTATGCTGGTTCTTTGCTGTTTTATGCTGGTCCTTTGCTGGTTTATGCTGGCCCTTTGCTGGTTTATGCTGGCCCTTTGCTGGTTTATGCTGGTTCTTTGCTGTTTTATGCTGGTCCTTTGCTGGTTTATGCTGGCCCTTTGCTGGTTTATGCTGGTTCTTTGCTGTTTTATGCTGGTCCTTTGCTGGTTTATGCTGGCCCTTTGCTGGTTTATGCTGGTTCTTTGCTGGTTTATGCTGGCCCTTTGCTGGTTTATGCTGGTTCTTTGCTGTTTTATGCTGGTCCTTTGCTGGTTTATGCTGGTTCTTTGCTGTTTTATGCTGGTCCTTTGCTAGTTTATGCTGGCCCTTTGCTGGTTTATGCTGGTTCTTTGCTGTTTTATGCTGGTCCTTTGCTGGTTTATGCTGGCATCCCAGCATCCCAGCACCAAAACATACCTAACCAGCATATGCTGTTTTTTTCAACAAGGTAGATATTACAGATTTATTTGATTGATTAAAACAAATTCAACATTTTAATGCTAATATTAGCAGTTAATACTGGCTATTACTACCAGTTTATTGCTATGGTTATGGTATCCTTGATTAAAAAAAACATACACATAAGTTGAATAGCTAACTTTCGCTAGGTATTACAGACCTCCTTGGTCGAGAGAAACTCTCCAGAATGCTAACGTCTAACTTTCTCCAGATATTACAGACTTATTTCACTTAAACAAATTCAACATTTGAATGTTAATATTAGCGGTTAACTTTTTACTGACGTTACAGACCCCCTTGATAAGAAAATGTACAAACTTACCAGTTTATTGCTAATGGTTAACGTTAGGTATTACATACATGCTTTATAAAAACATACTCATAAATTAAAGGCTAATGCTAATGGTTAACTTTCTCAAAATTTTACTGAACTCCTTGATTAAAAAAAATCACCAGTTTAATGCTAATAGCTAACTTTCGTTAGGTATTACAGAACTCCCTGATTGAGAGAAACTCACCAGAATGTTAATGCTAACAACTAACTCTCTCCAGATATTACAGACCTTTTTGACTGAAACAAATTCAACAGTTAAATGCTAATGCTAGCGGGTAGCTTTCTACCGACATTACAGACCCCCTTGATCAGTAAACTTACAGGCCTACCAGTTGAATGCTAATGCTAATAGCTAACTTTCGCTAGGTATTACAGATATCCCTGACTGAGAGAAACTCGCCAGAATGCTAATGTTAACGTCTGACTTTCTCCAGATATTACAGACTTATTTGACTAAAACAAATTCAACATTTGAATGCTAATGCTAGCGGTTAACTTTCTACTGACGTTACAGATGTCAGAAATGTTTAACGGCTAGATTTCAGACCTTCTTGATAAGTATTTACTCACCAGTTGAATGGTAATGTTAATGGCTAAATGTCTTGAGATTTTACTAACTTAACAACTAACTTTCTCCAGGCGTTATTGACCTTCTTAAAAAGAACAGACCCACAGGTTGAAAATTACTGGTGTTAGCTAACCTGCTAGACTTGGCAGTGAAAGTTTAACATGCCATTGTAAAACCCAGCCACCTACAGTAATCTTGGTTAATACTTTTCTCACGATCTGAGACGTTTATGTAAATCAGCTGTTTGTTGTTTTTGTCATTGTTTGTTGGAGCTGTGGCGACACAGCTATGTATAGTATCCATGGTATCTAGGGGACGTGCCTGTGCATTGTAGTGTCGCATACCTAGCGTGGTTACACTTTTAATGTGCAGGTGTGTCCAGGTGGGGCTTCCACCGTCTTTCTGCACACGCTTGGCGATTAGACGTATGATTATGTTTTGTAGAGATGAAGTCATTAAGTTCACGCAACTTCGGCATACTTATAATAAATGGCGTGTTAGTGCGTGTTTTGAAGACATCAGTCATGGAAAAAAGGAAATTAATCATAAACACAATGGAAGGTCATTTTTTTGTGTGAAAAGACAGTTCTGCAATAACACCCTGTACTTATATATCTTATATCTTTATTTGAATATACCGGTATTTACTTTCTCACATGACTAAGGCCAGCTCAGCTAATTGAAGCTCTTCCTGAAGCTCAATGTTGTTTAAAATGCTGCAGAAGTCGGATTAGCTTGACTGTTTCTTTGTGTCTGGCAGACACTGGTGATAGATTAATGCTGAATTACCAGGGTTTCCCATTAGCTTACTTCCATGATAATATTTGTTTAGTACTTCTAAAAGATATGGTTGCGAGGAAGACCAGACAAAATGACTTGGTGCAAAGCTGTGGATGCTTTGAAAATCTGTACTCGAGACATGCTTGTGTCAATAAACATGATGAGACAGACCGTATCATGTCTGCTGAAGCGTTTAAACTGAATTATAGCCCATAATTATTGTCTCGCATACAATAAATAGAGCTGACATGACATGGGTAGTTGACATGCAGGTTTTTTGTTGAGATTTATATGAAAAAGAAAAAAAAAGTGTGTTTTTGTGAAGACATTAAGTATTTATTCAACGATATTAAATTACACACACATATGGACTATATATTACTATTATAATTTAAAGAAATATATATATAAAAGTATACATTTAAAAAAAGAAAAGACATTCACCAACATGTGGTGCAAACTGCTGTCCCACAACCAAAAAAACAAAACAAACAAACAAACAAAAACACATTTAAAATGCATTTAAGTATTCAAATTTTTCTTTTATTATTTATTAAAACCCACAATAATATTTAAAATATCAGTAAGCTTAATATATATAAAATCATCATTTAGTGGGAACATGCAATTGGGAGGTGGCTGTCCCAAAGTCTAACCCCTAAATTTCAATTTATGAAAATGATTCAAATAATTTGTTTTTGATTTTTTTTTTTTTTTTAAGTTAATTATCGAAACAGTTACAACCGAAATATTTGGTAAAGTTTCGGTAGTGACATCATTGTCACTAATGAAGCATTTGATTTGACAAAGATGATTTGACATCTTAGATTTTTTGGGTGTTATCCCAAAAAATTGTCACAACCGAAACATTTGGTGGTTTGGTCGTAAAATCTTTGTTTTTTTTGGTGTTATCCCATGAAATTGTCACTACCGAAACATTTGATGGCGTTTCAGTTGTGACATCTTTGGTTTTTTGGGTGTTATCCCATAATATTGTCACACCGAAACATTTGGTGGCGTTTCGGTTGTGGCATCTTTGGTTTTTTGGGTGTTATCCTATAAAACTGTCACTACCGAAACATTTGGCGGCCTTTCGGTTGTGACATCTTTGATTTTTTGGGTGTTATCCCATAAAACTGTCACTACCGAAACATTTGGCGGCCTTTCGGTCGTGACATCTTTGATTTTTTTTGGGTGTTATCCCATAAAATTGTCACTACCGAAACATTTGGTGGTTCGGTCGTGAAATCTTTGTTTTTTTGGTGTTATCCCATAAAATTGTCACTACCGAAACATTTGGTGGCCTTTCGGTTGTGACATCTTTGGTTTCTTGGGTACTATCCCATAAAACTGTCACTACCAAAACATTTGGTGGCGTTTCGGTTGTGACATCTTTGGTTTTTTGGGTTTTACCCCATAAAACTGTCACTACCGAAAACATTTGGTGGTTCGGTCGTGAAATCTTTGTTTTTTTGGTGTTATCCCATAAAATTGTCACTACCGAAACATTTGGTGGCGTTTCAGTTGTGACATCTTTGGTTTCTTGGGTGCTATCCCATAAAACTGTCACTACCAAAACATTTGGTGGCGTTTCGGTTGTGACATCTTTTGTTTCTTGGGTGCTATCCCATAAAACTGTCACTACCAAAACATTTGGTGGCGTTTCGGTTGTGACATCTTTTGTTTTTTTTGGGTGTTATCCCATAAAATTGTCACTACCAAAACATTTGGTGGCATTTCGGTTGTGACATCTTTGATTCTTTTTTGGGTGTTATCCCATAAAATTGTCACTACCGAAACATTTGGTGGCTTTTCAGTTGTGACATCTTTGATTTTTTTGGGTGTTATCCCATAAAATTGTCACTACCAAAACATTTGGTGGCGTTTTGGTTGTGATATCTTTTTTGGGGGGTGTTTTATGGGATAACACCATAAAACCACCATAATATTGTCACTACCAAAACATTTGATAGCTTTTCGGTCGTGACATTTTCCCATTATCCCAGAAAATTGTCACTAATTAAAAAAAGATGTTATGCCATTTGGCATTAAACTTTGGTGGTGTTTCGGTCATAACATCTTGCTGTCTTTGTTTTTTTGGCTGTCACTACCAAAACATTTTGTGGGGTTTCGGTTGTGGCATCTTTGGTTTTTTGGGTGTTATCCCATAAAATTGTCACTACCGAAACATTTGGTGGCATTTCGGTTGTGACATCTTTGATTTTTTTTGGGTGTTATCCCATAAAATTGTCACTACCAAAACATTTGGTGGCATTTCGGTTGTGACATCTTTGATTTTTTTTGGGTGTTATCCCATAAAATTGTCACTACCGAAACATTTGGTGGTTCGGTCGTGAAATCTTTGTTTTTTTGGTGTTATCCCATAAAATTGTCACTACCGAAACATTTGGTGGCGTTTCGGTTGTGACATCTTTTGTTTTTTTGGGTGTTATCCCATAAAATTGCCACTACCGAAACATTTGGTGGCCTTTCGGTTGTGACATCTTTGGTTTCTTGGGTGCTATCCCATAAAACTGTCACTACCAAAACATTTGGTGGCGTTTCGGTTGTGGCATCTTTGGTTTTTTGGGTGTTATCCTATAAAACTGTCACTACCGAAACATTTGGCGGCCTTTCGGTTGTGACATCTTTGATTTTTTGGGTGTTATCCCATAAAACTGTCACTACCAAAACATTTGGCGGCCTTTCGGTCGTGACATCTTTGATTTTTTTTGGGTGTTATCCCATAAAATTGTCACTACCGAAACATTTGGTGGCATTTCGGTTGTGACATCTTTGATTTTTTTGGGTGTTATCCCATAAAATTGTCACTACCGAAACATTTGGTGGCATTTCGGTTGTGACATCTTTGATTTTTTTGGGTGTTATCCCATAAAATTGTCACTACCGAAACATTTGGTGGCGTTTCGGTTGTGGCATCTTTGGTTTTTTGGGTGTTATCCCATAAAACTGTCACTACCGAAACATTTGGCGGCCTTTCGGTCGTGACATCTTTGATTTTTTTTGGGTGTTATCCCATAAAATTGTCACTACCGAAACATTTGGTGGCATTTCGGTTGTGACATCTTTGATTTTTTTTGGGTGTTATCCCATAAAATTGTCACTACCGAAACATTTGGTGGCATTTCGGTTGTGACATCTTTGATTTTTTTTGGGTGTTATCCCATAAAATTGTCACTACCGAAACATTTGGTGGCATTTCGGTTGTGACATCTTTGATTTTTTGGGTGTTATCCCATAAAACTGTCACTACCGAAACATTTGGTGGCATTTCGGTTGTGACATCTTTGATTTTTTTGGGTGTTATCCCATAAAATTGTCACTACCGAAACATTTGGTGGCATTTCGGTTGTGACATCTTTGATTTTTTTTGGGTGTTATCCCATAAAATTGTCACTACCGAAACATTTGGTGGCATTTCGGTTGTGACATCTTTGATTTTTTTTGGGTGTTATCCCATAAAATTGTCACTACCAAAACATTTGGTGGCATTTCGGTTGTGACATCTTTGGTTTTTTGGGTTTTACCCCATAAAACTGTCACTACCGAAAACATTTGGTGGTTCGGTCGTGAAATCTTTGTTTTTTTGGTGTTATCCCATAAAATTGTCACTACCGAAACATTTGGTGGCGTTTCAGTTGTGACATCTTTGGTTTCTTGGGTGCTATCCCATAAAACTGTCACTACCAAAACATTTGGTGGCGTTTCGGTTGTGACATCTTTTGTTTTTTTTGGGTGTTATCCCATAAAATTGTCACTACCGAAACATTTGGTGGCGTTTCATTTGTGACATCTTTGGTTTCTTGGGTGCTATCCCATAAAACTGTCACTACCAAAACATTTGGTGGCGTTTCGGTTGTGACATCTTTTGTTTTTTTGGTGTTATCCCATAAAATTGTCACTACCGAAACATTTGGTGGCGTTTCAGTTGTGACATCTTTGGTTTCTTGGGTGCTATCCCATAAAACTGTCACTACCAAAACATTTGGTGGCGTTTCGGTTGTGACATCTTTAATTTTTTTGGGTGTTATCCCATAAAATTGTCACTACCGAAACATTTGGTGGCTTTTCAGTTGTGACATCTTTGATTTTTTTGGGTGTTATCCCATAAAACTGTCACTACCGAAACATTTGGCGGCCTTTCGGTTGTGACATTTTTGGGTTTTACCCCATAAAACTGTCACTACCGAAAACATTTGGTGGTTCGGTCGTGAAATCTTTGTTTTTTTGGTGTTATCCCATAAAATTGTCACTACCGAAAACATTTGGTGGTTCGGTCGTGAAATCTTTGTTTTTTTGGTGTTATCCCATAAAATTGTCACTACCGAAACATTTGGTGGCTTTTCAGTTGTGACATCTTTGATTTTTTTGGGTGTTATCCCATAAAATTGTCACTACCAAAACATTTGGTGGCGTTTTGGTTGTGATATCTTTTTTGGGGGGTGTTTTATGGGATAACACCATAAAACCACCATAATATTGTCACTACCAAAACATTTGATAGCTTTTCGGTCGTGACATTTTCCCATTATCCCAGAAAATTGTCACTAATTAAAAAAAGATGTTATGCCATTTGGCATTAAACTTTGGTGGTGTTTCGGTCATAACATCTTGCTGTCTTTGTTTTTTTGGCTGTCACTACCAAAACATTTTGTGGGGTTTCGGTTGTGGCATCTTTGGTTTTTTGGGTGTTATCCCATAAAATTGTCACTACCGAAACATTTGGTGGCGTTTCGGTTGTGACGTCTTAGATTTTTTTGGGTGTTATCACAACTTTTACAAAAGTTGATCATTAAGTATTTTTTTTGCCTTTTACAAAGCATGATTGGATTCAAAATACAACAAATCTCATAAATCACATTTGAAATAATGTTAAAACTATAATAATTATTGATTTACTGTACCTCTCAGAACTTTTAAATAAAATAGCAAAAAATATATTTACAAGTAAGATATAAGCAAAATCTTAATCAGTCAATATAACGGTTCTTATAAAATTTTATAATAATGTGTTTCAGTAATGACAAATTTAGGGAGAGGACAAATATTCCAAAACATTTTGAAAATACGATATAAGAAATAACAGCACAATTACTAGAAATATGTACCTTAGATATTTTACAATTTGCATACATACAAAATTTATGGGGAAAAATATATTTTCTTATAGTATTATATATAATTCCTTTTTAGATTTATGGGATTTTTGACCCATTGCACAAAACTTGCTACGGGGCCCTTCAAAATCAGCTGGGCTCCTTTCAGCCTTTGGGCCCTGTCTGTCCTCCTCTTCGTCCCGGTTGCTACACCCCTGCAAATAAATTTGAATAAACCAGGCGTCTGTCAAAAACATGACTACAGCAACTATTGCTAAATTCCAGAATGGCAAAGCTGAAGCATGATCTCATTTGGCCAAGGAGTGTAGACAGGTGGGACGAGCGGGAACTTACGGGCCTCGTAAAAGACCGCAGGTAGTGTGTCACCTTCCGGATCTCCAAGTTGGCATTTTTTTTCAGTAAGCCACCTTGTAATTTAACTGTCGGACAGGTAGCCGCATGTCAGCAGTCATTACCTGTTTGTAATTACTTGCACTCCCATTTCAGACAACTTGTGAGACCACAATGTTTTCTCATGGAGCAGCGCCGGGGGCCAGAACAGGTCGAGCGGCATTCCCTGTCCCATGACTTCTGTTCTGTGGTGTGCAGGCAACCAGATGCGTCGACACCCCAGAACCAGATGTGTGGGGTGGGACGGGTGCAGCCAGATGGACTCTCAGGTACTGCGACTGCCACACTTCAATGACTGGTATCTGACGGGAAATCACCAGGGCAGGGACGGTGGAGGAGAAAGGGGTGGGACGGGCGAGGGCGTGTTGGTAAGTCAAATAGCTTTTGTTTTGTTTTCCTCTGATGATTGTGCTGTCTGAAGCTGTAGATGTGCAGACGTCATTTGATTCGGTAGATCAAACGCAGTGAAACTGGCAGAGTAGGCCTATTTATCATTTGGTTGTTTGCGCAACTGCATCTTATTTTTGCTAAGTCAATAAGTCATTCTAGTTGGAACCATTTGAGTTTGTATGCATGTTGTTTTTCTCCTTCAACAGTTGGCCTCGAAGTTGTTTTTCATTTAAGTGACACTAACAGCGTTTCCTCTGAAGTAAAACACATGTAAATCACTCTCCAAAAGAAACAACTCCAGGTGAAATACAGATAAAAATATTTGTACTTTTTCTTTTATTAATTTATTTATTGAGACTGATTCAGTCCCAAGAGCTGCGGTTTTCAAATTTAATTGGTTTGACTAGGTGAATGTGCTTTATTATTATTTAATAATAATAATAATAATAATAATAATAATAATAATAATAAATAATTATATGTAGTTTTGTAATATAGAATTTTGTATCCCATATATAATTTTATATATATTTTAATACACACACACATTTTATAAAACATTTTAATTAAATGCACGTGTATTACACTCATATTATAGATTTTTATATTTAATATGTTTTATGTGTTAGAATGTATTAAATTACATTGTGCATTATATTATTTAATATTAATACTCTTATTCTTTAAATATTATTATTATTATTATTATTTATAGTTTTAGTATATATAATTTTATATAATATATTTTATATTTTAAACATTTTAAAACACACACACACACACACACACACACACACACACACACACACACATAAATACATTACATTTTTTATTATTTGGCAAATTATATATCTATCTATAACTATATATATATACAACAAAGATGTATATTACATACATATTTTATACTATTTATATAAAATATGTATTATACATGTTACAATGTCTTAGATTTACTGTATATAAATTTATTAAATTAATTATTTAATAATAATAACAATATAGAGTAATTATTATTGTTGTTGTTGTTATTATTATTATTAATATTATTTATGTAATTTCATAATATAGAATTTTATATTATATATGTAATTTTATACTGTTTAACACACACAATTACATTGAATTTTAAATTAAATGTTAAATATATAATAAAATATGTATTAAATATATACAAAATAAAGGATATTTCATATTACACTCGTATTTTGAAGTGTTTATATAAAATATGTATTAGGATTAGGAAATTTGTTAAATAAAATTGATGTAAATTGAGTGTGCATTATTTTATTTAATAATAATAATAATAATTATTATTATTATTATTATTATTATTTATTATTATTATTGTAGTATAATATTATTTTATTATACATGTAATTTTGTTTTTATTTTATTATATATATAAGTTTTTTTTTTTTACATATAATTACATTTCATTTTAAATTAAAAATCTAATTTTAGATTATAAAAAATATATATCAAATATAAATATATACGATACATATTTAAAACAAAGAACATGCATATTTCACTGATATTTTATAGTTTTTATGTAAAATATGTATTGAACATGTTAGAATTTGTTAAATTAAATGCATGTAAATTGAGTGTGTATTATTATTTAATAATAATATTATTATTATATGTAGTTTTATAAAATAGAATATTTATATGTAATTTTATACATATTTTAATACACACACTCATATATATATATATATATATATATATATATATATATATATATATATATATATATATACTTACATACATTAAATTATATAAAATATGTATTATACATGTTAGAATTTATTACATTATTACAGTGTGCATTATATTTAATAATAATACTATTAAAAAATTTTAAATTATAATTTTTTATAATTATATTATTTATATTCAAATTATTATTATTTATAGTTTTAGAATATAGTGTTTTATATATAGTAATATAGTATTTAGTACGTAATTTTAAATTAAATGTAAAAATGTATGTGTATGTTTATATATATATATATATATATATATATATATATATATATATATGCATGCATGTATTAAATTAAATGTTTATAAATTGAATATAGTACTTCTATTAGTTTATACTTTTTACATATTACAATTCTATAATCATATAATAATATTATTCTACTAATAAGATATATATGTATATATATAAAACTATGAATATATATAAAACCGTAGGAGTATGTAATGTGTATATAATGTGTAATGTAAGACTTAAATATGGCCAAATAAATAAATAAATAAATAAATAGAAAAACAATCAATCAATCAATGTCATCTTTAGTACTTATTAAAAAAAGTTAATTAAAATTGTAACCCTGGCTTCAAATCAATAAGTTTGATCAGTGATTCTCAATCCAGTTTTTAAATTATTATTCCATGCTTAATTTTTCATCATTTACAATATTAAAACCCATAGATTTGCACACAGCCCAGACCAGATAAAGCCCAGTCAACATTCCCCTCCACACAGAGGCTACTACCTTCTGTTCAAACACAAATGCCAAAATGTCTTTGTTAATCCGCACGGCTTTAGTGAAACGCACAAGCTGCAAAGCACTTTGTATGTTATAAGTATGCCCTGAAGCTCTGAGACATGCCTCGACGCCGTTGAGCTGTACCGAAGACGGGTTCTCCTAAACAAGAAAAAACGATTAGGTAAAAGATCCGAACACATATGCAAACACCCTGCAGCGACGCAAACCAGCCGCACGCAATATGAGCCACGAAAGCCGGTGCAAACAAAAACACTGCAAATCCTTTACAACTCTAAAACACAAGTGGACTTTGACCTTTGCAATGTGTGTGAGACTGTGTTTATGTGTGAATTGTCACTAATCCAGGATCAGCGTTTTCAAAAGCACCAGCAAAACCCGTGACACAAATTGTGGCCTCTTGGCTTTCACCTCTGCACAAGGCCAGTGGCACCCTGGTGGGCCCCCCGCTCCCGTACCACTCCCCTAGTACCCCAAGGGCCGGGGAAAGGCCTCGTCACTGTCCGTGGGAGCCACGTCGACGCTGTTACTCAAGCAAAATATTTACTTGGTAAACACTGGTTGTCTTAGGCGTGGCACGAAGGGCTCTGAGACATTTCGCTTCGTCTGGTCCCATGGAGGGACTCGAAGAGCCGAAATTGGCCTTGAGGGCCCTGAACGAACGTCTAAAGGGGTTCCTGGAGCACGTGAATCAGTTGGAACAGACCAATGGCGAATTGGAGGAGCAGATCGCGGAGTGGGGATTGAGGAACGTTGTTCAGCCGCGGGACTGGAGCGATAAGGAGACCCTGGCACAGGAACTGCGAGCTCAGGTGGGTCGGTGACGTTTTTGTGCTCATTATCTGTCCTGTTTTCTGTTTCTTCCTTGTTTCGTTATGTTTGATACCCTGAGGAGCTTTTCATGTTACCCTGAAAAACCCCTCAGACTGGCTCTGAGGTAATGAGCTTAATTAAGACGGTTAAATGCATGTTTTTATTTACTCAGATGCATCATCTTCTGTAGTGTTTCTTAATATGGCCCTCGGGGGCCCCGCTGCACATTTTAGGTGGCTCAGTATGTTGACACACCCAAGTTAGACTATGGAACTTCAGATAGTATGTTAAATCAGGTGCTTTGGATAAGAGGCATCAAAAATTAACAAGTGGCCCCCTATGAGTGGGTTGGGCCCCACATCTGTGTTAATGTCATTATTATATCTGATAGTTAGAATATATATGGAACTATCATTCTACTTATACTGTCTACTCACACCGTTTTGCAGTATGCATGCTGTGCAGCATGTAATATTTGCATGACATTCTATATTTAATATTAAAAATATATTCATTTTAGCATACAATTTTTGCATACTATGTTCAGCATTATGTGCAGTATGCACCGTATCCTGTGCTGTACTTATACTATTTATGCAGTATTATAATGAAATGCCATACTATATATGATATGAAAAGTATGTTTGTAATGGCATACTACTATACTACTCAAACTATTTTAGTATACAGTATGCATGCTGTGCAGCATGTAATATTTGCATGACATTCTATATTTAAGATTAACAATATATTCGTTATGGCATACTATTTTCAGTATTATTTGCAGTATGCACAGTATCTTGGGCTGTACTAATACTATTTATGCAGTATTATAATTAAATCCCATACTATATATGATATGAAAAGTATGTTTGTAATGGCATACTGCTATACTACTCATACTATTTTAGTATACAGTATGCATACTGTGCAGCATGTAATATTTGCATGACATTCTACATTTAAGATTAACAAGATATTCGTTATGGCATACTATTCTTTTTGCATACTATTTTCAGTATTATTTTCAGTATGCACCGTATCCTGTGCTGTACTTATACTATTTATGCAGTATTATAATGAAATGCCATACTATATATGATATGAAAAGTATGTTTGTAATGGCATACTACTATACTACTCATACTATTTTAGTATACAGTATGCATACTGTGCAGCATGTAATATTTGCATGACATTCTATATTTAAGATTAACAAGATATTCGTTATGGCATACTATTCTTTTTGCATACTATTTTCAGTATTATTTGCAGTATACTTTTCTGTACTATTCATACTATTTATGTTATAATACTCCTACTGTTTTTAGTATACAGTATAAATACTGTGCAGCATGTAATAATTCTATATTCATTCTATATTCAAGATTAAGAATATGTCGTTATGGCATACTGTTATTTTTGCATACTATTTTGAATACCCTTTTGCAGTATGCAAAGTACACTGTTCTGTATTACTCATACTATTTAGGCAGTATGCGTTATGATAACTTTGAAAATTATGTTTCAGTCATTGATTAGATGGCATTCTATATATTATACAAAGAATATGTTTGTAATGGCATACTACTATGCTACTCATACTATTTCTGCTATACAGTATACATATTGTGCAGCATGTAATAATTGCATGATAACTTTATTCTGTTTCAGTAAAAAATTAGATGGCATACTATATACGATACAAAGAATATTTGGAATGGCTTACTACCATACTACTCAGACTATTTTTAGTATACAGTATGAATAATGTTTTATATTCAAGATTGGGAATATGTCGTTATGCATACTGTTATTTTTGCATACTATTTTGAATACCCTTTTGCAGTATGCAAAGAACACTGTTCTGTATTACTCATACTATTTATGCAGTGTGCGTAATAATAACTTTGAAAAGAATATGTTTGGAATACTACGCATACTATTTTGGCAGTTTGTTCAGTATACTAAGTTCAAAATGCCTGTGTATATATGCAGCAATCAGATGACATAATGCCATACTACTGTACTACTCATAATAATTATGTACAAGTAGTATTCAGTATGTTAACTGTATAAAATATGCCAATATTCTACATGCATTGCAAGATACTAAGGATATGTTTTGAATAGCGAATACCACACTGCACCTGCCATTTTTGTAGCATGCAGTACATAGAGAGTGAGATGAAAAATTGTATTTGACAGCAAAGTAGCCTGCAAATTAGCATGTGTATCTTTGCATACTATTTTTAGCACTAATTCTGTGAGCCATATATCCTATACAACATGCTAGTATTCAATTCCAAACATTGCCTAAAACCAATATGAGTCTTTGTGAACAGCAGTTTGCAGTAGTATTATTTGTACAAACACACAAGCATTTACTGTTAGCGTTACTAATTTATTTTATCCCTTAAAATACATTATATATGAGTGTGACTTTCAGTAACAATGACAATGATTAACCGTATATTATGCTGTCACAATGGCTCATGAATCATCAAAATGGCAGCCAGCCAGTCAAAATGTGCTAAGCTAATATTACACTCCATGAGAAACACAACCTTCCACCAGCCTTTAGAAAGTCATTCTGCTGATAAACACGCAATTCAGAATGGAACACTAGCATACTACTAACTGCAACCGTGTGCTGCTTAAGTACGTGTTATACAAGAATGAAAGTTTCAAACACAATGTCATTATGGTTATTTAGCATTTTTTAAATTTAAGTTTGAGTAAAATGTCTAATTTAAGTCAACAGCCAAGAGGGATTATGGGTAATACTGAAGTCTAGTGCATTGCATTGTGGGATATACGAACCTAAGTTTTGTTCTGGAGTTCTGGTTTATACTGCACATTTTCAACATATGTAGCAGATCATCCGAGGATAGTGACATAAAAATCACACAGTGTGCGTAGTATGCAGAAATAGTATGGGTAGTATGCTAATATTCTAGTTCGAAGACTTTTGACACAGGTTTTTAGGCTGTTGGTTTGCAATTAGATAACATACTATATATTTGAATCTAGGGATGCCATATCAGTGTACTACTTATATTATTTTTGCAGTATGTAGTATGTTAACTGTGTAGAGTTTGCTAACATTCTGAATGCATGTAATAATTAGATGACAAACTATACATTTATAATTGAATCTAAGAATTTGTTTCTAATGCCATATTAGTGTAGTACTCAACCTATTTATATAGTACATAGTATGTTAGCTATGAAGAGTGTGACAATATTTAGTTTGCATGCAATAATTAGATGACATACTATATATACTATGCTACCATACTCCTCATACTATGTTTGCAGTATACATTATGTAAACTAGGCAGTATGTAAACATTTTAAATTCAAGATTAATGATTTGTTTGTTATAGCATACTACTCTTTTTTGCATGCTATTTTGCATACTCTTTAATACTATTTTGAAGTATGCACTAATATGCATGCAGTTATACAGTCATACAGTTTTAGTAATAATTTTGTAGTGACATTTTTTTCTCAAGATTAAGAACAATGTTTGTTATGTGTACTATTCTTTTTGCATTCTATTTTCAATACTCTTGCAGTATGCACAGTATACTGTTCTGTACTACTCTTTATGCAGTATGCATTATGATAACTTTTGATATTTTGTTTCAGTCAACAATTAGATGGCATACTATATATGATACTTTGAATATGTTTGAACTGGCATACTACCATACTATTTTAAAAATGCAGTATACTGTATAGTATACAGTATTCTGTGCTGCATGTAATAAGGTTATATTCATTCTATATTCAAGATTAAGAATGTCATTTTGGCATATTATTATTTTTACATACTATTTTGAATACTTTTCGCAGTGTGTAAAGTATATTGTTCTCCACTACTCATGCTATTTATGAAGTATGCATTATGATCACTTTGAATATTCTGTTTCAGTCAATAATAAGATGGCATAATATAAACTAATTATAAAAATTCAAATATAAGTTTGTCATCTATTTATTGCATGCGTGCATGCAGAATATTTGCAAACTCTACACAATTAACATACCATAGTAGTATAGTAGCACTACTATAGTATGTTAATTGTGTAGAGTTTGCCAACATGTATGCAATAATTAGATGACAAACTTATATTTGAATCTAAGAATTAGTTTTTTAATGCCATAATAATGTACTACTCATACTATTTATTCAGTATGTACTATGTTAGCTGTGAGTATGCCAATATTCTGTGTGCATGCTATAATTAGATTACATACTTTATATTTGAAACTAGGGGTATGTTTAGAATGCCATACCACCATACTCCCCATACTGTGTTTGCAACATTCAGTTTTATGCAACTATGCAGTATGCAAGCATTTTAAATGCTTGATTAATGATTTGTTTATTACATACTACTCTTTGCATACTATTTAATACTATACATAACACATAATTAGATGGCATGCTATAACTGAGACTAAGGATGTGTTTAGAATGTCATACTATCATACTACTCATACTTTTTTGCAGTATACAGTGTGCAGAGTATTTTGAACTGCTAATAATAATTACATAACATTCTATATTCAATATGAGGATTTGCTTTTTATGGCATACTACTCTTTTATATACATGCTATTTTGCATACTCAATAATCCTCTTTTCCAGTAGGCACTATGTGCAGTACATGCAGTAATCAGATGGCATACTATATATTTAAAACTAAGAATATGTACTATGTACACTGCAAAATGTACTATACTCCTCATGCTATGTTTGCAGTATACAGTATGTAAACTGTGCAGCATTGCATGAGATTAAATTCAAGATCAGTGGTTTGTTTTTTATGACATACTATTCTTTTTGCATAGTATTTTGCATAATCTTCAATACTATTTTAAAAAGTGTATACTATGTACAGTATACTGGTACAATATGCATGCAGTAATTAGATGGCATACTATATTTGAGACTAAGGGTGTGTTCAGAATGCCACATACTATCATAATACTCATACTATTTTTGCAGTATACTATATATGATACTACGAATACATTTGGAGTGGCATACTACTCATACAATTTAAGTATACAGTATGCATACTGTGTAGCATGCAAGGACATTTTTTATTCTTCTGCATACTATTTTTAATACTCTTGCAGTATGCACTGTATACTGTTCTGTACTACTCATACTCTTTATGCAGTATGCATTATGATAATATTTAATATTTTCAGTAATAATTATATAATTACATGGCAAACTATATATGATACTAAGAATGTGTTTGAAATGGCATACTACTCTTACTCTAATACTATTTTTAGAATGCAGTATGCATACTGTGCTGCATGCAATAAGTCTAGTTATATATTCAAGATTAAGAATGCCGTTATGGCATACTATTATTTTTGCATACTGTTTTTAATACTAGATGGCATTCTATATAGCATAGCATATTACTATACTACTATAGTATGTTAACTGCGTAGAGTGTGCTAATATTCTGCATGCATTCAATAATTAGATGACAAACTATATATTTGAATCTAAGAATTTGTTCATAATGCTATATTAGTGTACTATTTATACTATTAATGTAGTATGTAATATAGTAGCTGTATAGAGTATGCCAATATTCTGTATGCATGCTATAATTAGATGGCATACTATATATTTAAGACTAAGGATCTCCCATACTCCCTATGCTATGTTTGCAGTATTTAACATGTAAACTTTGCAGTATATAAACATTCATACTATTTTTGCATATTATTTTGCATACTCTTTATTACTATTTTGAAGTACGCACATTGTACAATATGCATGCAGTAATTGGATGGGATGTTATATTTGAGACTAGTGAAGTGTTCAGAATGAAACTACTACTCATACTATTTTTGTAGTATGCAGTATGTATAGTATACTGTACTGCCTATAATAAGTACATAGCATTCTATATTTGAGATGAAAGATTTGTTCATTATGACATATACTACTCTTCTGCATGCTATTTTGCATACTTAATACTCTTTTTCAGTATGCGCTATGTACAGCATACTGGGTACAATATGCATGGAGTAATTTGATGACATACTATATATTCAAGACTAAGGATCTCCCGTACTCCTTATACTACATTTGCAGTATTTAATATGTAAACTTTGCAGTATATAAACATTCATACTATTTTTGCATATTATTTTGCATACTCTTTATTACTATTTTGAAGTACGCACATTGTACAATATGCATGCAGTAATTGGATGGGATGCTATATTTGAGACCAATGAAGTGTTCAGAATGCCATACTACTATCATACTACTCATACTATTTTTGCAGTATGCAGTATGTATAGTACACTGTACTGCTTATAATAATTACATAACATTCTATATTTGAGATTTGTTCACTATGACATACTACTCTTCTGCTACTACTCTTCTGCATGCTATTTTGCATACTCAATACTCTTTTCCAGTATGCACTATGTACAGCATACTGGGTACAATATGCATGGAGTAATTGGATGGTATACTGTATATTTAAGACTACATTGCCAATTTACAACGCCATACTACTAAACTACTCATACTATTTTTAGAGTACACGTTATGTAAACTGTGGAGCACACAATAATTACAAGACATTTTATATTCAATGATGTTCATTATGACATACTACATTTTTAGGATTCTATTTTGCATAGTCTTTTTAATTGACTAAGGTTTGCAGTCTGGAGGTTTGAATTCTGTGGGACTAACAGGTATTTTAATTGATTACCAGAGGGTTGCTAACCAGACGCTTAACACCTGTGCTTCCTAAAACCGTTCCGGTGCCTGTGGCCATTTTGACCTCGCGAAAGATTGTTAATCCTTTTAGTACCTCAGGGCCGGCTTTCGGATCTGACTCGATCTTTGACCCTAACATAATAATAGCCTGCTTAAAGATTTGCAAAAATGCAGATAACACAGTTTAAACCCACTTGTGTTTTATGTGACAGATAGCTAACTATTTTATGTGCTCTGGGGGAAAAACAATCTATCTGTCAAGATCCAGTCAATGCACTGAGCAATGTGCACAATGGACATTAAATGAAAAATCCTGGCAGCATTTAAGTCTTCATTACTTCCTTCAGTAGTGGTATTTGCATAAACCAAGTCTGTCAATCAGTAAACAGCCAGAAAAACCGCATGTTGATGCACACCTACATACACCCTGATCTTTCACGCTGAGAATTCAGAAATTAATTTTTGTTCCCATGATTAGATGGGTGTTGACAGCTATTTATCTTCAATGAGCCTTGTACGTTCCTAATACGTCTTTTTTTTCTTCCATAATTTTGATCAAATTGCTCAAGAGGGTAATTTCTACCCAGGGCAATTATAATGCAGTTATATTGATTATGTCTTATTTTCCTGCTAATGTATCCTCCCCTTTGTTTGTTTTGGCAGGTTAGGATGATCATAATGGAAAATGCAGAAGTTCTGTTACAATCCGATGCAGTAAAACTCAAGGCAGCACATTTAAAGACCAGGTTAGAAACTTTCACTTTTTTTTTCTTTTTGTTAAAGGTCAAGCAATTTGCATTTTGGGATACACTACCTAACCCAGTGGGTTCTGTAATTTGTCCAAATGTCAGAAACATGTCAGAAAATTTGCATACTGGGCACTGTATTCATACTAGAGTTTGCATTCCAAACATGCCAATGGAATATTTCACTCAAAAGAACAAAATATTGTAATGTAAACATCTGATCGCCCTCTAGTGGTGGGCAACAGCAAGCGCCTGGAAATGCCGAAGAATGCTTGATAATGAATCAAGCAAAATAAATGGACAAAAATGACACATCATCTTCTATTACATAAGGTGGAACTTTCTCAGATGACTTAAGTCTGATTTTCCTAGAAAGTCAGTGCATGTCAGTTGGTTTTATACAATGCGTTTTTTTTATAATAGTGGGTGTGCACTGAGAGTTTGTTTAATTGGGAATTGGGTTGAACAGACACAGCTTTAGTAATTACAACTCATTTTTCTCAGTGTTAACAAAAATATGCCAATGTTTGCTCATATGCTTTCACTGTAGGTGTGTTTTTGTCAGCACTTTCTGTGGTATGTTTATATAAATTGAACTTTATCTGTAAATCTGAACCAGTATTTGACGTAGAATTTATTTAAGGTTGTGTTTCTTCAACAGGGGTGGAAATCGGAAATATGTTTTAGTTTTAAATGAATTTTCATTTTAAAATAGCTTTATATAAACACAAGTCCATTGCGTGTCTTTCATTTAGATACTCAAGTCTCTGTATGTGCATGTAGGTGTGAAACCGAGGAGAAGCTTCGTCTCCTAAAGGAGCAGGAGGTGTCACAGCTGAAGCTGCAGAAGAAAGAAGTGGAAACGGCCAACACTCTCCTGGAAAAGCAGCTTTCTGAATCCCAAAATGAGTTACAGCAAATCATGGAGGAACATGAGGTGGAGACATTACTGTTTGGTCGAATGTCAGTTAGTGATTGTGGCTAATTGTGCAATTGTGTGCCACGGTGCGTGTGATGTTCTGTCAGTCATGTTAAGCATTTAACGAAAGAAACCTTGACGTCTGTCTTTAGTAAAAATACTTGTTAAAAATGTTCCCTGATCTCTTTACGCCAAGTTGCGGTAAGCCTTAAGGAAAGGGTGTGTTTGTGTGGGGAATGGTGGATCTGAACTTACACAACCTTCAATTATAAGACATTATTTAGTATCGAGATTTGGCCAATAATTCAATGTATTTGTTCATCATGTGTCGTTATAATTTGTGCACAATTATCTATTCAGATAGTAAAATATATACAGAGTGCCGCTTGAAAGTTTGTGAACCCTTTGGAATTTTCTCTGTTTCTGCATAAATATGACCCAAAACATAATCAGATTTTCATATAAGTCCTGAAAGTAGATAAAGAAAACCCAGTTAAACTAGTAAGAGAAAAATATTTGCTTTATCATTTTTTATTGAGGAAACTGATCCAGTGTTACATATCTGTGCATTGCAAAAGTATGTGAATCTTTGCTTTCAGTATCTGGTGTGACACCCTTTTGCTGCAGTGACTGAAGGTAAAGTTTCTTGTAAATGCTGATCAGTCCTGCACAATAACATAGGAGTTTTAGCCCATTCCTTAGTGCAGAACCACTTAAACTCTGTGATGTTGGTGGGTTTCCTCATATGAACAGCTTGCTTAGGTTCTTCCACATTTTAATTGGATTAAGGTCTGGACTTTGGCTTTAAACATTCTTTGGAAGAATGTGCTTGGGGTTGTTGTCTTGCTGCATGACCCACGTTCTCTTAAGACTCTGTTCTTAAAAAGATGACCTGACTTTTTCCTTTAGAATTTGCTGGTATAATTCAGAATTCATTGATCCATCAATGATGGCAGGTTGTCTTGGCCAAGATGCAGCAAAACAGGCCCGTCATGATACTACCAACTCCACTGTTCTCCAAAATTTTTCATTTTGGAGAACAGTGGCTTTCTTCTTGTAACTCTGCCATTGGTTGCTCAGTGTTCTCCTGATGGTGGACTCATGAACATTATCATTAGCCAATGTAAGAAAGATCTTTAGTTGCTTAGAAGTTTTGCAACCTCACAGACTATTGCACGTTCTGCTTTGGAGTGATGTTTGTTGGTCGACCACTTCTCTGGAAGGTAACGGTAGTCTTGAATTTCTTCCATTTGTACACGATCTGTCTGACCGTGGATTTGTGGAGTCCAAACTCTTTAGAGATAGTTTTGCAACCATTTCTAGCCTGATGAGCAACATCAACTCTTTTTCCGAGGTCATCAGAAATCTACTTTTTTCGTGACATGATTCACTTCCACAAACATGATCAGACTTTTATAGATCCCAGTTCTTTGAATAAAACAGGTCACGTACTGACATGTGATAGCCATTCCACTGACTGAAAAACACTTTTGCACAGATGGACTCAAATTTCACCTTTAAATGAACTGCTAATCCAAGAGATTCACATACTTTTGCAATGCACAGATATGTAACACTGGATCATTTTTCTCAATAAATAAATGACAAAGAAAATATTTTTCTCTCACTTGTTTAATTGGGTTCTCTTTGTCTACTTTCGGGACTTAAATGAAAATCTGATGATGTTTTGGGACATATTTATGCAGAAATATAGAAAATAGTAAAAGTATTGTTTTGCAAAATGTGACCAAAAGCATCTGTCGCCTACCCACACAAAATATAGTTACTAAACCAAAAGTTAAACTGAATGACTTTGATAATTTGATATCAGTTTTAAACACTGTCGAAGTTACTATATTTAAATTTATATGACAAGATTGTAAACTTCGATTTGTCTGCAACAAAGTTTCACCTCAATGTGAGTAGCTCTTTACGAATCTCGATTCTACTTTTCTCAGGAATAACAATATTTATCCTGTTTATATAACCTCGCCCTGACTGGGTTGGCCAAATAGTCAATTAAAAACAAATACAGACAAATTAATGTGGGTTGTTGAGGTCAGAACAAGACATTTTTGTCGCTTTGGACTCGGGAAGAAGTATGTTTTCATCAAAGATGAAGGAAATTTGAATTCCTCATGAGAGGAGCCCTTTAAATTCTCCTCTTCCTCCCTCTCATTTTCCACCCCCTCTCTCTCTCTCGTTGGCTGACAGAGAGAGCTGGATCAGCACCAGCGGCGAGCAGTAGAGGAGTGTGATAGAGTGCTAGCGCAGGTTGCTGCAGGAGAGGATGGCAGAGGAATGGATCTCTCCCGGACCAGCACCCAGTGCGACCACTCCAGCCCAGCCCAGAGCAGCCCTGACTCAGCCGCGCCACCAAATCCAGCCCCAGGCTCCGGCCCCGCTTCACAGAGAAGGCCCCGAAAGGATGCAACCAGCCCCACAGCTGCGTTTCCGCCACAGGTATGAGTATTCGCTCTCTCTCTCTATCTCTCTCTCCTTCAAACACTCTCTACGGTCGGCTGGCCAGGGCACTGCAGAACGGTCGTAGTATGTGTGTGCGTGCGTGTGTGTGAGTGAGTGAGCGTGTCTGCTAAGCATCCATTATTACTCAAAACAGAATAAGGGACGTCAGTTCCATTGAGCATAACCATTGTCATTATTCTGTTCTCGTCAGTAGGTGATTGTTTATTTGTCTTCCAGCGTGCTTGAGGAGAATTTATCCCCTCACACAAAAACATGGGCCATCAGCCTCATAACTCTCCTTGAAAAACAACAACACACTGCAGCTTGTCTTTACAAATACCTACTATGTTGACAATGGTAAATTGAGGGTTTCAATACAACTGTTCTTGGTAGGTGTCCAAAAAATTCTGACAAGTAACAAGATATTACCATGGTACACGTTTCAAAACACATGATATTACCACTGAACAACATCTCCTGAAAAAACATGGTAACGCCAAAGTAAACATAGTATTAACATAGTACTGTTCAAAAAACCTGTGTTGTTTTTGGAACACATGACTGTAATTTTCCATTTCTTTGGAACTGTGCAGTCATTGCTATCAGATCGAGACTGAACTGATTCTTAGACTGTGATATACGTCAACTCAGACCACAAGAGCATCAATTCAGTTTTCTTTAAAGTGATCTATTTTGATACCATCTCATTTAGCATGACTTCATTTTGGGGTGTAAATCATGGATAATTAAAACAATATTCCAGAGAGGCTACGCACTGAAGACATTTTACGACAATTACGAGGTGTCCTAAGGCACGATGTGATAACCTCAACAGTAAGCAAAATGAAAACAGCCCAAATACGTATTAAGATTTATTGTACATTGTGTGTGTTGTGTTTTTTTGTGTAGGTGAGAGCAGGCGACGAGGCCCTGAAGGAGGCACGAGCCGAGCTCACAGAGGCCCGAAAGCGGTGGCACCGTCTGCAGGTGGAAATCGAATCGCTACATGCCTTGGTGCGTTCGGGTTCCCACAGACATGCCCACAGACACACCCAGACACACACACTCCAATTCAGAAACATGTAGACACACCTAAACACACACTCTTGAACCCTTTTCACCTTAACGCATAATAAGCTAATTAGAATAGCACTTACTGCTACATGAGGCATATACAGGTTTTAATCTCTGCTAGAACAAGCCAGATCTGAATCTGCCACCTCTGTAATCTGTTAAACGTACGTCAACACTTTGCCTCCAGGAAATGGACGACAGCTCCTTGCTGAATTTGTCATCACTTATTGTTCCAGGACTTCTGCTTTTATAAATCAAGTACTGCGGATAACCACAAATTGTTATCAAATAGATAAAATACCTAAAATATTTAGGTACATAATTGAAGGCGCCAAGTTGAGCCTTGGGGATCTAATCCATTGCGTTAGTGTTGGTAGAGCCATGTTCTACCACTTATATCTCCAGTGACCACTGTGTCCTTGATCAAGATACGTTACGGTAGTGGTGTTGTGGATAAAACTCAAGGCTGATGCTCCACAAGGGATGACTCATATGGCACTTCCATTGCACCCTTGAGCCAAACTCTGAATCACAGATTTATCCAGAAGTTTATTGTCAGTTTCTGGAGTATTGTTGGTTTGATCTCTGCAATAAGGAATTCTTGAGTCATTAACTCCAGGTTTATTCGGGGGGTTGATAGTTACAGAAAGGTTGGTGGATCAGACACTGCAAGATGAGCCATCATCAGTGTGCAAGGCACCTAATCCCAGGTTGGTCCAGAGCATGTTTGGTCCTAGAGATCCGCAGTCCTGCAGAGTTCAGCTTCAACCCTGAAAAAAACCTCTGTGCCTCTGTTAGCTTGTTCAGGTGTGTTTGATTAGGGTTGGAGCTAAACTCTGCAGGACAGTGCCCCTTCAGGACTGAGGTTGCCCATCCCTGACATGAATTATCATCAAAGGCAATTAAAGAGGAAGAAAACACACCACCCAAGTGACTTAAATGGAAGATGCCTTGCTTCCTTGTGATCACTAGAAAGGTACAGGCAGGTATGTTTGATTAAGGTTGCAGCTGAACTCTGCAAGACAGTGGCCCTCCAGGACCAAAGTTGCCCAGTCCTGCTCTAAACCAATTGTCCTATGTAGGGTAACAGGGATTCTGGAGCCTATCCCAGGCACCCTTTCCACCAGCAGGAACTGGGTGCCACTTCAGAGCTAGTGCTATTGCCGGTTCAGAGCTGGTTCGATTGGCGAGCCTTCTATGAACAGGTTTGCTTTTCCATGGGCTAGAGAGCCACAACAGAGGTGTGGTCAAAAGTTTCTGTTCATCTTGTTGATCACGGTAACCCTGCCCCCAGCCTCTGATGAACAAGCGGTTCTAGACCTGCAATGTTTTGGTGCTACTTACGAACCACTTTTCCTAGTTCTGAGCTGGTGCTTTGGGTGTCGAAAGATAAAGAAACGATTTGATATACACTCTGGCTCTGAACTCAAACCGCCTTGGTGGAAAAGGAGTGTCTCTGAGCCCAGAGATGTTGGTGATAAATAACAACTCTGTTTTATCCCACCAGGAGAAGAGTCTCCAAAGCTCCCTACAGCACACTCAGCTCCAGTACTCTGTGCAGCTCAAGGATCTGTCCAGGTCTGTCAGGAGTCTGGAGTCTGAGCTAGAAACTGTGCGGGATAGTCTGGAAATCCAGAAGCAGAACCATAGCCAGCTTCTCAACACTAAAATGAGGCTGGAGAGAGAGATTGCAACCTATAGGAAACTCCTGGAACACGAGGAGGGCAGGTAGGGAGACAGATTTACTGAGCTGTATTTGTTTATGCAATAAAACCGTTAGCACACGCTCCAACTTGTATAATGTCTTTTATGCAACTCCAAAGTAATACACTGGAATTTTGTCAGGGTTTTGGCATCGGCCTTGTGCCCTTGATATTATTGACAGTCAGTCAACCAAAAGCGGTTTTTAAGGTAGCACTGAAGTCGAGTGTGGTCTTGAATCAAACCTGCTTCTTTTTTTACTCTCAAACCATAGGTTTCTGAGCTCAGATGGTCGGTCTCAAAAGCTGAAGCCATGGAAGGGGTCAGTTCCTGCTCCAGAGCAGAATGGCCTGCCAAACGGATGTGACGAGGATATCGCTGAGCCATTCTTCTCTGAAAAAACTCAAAAAATAAGCCCAACCCTTCAACGACAGCGGAGTCTTGTCGTCCTCACAGGTAAGGATGATGTCAAAACACCCTCAAATTCTTTTTCGAACCTAAAACTGCCACTGGAATCCATCATGTTTCCATCAAGTCATTCTCAATAAATTGTCTCATTATGCAACAGCAAGACTGAGAGACTGAGTTGTGTTTTTCATCCAGAGCCAGTCAAAAACAAAGATGGGGAGATCTGTACAGTGAAGACTCAGGAGATTCTGGAAGGAAATGTAGTGAGGGAGAGTGCCGAAGGTCACGGAAATGTGGAGTGAGTTTACATAGATTTATTTACAAACTTTGCTTACCTGCATTGAAGAACCATAAACATTTTACACCTTAAGGACAACGATCTTGACTTGTTTGATCTTGCATGTGGCTTATAAAATAAAACTGCGATGGAACTTTTACATCAGAGATTGTGTAATCCTAAAATGTTGTTCTTTTTGTGTGCTATAGGACGGAGAAGATTGACAAGGTCATCAGGCAATGGGAAGGGTCCTTCTTTAAAGGAAATCCCAAGCTGAGGAAGAAATCGGTGTCTCTGCGTTTCGACCTTCACATGGCTGTAGCGGACGAGGGCTGCAGCCAGACAAAACAGGACAGTCTCCCTAATGTGGAGGTCCGTCTGGTCATGAGACGGTCTCGCAGCATACCCACGTTTGCCCAGTGATGCCATAATGCTACCAAACCACGATTGTGACATCACCATGCTACCACATCACAACTGTGACCTCACAATGCTATAGCATTACAATTAAGTAGTTGTGATCACGTCTCGGCGGCTAATAAAAGCGAATCGTCATAGAACGTTTGCCAATTGAACGAAAATTGACCCGTCATCAAAATGCACATAACGCTATTTAAAGTAAATTCATTTGTAGTTGATTTGAAGATGAATGGGGAGTACAAACGTCTTGCGGTGTTTCGGATTTCGTACATTGTGACTTTAGAGTGCAACGCTCTCTGTGGACGCTCTACTGCCACATTACTGATTATTAGCACATGCTATGCTACTGAAAACATAAATACTATCGGTTTGTGAAAATGTGTAGAGTTTATACATCTATAGAGCTGAATCTTAAGTCTCAGTGAAAATGTGGATACGGATACATTTAGTGCAGCGTGACAAAAGATGCCTTATTGCGTTTGACAAATGTTGCTGGAACTAATTTTACACTCCAGTGAACACTAAGGGGGTATCAGGTTCAGGTTCTGCAGGAGGCTGTAGTGTGAACCAAAATAAAATATGACGACATTTGCGAGTGTAGCAAAAATCAAGCAGCCAAAACAAAAGATTTATGGTGAAACCGATGTACTGTCCTTACGATATTGCCTGCATGGAGGTGTACGGAATGACTAGCAGTCTATCACTGCGGAGAGAATGAGATGCTACTGTAAAAGTAAAATGTTGACTATGAACTTCTACTACTTACACTCGCCTATAAAAGTTACATTGCTTTGTATTACGGATGCATATAGTTTACGCTTCATTTAACGTGCAAATACTGTGTCTTCCAATCGAAAATTATGCAGGATTGTTCAGAAAACTTGAAATGATCATACTTCAACAGCCAAAAAATACGATTTTGCATTTCACCTCTTCATATGTTGATCATTTAAACTGATTTATTTACATACCAAATTATGTTCTACCTCTGATGGTTGTTTTACTGTAAATACACGTGGGGTTTTTCCTGATGCAACACAGAAATGGATACATATGCATTTATTTCATTTAAAGTTATATTACATCTATATCCCTGAAATATGATGATATCACCTCATGGGTTTAGTTACTGCTTTAGGTTCTTATGTAATGCACAATCTAGTGTCACACAGAATAACTTTTCACATTTCATCTTCTATCCATGTGAAGAAAAATTGCATCATATGCATTGGTAAAATGGCAATTTCATATGCACTTTAATGGATTAAAATCAAAGCATTGCTAACTTTCAGATTTTTCTCTGTATTCAAAATTTTTGCTTTTGTGAAACAAACTTTTTTCTTTTTTTGTATAATATCCATAGCTGTGCCCTGCTGAGTGATTTGGCTTATACACTGTATAGTACGACAGGTGCTAATAAAGCTATTATTATTTCCAGATGAGCTATTTATGTTATGAGCAAAGCTGTCTAAAGACATCAGTATATAGACCAGAGTGCCTGGAAAACTAGCACACAACACGAACGTCCCAGTTAAGCCTGGAATAGATTGTAACAGAACAAAAATGACATGGAAAAAGAATTCACTCCGATTTCATTCAGGTTCCTGTTAATAATGCCTACAACCTGAGTGTTGTTCAGTTGTTGAAAAATGGTGAGAAATACAAAGCTAAAGCTTAACGGAGCAGTTAAATGGGCATACCTTAATACCTAAAATTTAGCTAGAGGCTAATGCAAACAGGGTGTGACAAACTGCTCTCTAATAGCAAGATGTACCGCCTTACCACATATTTTCACTGTACTTTCACTATACTTTCAAATTGCCAGCAAAGTAGTGAGATGTAATTGGTGTCTAACCTATATTTTAATGCTATATCTTAATGGTTAGCATGTATTAGGCTGTGGAGCTAATGTGGGTGATGTTAATGTGAAAGGAAGATCGCTTTTAAAATTAAATTGATATTGTACGCCCATTCTAAATTACTTACTTGAGAAACACAGCTGCAAAAAGCAGATCCACACATTTTCTCCTCAACTTCACAAGGACATTTCCACACCTTGAAAGTGGATATTCATATCGTTGTACACAAATAATGTTTAAAATAGCATATTGTTTGCATTTACTGAGGAAAATATGAGCGAGGCTACGTTATTTTGGCTAATTGCCAGGGCATTTCTACCGCTAAAGTGTTATGAAGAAAAGATGAATGCTGCTCCCCAGTGGTCATTTCTGAACTTGCAGGCCACACAAAAAAGTTTCCCTACTCTTCGTGAAGTTGTGTACCGGTATACTCTGAGTGTGTATGAATTTGATGAGGAACATTAGAACAAGTAACTGTCGTTTTATTATAGTAAAAGTGTAGTAACCGTGTTTATTTTTGTACGACTGATTACCATTTGTATAACCACAGTTTTAGTACAAATACCATATGGTTAGTGTAGCAAAACCATGGTTTGTACTAAACCGTACTTTGACAATGTATGTGCTAACAACAACTGCGAAAGCAGGAAAATTCTACAATTGTACTACAAAGAATAACAATTGTTTAGTACCTATCACTCTTAGCTCATTGGCTCTTTTGCTATTGTGTTTTTTTCCTTGAGTAGCATTATGGAATACCAAAGTTTGGGAACTGAACATATGCAGATTCTTGCCTAAGCCTACTGTTTCAGGAAAGTTAATTTATGTTGGCTATTACTCCTGAGTCCTAACTTTTATCTATTTGCACTATCTAGCTAGCAAATATAGCTCTAAATAACTTGTTCTTCTCTGTTTTAAGTCTTTTAGCTATCCATTAAAGGGTTTATGCTCAAATTTTAAATGTATATTTACTAAGGGCATTTACTAAATTTGCTAGCTGTCCCTGGTGAAAAAAAACAGCTAAAACCAGCGTTGGCTGGTTTTTGCTGGTCATAGCTGGAAGGCAGGCTGGTTTTAGAGGAGTTTTGGCCACTTTTCCAGTCTGGCCAGGCTGTTCTTAGCTGGTCAGGCTGGGAAACCACCAGCTAAAACCAGCCTGACCAGCTTGGCCAGGCTGGGAGACCAGCTAAAACCAGCTACTTCCAGCTTAAACCAGCTAAGACCAGCCAACCAGCCTAGGCTGGTATTAGCTGTTTTTTTCAGCAGGGTAGTAATCATTTTTGCTAGTCGTACCTGCTGAAAGAACAGCTAACAGCTAACACCAGCCTAACAAGCTCAATAAGTGGTCAAAAACCCCTCTAAAACCAGCCTGCAAACCAGCTGGAAGACAAGCTTAAGCTTTTTTCATCATAGTGCTGTTTTTGTTCTGTGTGGACACTTTTAGCCTTCTATTAAAAGTTTTGTGCTCAATTTTTTTATTTATATTTACTGCACTAAGAGCATTTACTAAATTTGATAGCTGTAGTAATCATTTTGTTAGTTTTACCTGGTGAAAACCCCCCAGTTAAAACCAGCCTAAGCTGGCTGGCTGGTCAGTTGGTTTAAGATGGAAGTAGCTGTTTTTAGCTGGTCTACCAGCCTGGTTAAGCTAGTTTTAGCTGGTCTACCGGCCTGGTTAAGCTAGTTTTAGCTGGTCTACCAGCCTGACCAGCTCAATAAGTGGTCAAAAACCTCTCTAAAACCAGTCTGCAAACCAGCTATGATCAAGCTGGAAGATAAGCTTAAACCAGCCTACCAGCTTAGACTGGTTTTAGCTGTTTTTTTTCAGCAGGGTAAGAATATGTATTTCTATACATGAGTGTATTTAGCAAATAATTATTTTATTTAATTATAACGAATTGTATGTAAGAAATGTATTTCAGTTAATCATAAAATGGCCCTGACATGTCACTAGACATTAAGAAATCATGTTCATTTCAAATACTTATATCACTGACAACAGTGGTCTGGCCAGGATATTGTCATTTAAAAGTGATGGGGATACACCATTCTACAATATTTTGAAAGTGATTGCAGTACCAGTTTTGGCCACAATCTATGGAAGCCCGTTTCCGCCACTGAATAAAAAAAATAAATAAAGTATTGCGACTTTTTTTCTCAGAATTGCGTGATAAAAACTCGCAATTCTGACTTTTTTTCTCAGAATTGCGAGTTATAAAGTCAGAATTGCGAGATATAAAGTCGCAGTTGCGAGTTATAAAGTCAGAATTCTGAGATATAAAGTCGCAATTGCGAGTTATAAAGTCAGAATTCTGAGATATGAAGTCGCAATTGCGAGTTATAAAGTCAGAATTCTGAGATATAAAGTCGCAATTGCGAGTTATAAAGTCAGAATTCTGAGATATAAAGTCGCAATTGCGAGTTATAAAGTCAGAATTCTGAGATATAAAGTCGCAATTGCGAGTTATAAAGTCAGAATTCTGAGATATAAAGTCGCAATTGCGAGTTATAAAGTCAGAATTCTGAGATATAAAGTCGCAATTGCGAGTTATAAAGTCAGAATTCTGAGATATAAAGTCGCAATTGCGAGTTATAAAGTCAGAATTCTGAGATATAAAGTCGCAATTGCGAGTTATAAAGTCAGAATTCTGAGATATAAAGTCGCAATTGCGAGTTATAAAGTCAGAATTCTGACAAAAAGTCGCAATTGCGAGTTATAAAGTCAGAATTCTGTGATATAAAGTCGCAATTGCGAGTTATAAAGTCAGAATTCTGAGATATAAAGTCGCAATTGCGAGTTATAAAGTCAGAATTCTGAGATATAAAGTCGCAATTGCGAGTTATAAAGTCAGAATTCTGACATAAAGTCGCAATTGCGAGTTATAAAGTCAGAATTCTGTGATATAAAGTCGCAATTGCGAGTTATAAAGTCAGAATTCTGAGATATAAAGTCGCAATTGCGAGTTATAAAGTCAGAATTCTGAGATATAAAGTCGCAATTGCGAGTTATAAAGTCAGAATTCTGAGATATAAAGTCGCAATTGCGACTTTATATCAGAATTCTGACTTTATATCTCGCAATTGCGACTTTATATCTCAGAATTCTGACTTTATAACTCGCAATTGCGACTTTTTATCTCAGAATTCTGACTTTATATCTCGCAATTGCAACTTTGTATCTCGCAATTCTGACTTTATAACTCGCAATTCTGAGAAAAAAAGTCGCAATACTTTATTTATTTTTTGGCGGAAACGGGCTTCCATAACAATCCTACATACAGTTCCTTTAAGAAAAAAACTGGTGGAAAAAACCCCAGCTAAAAGCAGCCTAAGCTGGCTGGTTGGTCAGTTGGTTTAAGATGGAAGTAGCTGGTTTTAGCTGGTCTACCAGCCTGACCAGCTCAATAAGTGGTCAAAAACCTCTCTAAAACCAGTCTGCAAACCAGCTATGACCAAGCTGGAAGACATGCTTAAACTAGCCAACCATAGGCTAGTTTTAACTGGTCTACTAGCCTGACCAGCTCAATAAGTGGTCAAAAACCCCTCTAAAACCAGCCTCCAAACCAGCTATGACCAAGCTGGAAGACAAGCTTAAACCAGCCATCCATCTTAGGCTGGTTTTAGCTGGTTTTTCAGCAGGGTGAGAATATGTATTTCTATGCATAGCAAATAATTAAGGAAAAATAAACTGTTTGTGTGTTTTTGTCTTGAAGTAGGTCACACTGAAGCTATATAAACTCATCTGATCCCTGAATTTGAGTCCTAATAACTTTCCTCTATTTAAACTAGCTAGCTAGCACATGTGGCTCCAAATAACTTGATTTTCTCTGTTTTAAGTCTCTCTCTTAAGTCTTTGTGTCTGTTATAAGTTTCTTGTTCATCCAAGCACTATTTTTGTTTTCAGTAGACACATTTAGCTTTTTATTAAAGGTTTTATGCTCAAATTTTATATTTATATTTATTACACTAAGAGCATTTACTAAATTCGCTAGTCATACCTAAGCAGGTTAGCTGGTCATAGTTGGTTTATGCTGGTTTTAGCTGGTCTCCCAGCCTGACTTCCTCAAGAAGTGGTCAAAAAACCCTTTAAAACCAGCTATGGCCAACCAGCTTAGACTGGTTTTAGCTGGGGTTTTTTCATCAGGGTAAGAATATATATTTCCATACATGAGTGTATTTAGCAAATAATTAAGAAAAATAAACTGTTTGTGTGTTTTTGGCTGGAGGTAGGTCACACTGAAGCTATATAAGCTCATCCGATCCCTGAAATTTGGCAGAGATTTTAGCTTGCAGCCAGGAATGGCATTTGTGTGTCTATCTGAGTGTGCGTGTTTGCACATTTGCAAGTGTATACACGTTTATGTGCTCATAATCCAGAATTTCAATACTTTGCGTGCAGGAAGTTGGTTATCCACTTCTCCGGACCAATAATTTTTAATACAAGTGCGTGTTAAGGTGGAGGTGTGTGCGTATCTATTAACACAGCTGAATAAACACACATCCAAACAGGGCCAAGCCCATGGTGCCGTCTCTATACCCCATAATCCACCTGCCTTTTTCTAGAAAGCACTGACTCAATTTTTGGATCTGGTTTTCATGACAAAGCGAATGTCCTCTTTACAGAGAGATGTCTGGGTATAAAAGAGCCAGAGTGGGATGGGCCTGAACCAGCAAAGCTCTGCAACTCTACCCCCTCCGCCGGTGTCGCCGCCAGCCGAACCTCTGCAGAATGGGCCGGGTGAGTACGAAGGTGATCGGCACACTCTGCTCCGATTATTGATCAATTATTGGCTGCCATATGTGACAGATTTTTGTATATCTTTTAGTTATAATAATTGCAATTCAATTTTGTGCAGATCATTTTCTACGAGGACAAGAACTTCCAGGGCCGTCGGTATGAGTGCAACAGCGACTCTTCGGACTTCCATGCCTACCTGAACCGGTGTAACTCCATCCGCGTAGAGAGCGGGGCTTGGGTGGTGTATGAGAGGCCCAACTTCATGGGATACATGTATATTCTGACCCGGGGCGAGTATTCAGATTTCCAACGCTGGATGGGTCTAAATGACCGCCTCAGCTCCTGCAAGATGCGACACATTGTAAGTCGCCCACATGGATGCATAATATGATGGAGAATGTTTGTAATGTTCAGCAGGTATACTATTCTCTTTAGGTGAGTGGTTCTGAGTACAAGATCCAAATCTACGACAAAGGAGATTTCAAGGGCCAGGTGTACGAGACCACGGAGGATTGTCCATCCGTGATGGAGCACTTTCGGACACGCGAGGTCCACTCCTGTAAGGTGCTAGACGGGATCTGGATCTTCTATGAGCACCCAAACTACAGGGGGCGCCAGTACCTACTTGAGAAGGGGGAGTATCGTAAGCATGTGGACTGGGGCGCAGTCTGCCCCACGGTTCAGTCCTTTAAACGCCTGACGGAGTAACGTCTGACCTGTAAATCCATCTATCTACAGTCCTCCTTTACATCCAAACCACTCAACCACAACAGCACTAACACACCTGTGCTGAATCAATAAACGTGTGGTTACAAAAACGTTGTCTCTTTTTGTAAACTTGTGATCACTAGACGTTTAGTATTTGTGAACTACATACTTCACAGATACATCATAACTAAATAAAACAGACAAATTATTATAACGCTAGAGGTATTTGGCGTACCAGGTGTTACGAATTTAAATACTTTTAAAATAAAGGTAACGCTTTAGATTACAGCCTGCAAAGAACTACGTAAGTAAACTGAATTTACGGTGTAAATTTCTGTAATTATAGTGTACCTATATATAACGAACATGTAGGTATAAGGGAAGAATATGTTAATTTTGGGTAATTAAGGGGTAACAAACCAGATATGCAACATGCAAAGAACTACATAACTATACTGAAATTACGGTGTACGTTTCTGTAATTATAATGTACCTACAGTATTAAAGCGCGTACGAGTAGGGAGAACATATGTTACATTTTGATAATTGGGCATAACAACCAGATAGGCAACCTGCAAAAAACTGTAAGCAAACCTAAGTTACGGTGTTAACAGGTATCTCTATTACTGTGCCAGGCATAAATCATACGTTTGGTGTATTTACACGTAAGCTTTTTTAAATTACTGGTAAAATACACTCTTGTTCCATGTAATTACAGGGTAAGTGCGCCATCTGCGGGCTGTAAATTAAAGTGGCGATTGTTCCACTCTTGTTCAAAGAAGTTACAGGGTAAGTAGACATCTGCGGGCTGTAAATTAAAGTGGCGATTGTTACCCCCTTGTTCAACGAAGTTACAGAGTAGGTACAATACATATACGCACAATCTGAAAATATATCTAAAATATATCTGAACATATTTTTTAAAGTTGCTAATCTCACTCCTACCACTAAACCTAACGTTAACTATGACTGTACTGTAATAAAAATATAGAAGACAGGAAAGTGCAATCATAATCATTTATTTATAGCAAAAATGTCAACAGCTGTACAAAAAAGTAATCCAAATAACGATGCGTCTGCAGCCACAGTCCTCTCTGGCGGAATACAGGTTTGAGGTGCAGTAGGATGAGAGCAGAATTTAAATTGTTAACTGCTGAAAATATTTTTCAGATTGTCTTGATCCACTCCTCAAAGGCGTCCTCGCATCATTTCAACACATTTCACCAGAAAAACGGCATGTCGTAATCTGTGACGAATGCAGGCGAGAGCCAATGAACGTCCGATTTTCCTGTCGCAAAATTCACTACAGCACGGGTTTATGGCTGATGCTGCTGGACTCGCTGTTCGAGATGCAGATGAAGATCGCCGGATAAAGGCTTGAATTTGGTTCTGGTCCTCGCAAATCGTATGGATTCTGAAGATCTGGGTTACAGCACACGAATAAAATTGTTTCATTTTGTAATTAAGATGCGTGTTCCGTGTATTTTATGGTTCTGTTATTAGTCACAGCATGTCAGAGAAAACGCTTTATGTGTCCCACCACGGCAAACGAAGTTAATATTACATGAATGATTAAACGATTGCAGAAATTGTATGTATTTTAAGGGTTTAAAGTGTAGTCTTGATAACATTATGTAGACCTATAGTTTAGTGTCTGTAAAAACGTAAATAAATGTATGTTTTGTAGAACCACATTTTACGTAAAATACATACGAATTATTATGAGGTCACGTTGCTATGTATTGTGTACCTACCCTGTAACTTCTTTGAACAAGAGGAGATAGGGCCGATTGCAGAACAGCAGAACCATACGTCACAGCAGTCACACGGCAGCAGCGCCACGGCAGCAGGCTCAGACGGTAGTGGGCGGAGTCTCTATCTGAGATCGAAAGTGGGTGAAAATAATGATCAACTTATAGACCTTTTTCCTGAGTAAACGATGAGCGCCGCCATTACGAATTCTAACGTCAGATTGAATGCTTTTCTGTTCCGGTCTCCATAGGAACCCATTCAAATAGCGTCCATCTGTTTTTAATGTAGCTAACTTCCGCTGCTTCGTGTCATCTACACACTCATTAAAGTGAGGCACTGACAAATGACGGTCATTGCGACATTGCCAAGTGATGGCGCTATGGAGCCATGTGCTTTTTTAAAAACATTTTAATAGGTTTAACATTAGTTTATTAGCTCGGAATATACCCTAATTTGACTAGAAACAATGCAGACCGGAAATGCAAAGCATTCTTTCAGTTAAGAGTCGGACTCCGCGTTCAGGAAAAACGTCTATATTTTTCCATATATTTTTAAACAGTATAAACTGAGTACAAAGCTCAAACAAAAAACAAAACAAAACTTGAGCAATAGAATGTTTTTATTTAGTTAAACTATATTTTTTACCTAATCATTTCAGTATTAACCAATTTTTCATTGTACATAATACCATGTACTATACACTATACCCATCACAAACTTGATTTTCCAAAAATTTTTTTACAAAATCAAACAAAACATATAGCACAGAAGGCACACATTTAACAACAATAATAACCACACATTACTCACCTAACTAAATTAGTTTAAACCTAAAATAAATCAAAACTCTTTAAACATGCAATTAATCCAGAGGCATGATTTGTTCACACACTCATTAAGGAAATGTCCATATCATCCTTAAATTCAAAGTGAAACATGAAGGGCTCTTTGGCCAGCAGACTCTCATCATTTGTTTCTGCCATTATAAAAGTTCATTATGTTGCTGCACATGAAATATAATGCGAATAACATTAAATAAATATATATTTTTATAAGGTTACACACTGATTATTTATAACTTAAACCCCATTTTTCTACCCATCCGTTGGTCGCGCATACACGCCATGTTTGTAGGTTTTTACACTTTTTATGCGTATTTGTAGTTCTAATCAAATCCTCGTTCAACACTCAATGTGTTGTTGGCAATATAATAGCCGTTAGAGTGCGCATTAATCCGTACTTCGAATTCTAAAGGTAAATTGTAGTAGACCGTCCGGAAATCTTTGGAATACTTTTTAGGACATACCAATTCTATTTTCGAATACTATTTAGGACGGATATTTTGTGGGACCTGATTGGGCTGCAGCAGGAGACTCCGCCCACTACCGTCTGAGCCTGCTGCCGTGGCGCTGCTGCCGTGTGACTGCTGTGACGTATGGTTCTGCTGTTCTGCAATCAGTCATTATTGAACAAGAGCGGAACAATCGCCACTTTAATTTACAGCCCGCAGATGGCGCACTTACCCTGTAATTACATGGAACAAGAGTGTATTTTACCAGTAATTTAAAAAAGCTTACGTGTAGATACACCAAGCGTACGATTTATGCCTGGCACAGTAATAGAGATACCTGTTAACACCGTAACTTAGGTTTGCTTACAGTTTTTTGCAGGTCGCATATCTGCATTATTCCAATTATCAAAATGTAACATATGTTCTCCCTACACGTACGTGCTTTAATACTGTAGGTACATTATAATTACAGAAACGTACACCGTAATTTCAGTATACTTATATAGTTCTTTGCAGGTTGCATATCTGAGTTGTTACCCCCTAAATACCCAAATTTAACATATTCTTCCCTTATACCTACATGTACGTTCTTTAATAGGTACACTATAATTACAGAAACGTACACCGTAATTTCAGTATAGTTATGTAGTTCTTTGCAGTTTGCATATCTGGTTTGTTACCCCTTAATTACCCAAATTTAACATATTCTTCCCTTATACCTACATGTTCGTTATATATAGGTACATTATGATTACAGAAACTTACACCGTATATTCAGTTTACTTACGTAGTTCTTTGCGGGCTGTAATCTAAAGCGTTACCAAAATAAACAACTATAATAACATTAATCTTACTCGCGTGCTCTGGTTACCTTTTGACATACAGGTTGCCAAAGTAATTTCTGCCCCCTAGTGGGCAGGTGGAGTTTATGAACTAAATTAATTGGTCCTATGAAGTAAAAAAAAATTCAATTTGACGCTATCAATTTAGTCGTTCAATGTACTCCAAATGAGTTTAAACATAACAGTCAACTTGGCAACAGTGTTGACAAGTCTGCGGTTTTCTGTTACCGTGGGTTGTTTTTCATGTACGCGGGTTGAAAAATGTCGCTGCCAAAAAACGTGTATTTTACCCTCCGGAAAGCGATTTTTGCTGGAGGACTGCTCTTGGAATGCGATTGGGCTAGTTTTGAGTAGCAACTGGGCAGGTTTTGTTGTGAAAACCTGGCAACCCTGCTTGGCACGTTACTTTTCTATATGAATACATATTTCCAAGCTTACTTATGGGTGAAAGCTAAATATAGACAGATAATCATATAGATATAACTGATAATCAAAGGTTTTTTTTTAAAGCGATATAGACACTTTTTAACCTTACTTGTTTGTTAGTTTGTTAATACTGGGTCTAACTATGATTTTCAAAACATTTATTATTATCAAATATCATAAATATTTCAGAATCTTAGCCCATATAAACAACCACAGCAGTTTTGACACTGATATTGTTTTATTAGCATTCATACTGGACTAGTCAAGCACAACACTGACAGAATTTGTTTTCTATTTTATGTACTTTTAATATTTCTCGATTTTAATGGGAAAAAGAGACCGAACTTAAGCACATTAGTTTGGAGAAAGAAATAATAGCTTAGCAAATATTTATACACATTATTACACTGATATGTTTTCTGAATTCTTCTCAGAAGAACATCAAGAAAGGAATGGAACATTTCTTTTCGCTTTTCTGTTAAGTTCTTCTTGATCTAATACGCCTTATTCAGCCAGCCGCCATTTTGAATCGAAAACGAGGCTGTGAGGGATAGCAGTCCAGCAGCGCCCACTGTGGCGTATTGTTGCGTACCGGTATGTAGATTGTATAACCGTAAAATAATACGTCATTTCACATTTTTCCACAGGACAAAGAACTCCAGAAAACGTGGATTGTTCGACAGGACATATAACCTAACTTTCAGGTAACAATATTGCATTTATTTAAGAAAATGACTGTGGAAAGACTGCTAATTTCTAATGGGAGCATGTTTATCTTCCTTTAAACGCTTATACAGAGTTTTTCAAACGATGTTATATAGATTAAAATGCTTAATGGTTTGTGTTAAGAGTCTGCAGCTAGGTCATAAGCGTCTTCCCGACCTTTATTATGAAATTACGATAAACATGATGTTTTCCTTGTCTAAAGCAAAACAGAAACAAAAAATAATGTTCTGAATATCATTTTGCGATTTTAAAAGGGGTTGACCCCAAACTCTACACGGCAAACTAATTAATAAATGTTATCTTTTGATCGCTTTGCATAAAAATAAACTTTCTACCCACTGTTTTTTGTATGACTTAACATGTTCTCTGAAAGAGGCTTACGATCTAACTGCAGGCTCTTAACACAAACTATTAAGCATGTTAATTTTTAAAACATCATAAAAATAATATCTTTTTCATTTACGATCGCAAGGTTTTCTTTTCGTGAGGTCTTTGAGTTCAGGTAAACACAGACGGAGCTGAACCCTCCTTAAGCTTCCTAATTCCAGTCAGTGTTTTTGAAAAACAATCCTGAGTAAAATGTTAGGAGCACACTCTTGTGTTCTTTGTAATCTATACAAAATGTAGATATTTAGTTTAGTTGTTGTAGTAAAACATAACATTTTAGCTCTGCGTAAACTTTTAAAGGAAGATAAACATGCTCACATTATAAATTAGCAATTAGCCAACCGGCTAGTTTCCACAGTCATTTTCTTAAATAAATGCAATGTTGTTACCTGAAAGTTAGGTCCTATGTCCTGTCGAACTTTAATAATACACATTTTCTGAAGTTCTTTGTCCTGTGGAAATTAGTGAAATTATATTTTCTCTTTATTTTTATGACTAAACAATCTACGTCCCGGTACGCAACAATATGCCACAGTGGGCGCTGCTGGACTGCTATCCCTCACAGCCTCGTTTTCGATTCAAAATGGCGGCGGGCTGAATAAGGCGTATATCATAAACCACTATGATAAAAGCAGCCACGCCCACTACAGCGGAGATGACCAATCGAATCACAGCTTCAGTGACACTGCAACAGTGAACACGTTCTGAGGAAACAGAAAGAAAACTGATTCAGTGATCGGATAAAATAAAATAAAAAAGTGTACCAGGAGATTATCACATTCAGCACACATTTTGCGCCAAATATGACAAATCCCTCCCTATAAAATAATATTCAACATGATATTATAAAAACACGATATTAATAGGTTCGGATATAATGTGTATTAGACCGTTCATTAATACCGGCTCATTCTCTCATTTCATAATGCGACGGCGCCATCTTGCGTGTAGCGATTGTAGTAAAATTACCTCCGAAAAATGTATTGTAAATGTAATATTGTTGTTTTGCACAACGTAATTATAACCTAATTTAACAAAGTAATTGATTTTTTCATAAAAAAGAAGTAGCCTACATGGGCAATGGGCAGTGTTGCCAGGTCCGCGATTTTCCGGGTTGTGAATTGCAACCAACGGCTCCCGTCCACCGCTCACCCCTCCCTTTACAGAAGCTACGGTGGCCCACACGGGATTAAGATGTCGTCGTTTTAGACAGCAAAGAGTAATGAGGTTTCTTTTAAAACATAAATTAAGGAATTATATTTACTTAATAATTCAATAAAACGATTTTATTGTGAATATTACAGTTACTTGTTCATCATTGTGTCAGTGTTTTTCCGCTAGAACAACAGTGATGAAACGCGATCTGTAGAGCAGTTTGTCCGTTTAGGGCTACTGTAGAAACAATACGGCGACTTCCATGTGAGGGGACCCGCGGTGTATGTAGATATAAACTGATAATTCTAAGGTAATAAACTTATTTGTGGTTTGGCCGAACTGAACCAGGATTTTCAGGGCATGAATCTTGACAATATTCGTGTATGTTCTTATCATTTCCAGTCAGGTAACGTTAGGTGAATATTAGGCAAATATCTTAATTAATACGTATCTTTACCAGCTATTAACTTTAGTTTGTCAAAATATTGCACACTTTCCATCTCTATATGATTTAGCAGCTTCCACGTGTTTTTTCAGTGGTTTAGACACCATAAACTAGCAGAAAATTGTATTCAGTAGTAAATTAACCGTGCAGTCCATGCTGTTGTTTACATCCGGTTAACTGACCAAATCATGACTTAAAGGAGTAGTTCACTTTCAGAACAAAAATTTACAGATAATGTACTCACCCCCTTGTCATCCAAGATGTTCATGTCTTTCTTTCTAAAGTCGTAAGGAAATTATGTTTTTTGAGGAAAACATTTCTGGATTTCTCTCCATATAATGGACTTCTATGGTGCCCCCAAGTTTGAACTTCCAAAATGCAGCTTCAAAGTGCTCTAAATTATCCCAGCCGAGGAAAGAAGGGTCTTATCTAGTAAAACGATCAGTTATTTGATAAAAAAAAATATATAATTTGTATACTTTTTTTTTTTTTTTTTTTTTTTTTAACCTCAACTGCTCGTCTTGTCTAGCTCTGTGTGTACTCTGTGTATTCCGGTTCATGACAGTTAGGGTATGTTGAAAAACTCCTGTCTCATTTTCTCCTCCAACTTCAAAATCATCCTACATCGCTGTTTTACCTTTTTTTGTAAAGGGTGTTTGATCTTATTTGCATGTTCACTTTGTAAACACTGGGTCGGTACATCTGCAGCGATGTAGGGCGATTTTGAAGTAAATGAGATGGGAGTTTTTCGACATACCCTAACTGTCATGAACTGGAATACACAGAGTTCACACAGAGCTAGGCAAAAGAGCGTTTGAGATTAAATATAAATTGTAAATGTTTTTAGAAAATAACTCATCGCGCCACTAGATAAGAACCTTCTTCCTCGGCTGGGATCGTTTAGAGCCCTTTGAAGCTGCACTTAATCTGCATTTTGGAAGTTCAAACTCGGGGGCACCATAGAAGTCCATTATATGGAGAGAAATCCTGAAATGTTTTCCTCAAAAGACATAATTTCTTTACGACTGAAGAAAGGAAGACATTAACATCTTGGATGACAAGGGGGTGAGTACATTATCTGTACATTTTTGTTCTGAAAGTGAACTACTCCTTTAAGTGCAAACCCTCTATTGGGCTAGTTTGGAGTGGCAGTTGGGTGGGTTTTGTTGAGAAAACCAGGCAACCCTGAATATAGAGCTTTTGTCATCACATTAACTGTGTTAATATTACGAGGGTGGATAAAACTGAAGTGCTCACCGTAAACGTTAACAATAAAAATCTTGTTGGAAACTTTGCTGGCATGGGCGATGGTGAGTTCATACAATCCGTGATGTGCAGTTGTGATGTTTGTGATGGTCAGAGATCCGGTTTTATTGTCCATTTTGAGTCTGTCTCAGAATATCTCCTTACCATCAGGAAAAGTGATGACCTGCTTGAACATTTAAGCTATACAAATGTTTGAACTGTTGAGCATAAGAATCCACAGTATGTGATCATCTGTCTGTATCTCAGTTTGTCCAGTGTGTAGAGTGACTGAATCTCCCTCCATCATGGATACAGTCTCCGTTCCACCTGTCTGAGGACCAAACACACCTGGAGAACATTCAAGAAACAATTCCAGTTAATAAGGTACTTCAGTTAATGTTGTGCTCAGAAAATGTTGCTCTTTGTTACTTCTTAACACTGATATACAAAACCGATTTTTAATTGTTTTATTTCTGCTTTTTCACTCAGTAATATCTCAGTGACCAATAAACTACAACATTAAATATTTGAGTGAAATATGAAATATATAATTATTGTTCTGAAATTAAACAGAAAGAATTAAAAGGCATAAAAACTCACCCACTAATAGCCAAATGTTTAAGAGAAAAATATATGTGTAAGCCATGTACTTCAGCAGTTAGATGACCAATGTTTTGGTAGTTTTCTCTGAAAATGATTTAATTCTTGATCATATAATAATTGAGGTATAGACGTTCAGTGCTGTTCAATTTTAATAGAGGAACAGTTTATTGTGCATGGGGGGATCATATTGTTGTTAACCAATGAAATGTGTTATAACACTGCTTTCAAGACTTCTCTTTTCACTCCAACTGGACTTTTAATGTTGGTCTTTCACCAACATTTCCTCTTTTAGCATTGACAGCAGACCCACCCACTGTGTTACAAAGATCATCTTAATGACAACTTTTACTCCTGCAAGATGATAGAACAATATGTTTCTGAAATCCTATGAAATCCAAAAATAAAATGACTAATTTAAAATTTGACACTATGTGATTAATAGTTTAATATCCAATAAATGGGTTAAAATTAGTGGTGGGCCGTTATCGGCGTTAACGTGCTGCGTTAACGTGAGACTCATATCTCGCGATAAAAAAAAAAATATCGCCGTTAATCTATTCTCAAAGTTGGGTTGGGAGCTGGGTCTAAACTACGCAAGATATGATGACTTTCACTTTGATATTTTAGCGCGGATGACGTATATCTAGTTGAATTGCACTGTAGGGGGCGAGAACAAGTCTTCAACTTCTGTGAAATGACCACATCAAATGAGACGCGCAAATATGGATGCAGTTATGAAGCCGCTTCAGGGCAGGTGCGTGCGTTGACAGACCCTTTTTACTGGGGCACGTGCCCCAGTGAAAATCTGCTGTGCCCCAGTAAAATCTCAAGTTTGAGTTATAATTTACTTTGATAATCCCGAAATAAAGACATTAAACTATATGCAACAACTGAATTGACGCTTCTAAAAGCAACGCAGTTTATTGGAAGACTATGCACGCAGATAGGCTATCCATACCCGCGCGCCTGTGTATTTTACAGGAACGCGCACGTCGTACAGCCTTTTACTTGGTTACACAAGTTTGTATAGTTAATTGTGTTGTAAATGCAATTGTCAAGCAGTTTGTAATGCATTTTGGAAACAGGAGATGAGCGCCTGGTCTAATGTGCCACCTGGCTTGAGAAACCCGTTCTCAAAGACTTAATTTTAGTCATTATTTGGGTAGCACACATATTCTGAATGCCTTCAGCAGAATTCAAATTAGCCATTTTAATCTAGATTAATCTAGATTAATTTCAAGATTTAATCTAGATTAATCTAGATTAAAAAAATTAATCTATGCCCACCACTAAATATTAGTCAACTTGGTATATTCTTCCCCTTATTGCGCAATGAGTGTTGCACAGTAAGAAAGAAGGATTTAGTTATTTTTGTTTTGTTTTATTTTATTCATTGGTATCTGTTGTATTTCTAAACTCTTTTCTAGACGTGTGGCTTGATCCAGTCCTGTTTCTGCGCTCTACAGGCAGTGTTTTTTCCCCTCAGTGCTTGGTTTTGCTCTGATATGCATTTTCAACTGTTAGACCTTTTATTAATTTAATAATTCCTTGGCGGGAAGGAAGAAGCAGAGCTAAACACCTCTGAATGAAGATGAATCATGTCAAGAACTTTAAAATGTTTGACTCTTTTTTTTTTACTTCTCATTTCTCAAACTGATTTGTGTGTGTGTGTGTGTGTGTGTGTGTGTGTGTGTGTGTTAGCCACAGTTTCCATCCTGTAGTGTTCACATTTCTGTGCTCTTATGTCTTTATGAAATCACACAAATATCATATTTACAAGCCTGATTATGTGCAAAAGCTAGATATAGACAGATAATCTTATATATAATCTTTTTAAATCAGTTAAGCAACAGTTTAAACACTAATATTGCTTAATTAGATTTTAAACTGCATTGGTTAAGCACCAAAACTGTTTTCATCCTTACTACGTTTTTAATATTTCACAAATAAATGGGTAAAAGAGACCAAGAGCAGAACTTAGCACATTAATTTGGTGGAAGAAATAGCAAAGATTTATAACCACACTAAATGTTTTTTTTTTTTTTCTTTAGATTTTTAGAAGAACATATAGAAAAGAATGGAACATTAAATCGAGTTTATATTTTAAAAATTTCTTCTTGCTTCTGTTCATTTCTTCTTGATCTAATATCATAAACCACTATGACAACAGCAGCCACGCCCACCACAGCGGAGATGACCAATCGAATCACAGCTTCAGTGGAACCGTAACACTGGACGAGTTCTGAGGGCAAAAACAAAAGTAAACCTATTATTCAATGCTCGGTTAAAAATTTTACTATAGCGTTAGTAGTGCACTGCTAATAACAAACCTGGACATAGCTGACAGGGTTCAGAGCTGTTAAGGGGTTTTGTTTGTTTGGTGATAGTCTCTGACCGTGATGACGACGAAAAACGTTCACTGGCATTGACATGGGACAGGTTCCTTCCTGTAATATAAAGTCATTTTCATGTATAAAAAACAAAGTATCAGAAACTTTATTTAGGTATTATTAAAAAAAAAAAATGATAGAAATATTCTAAAGATTTTCGCTGATGTTATTTAAATCAAACAACTGACCCGATTGTTTCATACAACGCAATGGCGCCATCCTGTGTGTTATTAGTGATTTTATTAGGAGTTACCTCAGAAATATTAGGTATAATAACTACATTTACAGTCACAGTTGGCCTGTGTACGGAATAAGTTGCTCAGACAAAATTATTCATATTTAGCTGTCGATATTAAAACATTTGAAGACTGTGCTAATCTGGAGAGGAGCTAGACTAAAAGTGCTTACCGTAAACATTAACATTAAAAATCTTGTTAGAAAATGTGTTGCCACGGCGGATGTTTACTTCATAAATTCCATCATGTGTAGTTGTGATGTTTTCTATGGTCAGAGATCCAGTATTATAGTCAATTTTGAGTCTGTCTCTGAATATCTCCTTACCATCAGGAAAAGAGATGATTTGCCTAATCATTCGAGCTATACAAATGTTTGAGCTGTCAGGTCTAAAAGTCCACCATACGCCATCATTTGTCAGTATTTCAGTTTGTTTAGTTTGTAAAGTGACTGAACCTCCCTCTCTTGCTGATATCTTCTCTGTTCCACCTGTTTGAGGACCTAACAAACCTGGAGAACACAAGAAACAATGTTTCCAGTTATTAAGGTAGGCCTACTTTAGTCAATATTGTGCTCAACAAATGCTGCTCTTTAGTGCTAAAACAAATCATTTTTGTTGTTGAAGATGAGTGCATTCAATTATAGGTTAACTATTCCTTTATGGACTCTTCAAAAAGACCCAATATTCATCTCAAATTGCTATTAAAGAACTAAAAATACTTAGAAAATAAAACAGCAAAACTTACCCACTAACAGCCAAATGTTTAAAACAAATGCACGCATGTAAGCCATATTCTTCAGCAGTTGATGAATGACCAATGTTTTGTCAGATTTTAGTGAAAATGATCTGATTCTTAATATAATTATGCAGGTGAGGGATGCAGATGTGCAAATGCAGAACTGAGTGCCACTGGTTTTTATTCTGAATACAAGGGCGTCACTGAGGTTTTCTTATTCCACATGGGGTTTTTTAGACTACTTTCAAGACTTTTTCTCATTTCACACTAACTGATCTATTTTTGTTTTTGCTTGACCATCTTTTCCTCTTTCAGCCTTCCCAACAGAAACACCTGCAAGTTCAGACTGAACATTGATTGAATTTCAAAAACTTACAACTATAAAAGTAAGTAATATTTCACCCAAAATTGAAACTTCTGTCCATTTATTCAACATGATTGATTAATTGAGTTTCAGATTAATGACAGTCATATAAACATTCTAATAATGTAAATTAAATATTGACATTTGAATGATGTTTATTTAAATCTTTATGCACTTTTAATTGCACAATTTTAGTGGAAAAAGGACCAAGAAAACTTAAGCGCATTAGTTTGGAGTAAGAAATTTAGCAAAGCTTTATAAAGCTTTATATTTTTTCCCCGATTTTCAGAAGAACAAAGAAAATAATGGAAAATTAAATGCGTTCAGCTCTTCTGGATCTGATGTCGTAAACTACTATGATAATAGTAGCTGTGCCCATCACAGCAGAGATGACCAATCGTATCACAGCTTCAGTGAAACCGCAACAGTGGACTTGATCTAAAGATAGAAAAATAAGCCTGGATTTGACAAGCATTTATTATTTTTAAAATAATATTAATAATATCCACGTTGACATACCTGCACATGTCTGACAGAGTTCACTGAAGTCCAGATCCTGAGTCTGGTTGCTGAGGGGATTGTTTACTATACAGCTGTAAGTGTTGTTATCCTGATATTCCACCTCCAGAGGTAGAGAGAGACTGATGCTGAGATCAGACACACTGATGCTGGACAATAAACTCTTTATTTTGTACCAGGAGAGAGTCACATGACTCACATTCACCACAGAACACACCAATGAACAATTCTGCTGTGATGATCCTGATGATGAGGAACATGTAGAGTATCTGGTGATTACAGGAATAGGAAGACGAGCTGAAAATCAAACAAAATAAATTACTACTTTACTAAATATTCTGGGATAGACACATCAAATTCAACTACTCACCATAGACTGTAACATTGAATGATTGTACTGAGAATGTACAGTACATTTGATAAAGTCCAGAGTCTGTGGTTCTGATGTTCCTGATAGTCAAGGATCCAGCTTGATTGTCGATCTGTAGTCGGTCTCTGAATATCTCATCATGATAATATGTAATATCACCTGTCTTCACATCAAGGTGAATGACTCTAACATTATGAGAATCTTCAGGTCTAAACCAACTCCACTCTATATCAGTCATATAATATCTGTCAAATTTAGTATCATGTTTGTGTAAATCAGTTTGTAGAGTGACAGAATCTCCCTCCATCACTGACACTATCTTCATGTCATCTGTATCAGAATCAAAGACATCACAATAGTTAGAATTAAGGGACAGAGACAACCCAAACATCATCTTTTGAGTTTCACAGAATAAAATAAGTCATACGACAAAACAGTGAGTAATAATGAACGTGAACCAAAAACATTTTCAACTTACCGACCATGTGGCAGAAATACAAGAAAATAATTGAGCAAAGCATTTTTTCAACTGAGGTAAATGAGGAAATCTAATGAAGGATGTCTTTTGTCAGTTTGAAGAACAAGGTACTTGTCTGGTCATCACGTTTTTGTGGTGATGTATCTGTTACGTTTTTCTAGGTAGCCTACAGGTTACATTCCATACCAACAAAACAACGTTTTTTGCTCTGTTATTAACTACGTGTAAACGCGACTTATTAAAGGGTGAGTAAACAAACAAAAAAACGTTTTCCTTTTTTAGTTTTGGCTAGTTAGCATGGTCCACTTTGCCTACACCGCTAAACTGCTCTATGCATCTCTGACTGAGCGACAAACCGATTACACAAACGAGAATCTTTCAAGTTCAGTTTTGTAATAATCTCTGTTTAATAACTGATTGTACCTGTTATTTACTCAGAAAAAAGTAGATGGCACTGCTGATCCTGTGCAAGCCACAGATAACCAAAAACAAATTCTTTTATTTTGATCATCCCATACAGATTTATTGATCTCCAGGAAAGCCTTCAACAGTCTACTGCTGGGATTCAAACGAACAACCTTCAGTTTCTAATGCTCAGTTCAAACGGATTCTAGTCCTGACTGAACAACAAGCAGATTAAAGAAATTAGAATCTTCAAAGTCATATTTTCGATATTAAGCTTATACCATGCCTAAAAACGCCCTTCAGTCGTGACTTATTCACAATACAGCTCAGCTTCTTTAGAGTGTAATAGCCTATTATTTATTAGTTTAAAACATCACAAATTCTTATGCAAAATTTCACTTCATCATCAGCATCTGGGTACATATTTTCATGACCTTGACTTTTCCTTTTCTTTCATACGTCACTGGCTTGCAAATAATATGTAGTTTCTTAAACGTCTTATATATAGTTTACATCAAAAGTGTATCAATGTCCTGTTTTTCAATGCCATCATTCAGTGACTGATGGTGATGTTCTTCGCTTCTTTTCAGCTCTTCTGGATCTGATGTCATAAACCACTATGGCAACAGTAGCCACGCCCACCACAGCAGAGATGACCAATCAAATCACAGCTTCAGTGAAACTGTACGGGGCCGTTCACATGTAGCGTCTTTTGCGCGCTCAAATTCGTTATTTTAAATGTAGACGCGCGGCTTAATGGAAGTGATGCGGTCGCAACGCGCTCGTTTTTTCCAGGCGCGTCCGCGCCGCATCGAGATAAAAACATCTCAACTTTTCAGAATGCCGCAAGCGCACCGCAGGTCATGTGACATGAACTAACCAATCAGCTTCCTCACGTTTTTCCGTTACATTGAAACCTCTGTAGAAACATGGAGGAGCAGCTCATCATTGTGGTCCAGGGATTTCCTGAACTTTATGATTTGTCAAGCCCCCATTATTTTGACGCTAATAGAAGAAACAATGCATGGAGACGCATAGGCTTGGAGCTAGAGCGCAGCTGATGGTGGCTTAGAAATGGCAGACGCTTCCGGAGCGCAAGCGCCCGAGCGTTTTGTTGATAAGGAAGAAAGCGGCGCGCCTAGCTTTTTCCACGCATTTTTAGGTGCGACATGTGAACGGCTCCTAACAGTGGATGTTGTCTGAGGAGAGAGAAGTTTTATTGAGAACCTGCACCAACATTTGTTTGGGGTATTTATATAAGGATTTATTCATATCATCTCTGCCATACCTGGACACGTCTGACAAAGTTCAGTGACGTTGAGATGTTTGGTCTGGTTGCTGAGGGGATTGTTTACTATACAGCTGTAAATGTTGTTATCCTGATATTCCACCTCCAGAGGAAGAGAGAGACTGATGCTGAGATCAGACACACTGATGCTGGACAATAAACTGTTTCATTTGTACCAGGAGAGAGTCACATGACTCATATTCACTACTGAACACAGCAGTGAACAATTCTGCTGTGATGATCTTGATGATGAGAATGAAGATGAGCATTGTGAGGAGCCTCTAATAATGACAGGTGTGTGCAGAGGACCTGGAAAACATGAGAGATCACTTCTTTTAAACTTAGACTCAATTTGAGTTTATCACAAGATTGAGAGGGAAAAAACACTAACCTTATGAATAATTATAAAATAACTTTCTGATATAAAATAATTAAAGATCTATAAACACGAATTGGTGAATACATTAAATTCAAGCACTTACCATAAGCAGTAATGTTAAATAACACAGTCAATGACTTCACAGATCTCATGAGCTGTAGTGCATACAGTCCAGAGTCAGTGGTTCTGATGTTCCTGATGGTCAGAGATCCAGTTTGACTGTTGATCTGTAGTCTGTCTCTGAATGTCTCATCATAATAATATCTAATATGAGATGTCCCAGCATCAAAAATAATGTCTATAAGAGATTTTTCAGGTTCAATCCTCCACAGTATATAACGCACATCATGTCTGTGTTTCTCAGTAACATTGGTTTGCAGAGTGACAGAATCTTCCTCCATCAATAACACTGTCTTTACTTCATCTGTATCAGGATCAAATATAGCAAGATAACAATACATTTAATTTACCACCCAAATGCCACAAACAAACAAAAATATATCAGGTTACTTGTGTAACCCATGTTCTCTGAACAGGGAATGACACCCTGGGTAACTATGACGCAATGGGAATAGCCTCTGGATGTGCCGATTGTCTAAAGCTCATATAGAATCATGCTAATTTGTAGGCTGATGGCACGGGCGCAGCCTCAAACTCTTACGTCGCCATCTTACACTGATGAACGAGTCATCTGTTCCTCAGATTTCTCTGCCGAAAAAGGTCTCTTTTTGCCAACGCAAGGAGCCTGGCAGCAGACACAGCATCTTATTCCTTACTCAGAGAACATGGGTTACCCAAGTAACCCAAGATGTTCTCTTTTAAAAGGAGGAAGATGGAAAGTGTGAAGAGTGACCACCTGAGAGCAAAATGTTGTGGACAAAACCTTGGGAACATAGCCTGGCCTAGGTCGTAAGGTTACTTTGACCAGACTTAGCGCAAAGTCCATACACATCTCGCTGACAGAGAGAGCTTGCAAATCCCCAACTTGCTTCAAAGCAACAAAAGAGTAGCCTTAAGAGTCAAAATCTCCAAGGGCTCAAAAGGAGCTTCCATTAAGCCCCCCAGGATGATTGACAAGTCCCAAGAAGGAACTCCAAGGGGGTGTGCTGGCCTCAGACGCCTAACTCCATTCATAAACGCTTAGACCAGCCGATGTCTCCCTAGGGCGACTTTATCCAACACTCTCCGAGCAGTGATGACCGCAACACAAACTCTCAGGGTAGAAGTTTCTCTTGCAGGAACTCCAGCACTGGACCTATAGGGTAGCTGACTGGGTCCACCGCATGGGCTAAACACCATGACTCAAAGACATGGCTCTGTCACTAGCAGTGGTCTCCTGATCATCGGCAGAAAGACTAGAAGTCAAAGCTTGTGGCCTTTTATGTGCCAGACCCACAGCATCCAGATCTCGGGTTGAGGGTGCCAGATCTTGCATTGAAGCTGAGACAGTGTCTCTTTTCTGATTGGAATCTCCCACGCAGGGCTATACAAAAGAAATAAGCTCCGAGAACCACACCTGGGACGGCCAGAACGGGGCTACGAGCAGGAGATGAACAAGTCCCAAATCTGGGCTACTGTTTAGCGATTCAGCATCCATTCCCTCGAACTGAGATTCCGTTTTGTCAAAAAATCAGCTGTGAGGTTTCCACCCTTCTTGGACATTTACCGCTTAGAAAGAGGAGCCTGCCTTGAGCCGAAAGGAGAAGATGGCATGCATGCTTTTCTAGGGTGCATGACCGTGAATCCCCTTGGTGGTTTATATGAGATACTACCAGTATGTTGTCCATCCTGACACCCATCACGTGACACCCCCTGAGTGAGGGGAGAAAGTGAATCAATGCCAGAAAGATGGCTCTCAGCTCCAGGCTGTTTGTGTGTCAGGAGTGGAAAACTCCCATCCAAACTCCCTATGCTGGTCTGCCCTCAACGGCTGCGCCCCAGCCTGTCAAAGAGCCATCCATTGTAACCATTTAGCGACAGTGAACAATGTCCATACTAACCCCTCCCTAAAGAAAGAGGGGGTCCCACCATATTGAAAGGGCACAGAAAGAAACTGCATGACACCTTTACTAGGCAAGAGGCTGGTCCTGTTGAGCAGATCCCTAAGAGTTTCATCCACCAAAGGAACTGCCTCATATGAAGCAATCCCGGGGGAGCACAAGGGGTGGCTGCGGCCAAGAGGCCCAAGAGCTTGCGAAGGGTGCTCACAAAAACATGACGGCCTAGATTGAAGCAGGTCAAGAATGCATTGAGGGTGGAAATCCAGGCAGAATATAAATGGTTAAATGGTTGCTGGAGTGCTACCTGGGCAAGGAGGAGAAGGAGGGGTTAAAGGATTCCTGTGCCCTTCTTGGCATAAATTGCCTGAGGGCAAATGACTGGCACTTGGTGGCTCAAAATTTTTGAACCAGAGTTGACTGCCTTTCCAAACAGCCCAGACTGAGAGATGGGGGCATCAAGAAAAAGGACATCTGCCTGGTAGGCTTGGAGAATGTCCATAGTATGAAGGGCCATGCCTGCCTAAGTAGCTGCCATGTAGGACTTTTCGATAAGGGTGGAAGCGATCTACATAGTTTAGTCAAAAGGAGGGGGTGGGACTTCCAGGAAGGAGCAGAAAACGGTGAGAGGTGCATAGCCAGCATATCCTCGATCGCTGGAATGGTGGTATTGCTCTACTCCACAGAACCCACTAGGTTGGTGAAGTCTTCCACATTAGTAAGTCAGGTAGAGAATGACTGCTTCCAGGATCTGGAGATCTCCTGATGCAGAATGTCCTCATATGAATCCTCATGCATGAATTCAACTAGCGAATCCACATGCGCATGCTCTTGCAAGAGAAGTAGAGAAAGGGCGAGGCCCATCTGCCTGCTTTCCATTGACTTGAGCTCCACATCTGAACCCCTGGTTTAAAGAATCCCCACACTTAATGTGAGGGTCACCGTTTGCAATGAAGCAAGAATACGGCAGCTGGCAGTGCTGATACTCTATGGCACTTCACCGCAAGGAGAACAGAGTTGTGTGGGGCAGCTGTGGTCTAATGGTTAGAGAGTCAGAATTGTAATTCAAAGGTTGCGGGTTTGAGTCTCAGGTACAGCAAGGCACCAACCCCCAACCGCAGCAATAGCATAATGGCTGCCTACTGGTCCGGGTATGTGTTCACAGTGTGTGTAAACACTACTGTGTGTGTGCACTTGGATGGGTTAAATGCAGAGCACAATTTCACCATACTCAGCCACACATCATGTCCTTTCCTATAGCAGTCACTGAAGTGTAAATGAAGCAAGCTCAACGAAAAACAATCCAAAATCAGGCTAAAATGGCCGCTTTTTTTTCCTATGGTCTGTAGGTTGGACAATATACGTTTTAGCCATGCTGTTGCTCGTAATTTCAAGAAAACAGTTTCAATCAAAATGAACTCTGTTATCATTTCAATTTAAACAGTTCTCAATTCATACATATTTAGTAAATAATTATTTATTGTTAAAACACAACATTTTAAAGTACTTGAATAACACTGTTTTCTGCAAGAAAGGGTTATAATATGTGATGTCTATTTGATAAAGTCCAGAGTCTGTGGTTCTGATGTTCCTGATAGTCAAAGATCCCGTCTGCTTGTCCATTTGTAGTCTGCCTCCAAATTTCTGATCAAAGTGGTACGTGACATCAGTAAACCATTCAGCTATACCAGTACATTCAAGTCCAAACCCCCACACTATATGATGCATATTTTTTGTGTATCAGGAACATCAATGTTTAGAGTGACAGAGTCTCCTTCCATCACATATACTCTCTTCACTCCATCTTTATCAGAAACACACCAAGGTAACAAGAATAAATACCAGTTAATGTAAATCCTCTGATTGTCACAATAATTGTCACATAAACAGAAGAAGATGAATGTACGAAACATTGTTTTCAGACATATATGAGATAAAAACACTCAACAAATCTGAGAAGTTGTTTTAATGACTTGTAAGGGGGAATAACAAAATGTTGAGTAAATAAGGAAACAGTCTGTAAAAGAATTCACGCCCACATCAGTCACGTCAGTTTTTTCCCCTTGCATCTCATTTCACAATTAGCTAGTATCCATTTGGCAATTTTTTTCCATGTCTGACTCTTTTTTTAAATGTAAAAAAGTCTATATTTGTCAATTAGTTTAAAATGGTGATTCTGTTACTGTTTGTTATTTGAAATGATCTCAGTGTTTATGCTGTGTTTTCCATCGGGGTGAGATTCAGCTCACGAACGATCAGCGTTGCTCCAAGTCTCGCTTAGTATTGATTCCTCAACTTTAACTTTATATATAGCTTAAAAACTAAATTATTTTGTGGAGTTGACTATAGTATAGGAATTGTTGGGGATTAACGTTTCTGACTGTTTTCTAAACTTCAAAAATTAGATGTTAAGCCTCTGTCTGAAACTCTGTTTGTACAGCATATATACCTAACTGTAGATGTAAATGAACCACAACCTGTAAGTATTACTGATTCGTTATGCGTGCATTTTTTAAGTGAGTGCTCAAAACATCAATTTTTTTGTGCTAATACATGATGTATTTAGGTGCTGCTTTAGGTTTCCCGGTAAACCAGTGAAAATAGTCTACTTAACCCGCAGACATAAAAAACAACCACATACTTGGCAACTTGCTCAAGTACTCCTCTCTGTGCCAATCACAACAGGCTTGGTCAGCTGACCAATCAGGGCAGACTAGGCTTATGGAAGAAAGGGGTTTACAGACATTATGGTCAAAGCTGCTTCGAACTAACCGTTTTGAAATAATTTTCAAATGACTCTGTATATTCTGAGAAAATTACAATGTTTTCTGAACTTAGATGCATTTAAATCTGTTGTATGGGACTCCAACACAATATTAGGACACTTCAAAAAAAAAAAAAAAAAACATATGACCACTTAAAATGGATAATGGTCACTTTTTATAATATGATCTTATTCTCACTGTAAGTTTTTCACCAGATTCAACTTAAAAACCTATGTTCAGCAGCTGCCTTAACATTTTAAGTTAAATCAGCTTAAAACTACAAGTCATTTGAACTTATTACAATAAAAATGAGTTGATTTAACTTGTGAGTTGAAATGACTTAAGTTAATTAAACTTAAAATTTTAAGGCATCTCAAACTTAAGTTTTTAAGTTGAAACCTTTTTACAGTTTAGTCGTACATTTACAAAAGTGCCATCAAATGCATATTTCTCTATTCTCATATTAGTTACATTATTATTTTTGCTCTCTTTTTACATTATTGTTACTTTGGCTTCTAATGGACTTAAATGGTCTTTCAATAAAATAGACAACTCTCTTAAAACATTAATTTTGTTGTCAATAATTGTTAAAGAAATATGACTTATGTTTAGCTGACAGCATTTGCGACAATGTTGATTGCTAAAAAAATCATCTGACCCTCCTTATCAAAAAATAGAAGTCCACTGATTTAAACTGTTTTATTTTTATGTAAGACTTACAACCAATACAGATTCTTTACATGTAGTTGCTTTGTTAGCATTTGAGAAGCCCTTCAGCAATCTACAAACAACCTTTGAATTGTCTTTGAAGAACAGAGATATGCAAAGCAATATCTTTTATATTTAAAAAAAAAAACACACATTTCTCTGCATAAGTTGGCTGAGACTTCATCTTTAGCATCTAGCAGGGTTCCCGCTCTTTTTTGACCAATGGATTTCTATGACTTATGACAAGATCTGACTTAAAAGATCAGTTTATCCATGGCTCATTATCAGCGTCTGATTGTGATGTTCTTTATTTCTTTTCAGCTCTTCTTGATGGAAAAATATCATAAACCACTATTGCAACAATAGCCACGCACACCACAGCAGAGATGACCAATCGAATCACAGCTTCAGTGAAACTGCAACAGTGAACAGATTCTGAGGATGAAAAAAGAGGTACGTGCATTATGACAAGCAACAACGAATTAACAGAAAGAAGGCATTTGTAGTACTGTTTTTATAAGTATTTATTATTTTCATCCCCACTGTCTGGAAAGGAGCACGTACTCACCGTAGACAGTAACACTGAACAACTTTTTAAAGGATTTTATCTCCATTTGATAAAGTCCAGAGTCTGTTGTTCTGATGTTCCTGATGGTCAAAGATCCAGTTTGATTGTCCATCTCTAGTCTGTCTCTGAATACCTCATTCTCATAATAGCTAATCACACATTTCTCCTCATTAAACCAAACAACTCTAACTAAACGAGTATCTTCAGGTCCAAGCCACAACTGTACATACGGCATTTGATGTCTGTGCGTCTCAGTAACATTAGTGTGTAGAGTGACAGAATCTCCCTTCATCGCTGAAACTATATTTACTCCATCTGTATCAGAACCAAACACACCTAGACAACAAAAATGAACACCAGTTCATATAAATCCTCTGACTGAACTAAACTTGAAGTCATAAAAACACAGTCAACTTACCAACAAGATGCCACAAACAGAAGAAAATTATTGCGTGAAACATTTTTTTACATATACAAATACGAACTAAATTATGTAACAAAAATGTTTCATTTCCTCAAACAAAGTCTGCTGTTTGATTAAGTAATGCAAAACTGTAGACACCGATGAAGACATCTAATGGAGGAACTTTTCTTTCAGAAAGAACTTCCTGAACTGAACAACTGATCTGTTTTCTTCACTTTCTAGTCATGTGTTACAGTCTGTACAATGTTTTGATCTGTTCTTATCCAGGTTTATTTAAACAGCAATTTATTTAAACATTTGCACATCTGTATTAAACCTGACAGTTATAAAACTCAAAGACCCCTAATTTTAATCTTGGACTACAAAACCAGCTATAAGGGTCTTTTTAAACTGAAGGGTTTTTTAAACTGAAATTTATACATCTGAAAGCTGAAGAAATAAGCCTTCCATTCACTGTAACCGATTTTTGTAATTTGAACAGTATTTTACTGTAATATCTACAGTAAGATACTGTAAAATGTATATACAGTATTTTACTGTAAACTGCAAAGGATTATGGGAAAATATATGATCACTACTGTAATTATCCACTACTGTAAATCCGTTTACAGTAAACTACTGTAAATTTACAGTAGTGAACTTGCCCGCGAAAAATTGACCTATTGCAAGGGCGATTTTTTTTTCTCTCCTGCTGAGAGGAAGTGGCGGTAAAAAGGACAAAAGGAGAAATGTTGCACCAATAACTTGACAAAAAGGTTAGTATATTATTTGTGTTTTATGAAAAACTGAACAATTTTAAGATGTTTTCACTTGTTAACAGCAAACTAACAATATTCATCGTGTTTTGCATGTCGGTAGCCTTTTTTTCTGACTGACAGCCGGGGCGTCGCCATAACGGTGAAAACATGGACTGGTGAGTAACTTAAGGTGACCTATATTAGTCGAAATAAACTTTAGTGAAACCGAGAAACGCGTTTGTATATTGTGCTGCCCTTTAATGCAAGTTAACTCGTCTGACGAGCCCTTAACGTTACTCAAGCTTAACGGCGAACTGAGGTGAAATACTGAGGTAACGTAAAGTGCGTTAAGCAACACCGCTTTTTCTGTGGAGATTTTAAATAGTATTTTCAAGCCCTTCTTTTGCTTGTTATTTTCAAGTTTCTGGTCTGGATGTCGTCTGTAACGTCGGAGGTGTATTTTGGATCTTCTTCTTGTGAATGACTGCCATAGTATCGACGATAACATGAACTGGTAAGCTAATAATGTCCATAAGCCGAAGTTGACAAACTCAACGTTAGTCACAGAGCAGCATAATATCTTTTCAACGCTGCTTCTTTATAGCTAGCAAGGTAATTCTCTTCAAATGATGTTTAAGTAAGAAATGTGTGTATCAATGTCGTATGTAACTTTATAGACGGTCCCTAAATTCAGTGACAGACGTGACATAAACAGCGCGCTAACATGAAACACTGAGGTAAAGCTGAAACACCGCGGTTAAGTGCTTCTTTTGTGTTTTATTTTCAAGTTTGTGGTCTCGTGGTCATGTCGTCTCCATCAGAGGTGTATTGGAGCCTTTTCTGGTGATTGCCGTAGTTGCAGTGCAAACAACAGGTAACGTTAAGCTTTTGCTTTCGTCAACTTAACTAATGTTAACGTTACTAAATTAGCCACAGGCTGCTGTTCTCCACTAACTCACAGAACGGGTTAACATTTTAAAGAGAGTAACGGGCTAGCAATATATGAATATAGCAAGTTTTGCTAATAAATATTATAAATGTTTATTTTATTAAAAATGTAAATTGTATTACTGTACAGTAGTTGTCTTTTCTGATCATAAACTATAGTAACACTAAAAGGGTGTTGTGACACTGTCTGTTACAGGAGATTTCTCCAAGCACTAACTGGATGCTGACCATCAAGGGCAGAATCGTCACACAGCCAGCTGTCCATTTTACAGACATGCAGAATAAGGTAACCTAAAACATATTTTGTTTTACATTGCATTTACATTCATGCATTTTTCAGATGCTTTTATCCTAAGCAAGTTATATTGTATTTAAAGTACACATTTGTAAGGTATTTATTTCCTGGGAATGTTTTTTATTACCATCAAGATTGAGTTTGCATGCGCATTAAAATTATTTCTATTAAACCAGCATTTAAACAGCAAAATGCAGCTGCTTCAGGTATCTTTAACTTACTGTAACCTTTAAATTCATAATAGCAATCTTACTGTCTGTCAATTTAGATTATTGTTACTGTAAAACAACAAATATAGATTTTTAATCATAGTAGGCCTATTATATGCACAGACTTTCTAGGAAACACACACCTGTTTAGAATGTTTATATGAACAGATTGGTTAGCATTTAGCATGGTCTGTGGCAGACTTTACTAAGTGTCAGGGCAACAAAATTCAACAAACAAGAATGTAATATTAAGTGATTTAAAGGAGAAGTCCGGTGTGATTTTGACCTAAAGTGTATTGAATCATGATACCGAGTGTAAACGTACCTTGCATATCTCATCTCGTCTTGTCCACTGCAGTCCGAAATCTGGGGTCAGTTAGCCGATGCTCACAACAGGTTGTCAATGAGAGTCAATAGGGCATCGAAGAAGCCATGTAAATAAATCACTGTTTTACGCCATTTACGAGGCACAAAGTAGCTCCACACTTCATTGGTAGACTTCCAAGGGCCCTGACATTTAAAACGAGACATTGAAAACTCAGAAAAAGCACCGGGAGTTTATTTACAAGTAGATTTATACAGACAGTAACTGCAAGAAGTTTAGCGGCTGCCGCCATCTTAAATTTAGTCACGATAAGTCGAGTGTCGAGCACGAAGGAAACTACAACCTGATAAGTTGATAACCTGATAAATTCCTTGGTGCTCGACACTCGACTTATCGTGACTAAATTTAAGATGGCGGTGGCCGGATTTTTTCTTGCAGGAACTGTCTGTATAAATCTTCTCGTAAATAAACTACCGGTGCTTTTTCTGAGTTCTCAATGTCTCGTTTTAAATGTCAGGGCCCTTGGAAGTCTACCAATGAAGTGTGGAGCTACTTTGTGCCTCGTAAATGGCGTAAAACAGTGATTTATTTACATGGCTTCTTCGATGCCCTGTTGACTCTCATTGACAACCTGTTGTGAGCATCGGATAACTGACCCCAGATTTCGGACTGCAGTGGACAAGACGAGATGAGATATGCAAGGTACGTTCACACTCGGTATCATGATTCAATTCACTGTAGGTCAAAATCACACCGGAGTTCTCCTTTAAATCAAGAAGAAAATATTGTCTTTTTGCTCCATTTAGTAAAAACGGTTCTTAACAAAGCCATGTTGTGCATCTCTGCACACAGCAGTGTTTCATTACTGAATGAATTTACCTTTTTTAAACACCTAGAATCAGTGACTTACTGACCCATTCATAAAATTCTTTATAAAAAATTTCAAGAAAAAGTTTCTTCAGTTTTTTTTCTTACTACTGCGTTCGTATGTAGTATATCATTTTTTTTTTAAATGCATACAGCACCAAGTTTGACAGTTGAGGCAAATTCTTTAAACACTGTTTTTCTTGTGCTTGCAGGTTTGTTCAGACAGTCAACCTTTGTGGCAGCAAATGCATTGACAGTCACAGATCAGATGGACTTCTGGAAAGAGGGTGCACACAACAAGCATCAGCCTGAATCCCATTCTGCCGTTTCTCATCAGAGAGCTTGTCAACTTTGACTCAAAACTACTAAAATTTAACACAACACAAACACATTTTTACTGTATGATTTTATTTTATTTACACAACCAGACAAAGCTTTTGAACAGTAAGATTTTAAATGTTTTTAAAGAGGGTCTCTTCTGCTCACTAAGCCTGCATTCATTTGGTCCAAAGTACAGCAAAAACAATACACTTTTGAACCATTTTTATTATTTAAAATAACTGTTTTCTTTTTGAATATATTTTAAAATGTAATTTATTGCTGTGATCAAACCTTAATTTTTAGCATCATTACTGCAGTCACATGATCCTTCAGAAATCATTCTAATAATTTGATTAAAAAAAATATTATTATGATGTTGCTGAAATTATTATAATGCTAAAAACAGTGGAGTACATTTTTTTTTTCAGGTTTCTTTGATGAATAGAAAGTTCAGATAAACAGCATTTATCTGAAACAGAAATAGTTTGTAACATTATGAATGTCTTTATTATCACTTTTGATCAATTTAAATCATCCTTGCTAAATAATATCTTTCTATTCATCAAAGAATCCTGAAAAATCTAAAAATTAAATAATGTTTATCAGCATACTAGAATGATTTCTGAAGGATCATGTGATACTGAAGACGAGTAATGATGCTGAAAATTCAGCTTTGATCAAAGGAATAAATTAAATTTGGATCAAATTAATGCAGGCTTGGTAAGCAGAAGAGAATACTTTAAAAAAATCTTAGTGTTCAAAAACTTATGACTGGTAGTGTACTTACTTATTTTTGCTTTTCAGTATGTGTATGTTTGCCATGATACAAAGTCTCTGTACTTTTAAAAAGAAAATGTTCAACAATTAAAAAGAATATTATCAGAACTAATGCTTATGAGTTATTGTGATTTTTATGGGGTTGGGGTGGTAAAAATCTTGAATTACAGTGCTGTAGGTTAATTGGATTGTTTTTACAGGTAAAAAATGTTTAAAATAAATGAAAATAAACTCTATAGTACTGATACTGTAATTGAAAATACAGTAAAAATACTGTAATTGAAGATACAGTAAAAACACTGTGAATGAAATTACAATAAAAATACTGTAAATGAAATTACAGTAAAAATACTGTAAATAAAATTACAGTAAAAATACTGTAAATGAAATTACAGTAAAGACCTTTTAGTACTGTAAATGCACTTACAGTATTAATACTGTAAACATTTTTACAGTAACTTACTGGCATCCAGCTGCCAGTAAGTTACTGTAAAATTTACAGCAAACTTTTTACAGTGTTGATGTATGGTTTGTTAGTTTTTTAGGATAGGGCAATATTTGGCGAGATACAACTGTTTGAAAATCTGGGAGCTGAGAAAATCACCTTTAGAGTTGTCTAAATTAAGATCTTAGCCATTTATAATATTAATCAAAAATTAAGTTTTGATATATTTATAGTAGGAAATTTACAAAATACTGTATCTTCGTGGAACATGATCTTTATGTAATATCCAAATGATTTTGGCATAAAGGAAAAATTGATCATTTTGACCCATACAATGTATTATTGGCTATTGCTACAAATGTACCTGAATAAATTATGACTGGTTTTGTGGTCCAGGATCACATATTACAATGTTTTTACCTCTACGCTATATTACTGGATACTTGTACCTCAAAATTCTGTGTGCTATTGTGAACGCATACAGGAAACATGATTTTGTCATAAAAATGGTGTGTTGTGACATTACTTTCAAGACTTCTCATTTCAAGCCATTATCTTTCACCATCATTTCCTCTTTCAGCATTGACAGCAGATCCACCCACAATAGAGAGTTAAGATCTTTAATTTTACCCTTAATTTTAATCAAACTGTTTGTGCAGTGAGGATTAGGAGTAATAAACTTTCACCTGCAACTCACTTGAAAGCAATATTTAACACAAACAGGAAACTTTTATTTATTCATTGTCCAGCTGTCATGATTGATTGATTGAGTTCCAGATTAGTTTATATCTCATATTGTTAGTTTTTCTATAATTTAGTGTTGTAGTATTATAGAGAACAGAAACTTGCAGTCCATCCTTATGAACTTTTGAATATTGCTCAATTTTAAATGGGGAAAAAAGACCAAGAAAGCAGAAGTGGTGGTAGAAATAAGCTTTGCACAGCATTACGCATTACCACGGAAATGTCTTCTGTCTGTTTCTTAAGATTCTCAAAATAACACTAAGAAAAGATTTCAAAATTGAGTCTATATTCTCATGTTTTCTCTTTGCTTAGCTGCTCAGCTCTTCTGGATCTGATGTCATAAACCACTATGATAACAGTAGCCACACCCACCACAGCAGAGATGACCAATCGAATCACAGCTTCAGTGAAACTGTAACACTGAGCAGAGTCTGAAAACAAAAAAAAAGGAGAACCTAAATGATGACAAAATCACCAAGAGGATCTCAACAGAATGACAAAACATTGATTTGTTTTGTGTTTTCTATTAATAATTGTTATTATTCCCAATGTACCTGCACACGTCTGGCAGTGTTCACTAATGTTCAGATGTTTGGTCTGGTTGCTGATGGGATTGTTTACTATACAGCTGTAAGTGTTGTTATCCTGATATTCCACCTCCAGAGGTAGAGAGAGACTGATGTTGAGATCAGACACACTGATGCTGGATGATAAACTGTTTCCTTTGTACCAGGAGAGAGTCACATGACTCACATTCGCCGCTGAACACACAACTGAACATTTCTGGTTTGATGATCCAGAGGATGAAGAGCATGTAGAGTATCTGGTAATGACAGGAATGGGAAGACGAGCTGAAAAACATGACAGAATAAGGTAAAATAAATGTCAGATTATATTATTTCTACATACTGGTATATATAAAAGATTACAAATGATTTATTGTGAAAACATTTGGAGGAAATGGATTCAATTCAACTACTCACCATAGACAGTAACATTGAATGATTCTGCTGAGCGTCGGCTGCTCATCTGATAAAGTCCAGAGTCTGTTGTTCTGATGCTTCTGATGGTCAGAGATCCAGTTTGACTGTCGATCTGTAGTCTGTCTCTGAATATCTCATCGTAATAATATGCAATCTCACCTGTCCTAACATTAAACTGAATGACTTCAACATTACGAGAATCTTCAGGTCTAAACCAACTCCAATGAACAGAATGCATATAATACATATGTGAAAAAATATCATGTCTGCGTATATTAGTGTGTAGAGTGACAGACTCTCCCTCCATCACTGACACTATCTTCACAGCATCTAAATAAAAACCAAATCAAAATAGTAAAATTTAAGGGAGATTTAACTCAGAAATTACAATAGTGTCATTTAGCTGCTCACATTTATGCCGTTTCTTCTAAGGAACTCAAAAGTGGACGTTTTGATTAATCTTTTAACTGTTTTTGTCTATAGCTATAGGCTACACTGAAAGTCAGTTGGGTCCAAAACACGCCAAACAACTGTTGAGTTCCACAGAAGAAAATCATACAGGTTGGGGACATAATAAATCATCTGACTATAATAAACAAAACATAATCAACTTACCAAGCAGATGCCAGAAACATAAGAAAATAAAAGCGCAAAACATTTTTTCAACCGCATGAAATTAAGGAGTCTTATGAGGGAAGTCTTCTGTCAATAAGAAGAACTGCTTCTCCGGTCTTCACATTTTGGTGGCTAAATCTCTGTCTTACTAGGCTACATGTCATGCTAATACAAACAGCGAAAAACAACATTTTGGTAAATTTTTACCTACTTGTGTTTAGTCTACGTGTACAACACGATTGATACGAGTACATAAACGACAAAAGAACTTATTCTAACAGAGCTTCTCAATATCAGAATAACTGAGATGGCCAATCAAATCAAAGTAGGCGGGTTTTACTGTGTACAGAAGCTGAGCGCGAATTGCAAGACTAAGCGTCGTTTTGATGAGGTAAGATGTTGCAAATCATTCAATATTAGTCAACTGTTTTAGATAGAAATGTTAAATGACTGACAGCTATCCAGTAATAAAAACTCGACCTTTCTTTCTCAAATATGGCCATTTTGAGAGAGAAATGTATGAAAGTTGAGTGTGTGAATAGTATTTTCACGACGCGTTATCAATATGGGCGTCACTGAATGTAAACAATGCCACTGAACCAAACGGAACTCGCATATTTTGCTGATGATTGCTAATGAAATGGTCAATTATTGTCATGTTTTGGGCTGTACTAATTGGTCAGACCGGGGAAAACATTTGGAGTTCTATAGACTGCCAAAAGTTATAACAAATCAAGGAGAAGAGTGCAAAAACTGTTTGAGGAACACAAGGCGTTTGTGGTTGGCCAAACTGAACCAGGATTTCCAGGACAAGAATCTTGACAGCATTCGTGTTCTTATCCTTTCTGGTCAGGTAGGCAAAATATTAGGCTAATATCTTAATCAATACTGCTCATACGTGTCTTTACCACCTCAAAATATTGCCTTTCCTGCTTACTGTGTCCTTCTCTATATGATTTAAAAGCTTCCACACGTAACGTTTATTTCCTAGATTTAGACAGCATTAATTAGCAGAACAACCTCAGTAGTACATTAACCGTACGATCCTGTTATTTAAGAAGAAACCAGTAGATGGCACTGCTGTACAAGATAGAGAACTTGAATCATATCTTCATACCTTCAACAATCTGCTGTTTTTTCCAGTCGTTTGGCTTTTAATTCAGACCAATTAAGGAATCGTTAAGAGTGTTTTGTGAACCATTTGTTACAGCAGAAAATATCTACATTCAGATTTCAACAAGATCATATTCATTTCCTGTCCAGTAATTGTTAAATTCTGTATTTCCAGGTTTTTCATAATCATCATTCAAAGACTGACTGAGATGTTCTCCAGTTCTCTCAGCTCTTCTGGATCTGATGTCATAAACCACTATGGCAACAGTAGCCACGCCCACCACAGCAGAGATGACCAATCGAATCACAGCTTCAGTGAAACCGCAACAGTGAACAGAGTCTGAGGACAGAAATAGAAGTTTTATTGAGAACCTGATCCAAAATGATGACGACACTCACCAATAACATCTTGACGCACCTCCACTTTTCTGACGGAGTTGACTGATGTCCACATGTTGAGTCTGGTTGCTGATGGGATTGTTAAGCACACAGCTGTAAGTGTTTTTATCTTGATATTCGACCTCTAGAGAGACTGATGCTGAGGTCAGACACACTGATGCTAGACATTAAACTGTTTCCTTTGTACCAGGAGAGAGTCACATGACTCACATTCAACACTGAACACAATAATAAACAATTCTGGTTTGAGGATCCTGAAGATGAGGAGGAACAGTTTGTGTCTCTGGTAATTACAGGAACGGGCAGACGAGCTGGAAAATATCCAAAATAAAAATACATGAGGTGAGTATTATTATTGTAACCTTTTACAACTCTTAAACCTTTCGGTTTGAGTTTATCACAAACGTTCAAACTTTTAAACCTACATAAACATGAACATTCAATTTAAGTACTCACCATAGACGGTAACATTGAAATAAAACAGCATGTATTTCATCATCTGTAGTTCATAAAGTCCAGAGTCTGTGGTTCTGACGTTCCTGATGGTCAGAGATCCAGTTTGATTGTCGATCTGTAGTCTGTCTCTCAATCTCTCAGCATTAAAATAATTAATATCAGGTGCCCCATTATTAAATTGAATGACTATAAATGTTTGTTCAGGTCCAAACCTCCACTGTATGTAATGTATATTATGTCTGGATATACCAGTAACATCAGTGTGTAGAGTGACAGAATCTCCCTCCATCACTGAGATCTTCATTCCATCTGTATCTGAACCAAACACACCAAAATAGCAAGATTAAAAGTCCAGAAATGAATGTTTTGTCATTATTCGCTCACATCTGTGGAACACAAAAGATATTTTGAAGACAATACAGCATTGCACCTCACTGACATGTATTGCTTTTACACAAATATCTTTATGGTTCCATGGAAGAAAGTCTGACCAGGTTGGAACAACATGAGGTTGAGTAAATAAACAGCATTTTAGTTAATCTGGCTTAACCTGAACCAATAAAAACATGTTTAACTCACCAACCAGATGCCATAAACAGAAGAAAACAAGTACGAAAACCATTTTCTTCAACCGTATGAGAAAATGGAGGAAGTCTAATGAAGGAACTCCTCTGTCTGCCAGTAAAAAATACAGACTCTAGTTGAACATCATTTGGCTAAATGTCAGTTCCTCAGTAGTCATGTGTTACATTTGGTAGGTTATTAAATATGTAATGAAGTGACTTAATTTGACACATTCTGCTGTCAGTATTTTTATCTGGCTTCTCACTTTCTTGGTTTGAGAAGTTAGGAGTCAAAATGTCATCATATGAAACACTGTTGTGAAATCTCATGAAAACTCGGCGTGATGTCTACAAAACTAAAACTCTGACAACTCACTAACTTATAAATAGTCTTTTTACAGTGTAGATTTAATTTACATCCTCTGACTAAACTGAACCTCAAGTCACTTACCAACCAGATGATAGCATCTCTGTTTTACAGGAAAACTGTTTTGTGAGTCAAATGTGAGGTAAAATTTAAAGTTCACATTGGCATATTGAGGTCATGCGATTAAGGAATTGAGTTTAATTTGACACATTTATTTCTGCTGATCATCTCTGTGGCATCTGTGCAGTCGTTATTTTTATAGGCTTCTCGTTTAAATGTTGGCCTGTTAAGAAGTGGACTTCTCCCAGAATGATTCATATTCTTTTATTTTTCATTGTCACACTGATACAGATTCTTTACATATAGTTAACGTGGTAGTATTTGAGTTAATTTGTTAGTATCTCCAGCGAACCCTTCAGCAACAGGGATTTGAACAAACAACCTTCAGTTCTTGATGATTATAAAGCCATATTAATTAAATAAAAAAGAATGTACATACATTTCATCAGGGTTCCTGCTGCTTTTGACCAAGAGATTTACAAGGGACTTTTGACAAGAACTGACTATGGCTTCATTCATTAGGCGCGTTTCCATTACAGATTTGCGCCAAACTTTGGTGCTATTTTATAAATGTCGATTAAAAACTATTACGAAATGACGGCGTTTCCATTAACCTACTGACTGAAACGTAATTTTTCCTCTCGTGATAAGTCATGGCAACAGATTTTTGTGGGATTTTTTTAGATATATTTATATTGAATGTGACCTGTAAATAAACGTTTCCATTGCTGTTTTGCTGTTTAGACGTATTTCAATTTGCGCTATTTAAAGGGTAATGGATACGCAGCTAGTGACTATTTGTGATGTTCTCTGTTTCTTTTCAGCTTTTCTGGATCTGATGTCATATCCCACTATGGCAACAATAGCCACGCCCACCACAGCAGAGATGACCAATCGAATTACAGCTTCAGTGAAACTGCAACAGTGGATGCATTCTGTGGAGAGAAAAAGAGGTTTTATTGAGAAGCTGCACCAAAATTATGATCAACTAAAAAATAAACATTTCTAAAGCCACAGTTGTAATATGATGTCACATTCTGTGGCATCTTTTTAATTGGATAGTTCACCCAAAAATAAAAATTACCCCATGATTTACTCACCCTCAAGCCATCCTAGGTGTATATGAGTTTGTTCTTTCAGACAAATACAATTTGAGCTATATTAAATATTAAAATATGGATATGTTTCTTACACAAATGCATTCATTTGCTTCAGAAGGCCCTTTATTATCACTTCAGAGCTGTGTGGAGCACTTTTATGATGGGTGGATGCACTTTATTGGGCTTCAAAATCTTAACAGCCATTTACTGCCATTATAAAGCTTGAAAGAGCCAGGATATTTTGTAAAATAACTCTTGATTGTTATCATCTGTAAGAATAAAGTTATATACACCTAGGATAGCTTGAGGGTGAGTAAATCATGGGGTCATTTTAATTTTTGTGCCAAGAAGCAAATCCAAAACTTATTATTTGTTCTGAGATTTCTTTAAATAAGTATTAGAGTCACTACTGATGTACCTTGACATAGTTGACTGATGTCCAGATGTTGAGTCTGGTTGCTGAGGGGATTGTTTACTATACAGCTGTAAGTGTTGTGATCCTGATATTCCACCTCCAGAGGTAGAGAGAGATTGACGCTGAGATCAGACACACTGATGCTGGACAATAAACTCTTTCCTTTGTACCAGGAGAGAGAAACATCACTCACATTCAACACTGAACACACCAATGAAAAATTCTGCTGTGATGATCCTGAAGATGAAGAGCATGTAGAGTATCTGGTGATTACAGGAATGGGAAGACGAGCTGGAAAACATGAGAATAATGTGAAGCAACAAGTCAAGTAAGTGATTTCAGCCAGGCATTTACAAACATTTTTTGTTTGGCAGTGTGATGTTTCTCAGAAATCACTCTTTAAGCTCTTTAAAAAATGTCTGTGGACTGTCAATTAATATTCGTTTTACATATTGATAGTAGAGATTACAAAATGATTTATCGTTAGGAAATACAGTAAGCTACTCACCATAGATGGTAACATTGAACAATTCTGTTAATAATGGACTGTCCACTTGATAGAGTCCAGAGTCTGTTGTTCTGATGTTCCTGATGGTCAAAGATCCAGTTTGATTGTCCATCTCTAGTCTGTCTCCAAATATCTCATCATGATAATATGTAATGGCATACGTCTTCTCATCAAACCGAGTCACTTGGACTATACGAGTATCTTCAGGTCCAAACCACCACTGCATATATTGTTTATAATGTCTGTGTAAACCAGTAACATCAGTGCTTAGAGTGACTGAATCTCCCTCCATCACTGACACTATATTTACTCCATCTATATCAGAACAATAACCAGATTAACAGTAAATCATGTGAAACATCTGACTGAACTAAAACTGAAGTCATAAAAATATGTTTAACTTACCAACCAGATACCACAAAAAGAAGAAAACAAATGTGTGATGCATCCCTTCAAAAGTATGAGATTAAAATCTGAAGAACAGAAAAGTCATTAATTTGAAAAGAAGTCTGCTGATCGTTTCTTAAAGCTTCCAAGAGTCTAAGAACTTCTCCTTCAGTTCACACATTTATAAATGTTTATATGTCTGTTCCTCAAACTAATTAGTCACATGGTACAGTCTATACCAGCACAACTTTTTGTCTATTATTAACCAGGTATATTCTCTTTGGTTCCAGAATGATTCAAGAGCAGTTTATGTCTCAGATGATTGGCTATGAAACCTGACGAAACTGAGTAAAGCGACTGGAAGATGGCAACACACAGGCTGTGTACTTCTTCAGCTGCTGCTGGGATGAACGAATGGCTAGCTTTCTCCAGGTATGATAGATGGTTTGAATGATACACTCTCTATATTTCACAGGAAAGCTACTTCGTATTTGTAAGTCATATGAGGAAGTTCACATTAGCTGAGACAGTCCTGCACCCATAAACTACACACTTACTCATATTGAGCTCATGCAATTAAGGAAGTGACTTTTATTTGACACTTTTATTTCTGCTGGTAGTCTGTGTGGCATCTGTGCAGTTGTTATTTTGATCAGGCTTCAACAAACCTTCAACAGTCTGCTGGGATTATAACAAACAATATTCAGTTTTTAATGATCAGTTCAAAATGGCTGCATTCAGCCCTGACTGAATGACAAGCAAATTAAACAAAGAATCTTTAATATTCAATTTCTTTAGAGAAGTGAAATATGCAAAGCAATATTCTTTAAATGAAAAAAAGCATCTAGCAGGATTCCCGCTCTTTTTCGCCCAATGGATTTCCAGGACTTTTGGACAAGAACCGACTCTTATAAGAACAGTTAATTCATAGTTTATCATCAGTGACTGATTGTGATGTTCTCTGCTTCGTTTCTCGTCTTGATCTGATGTCATATATCATTATTGAAACAGTAGCCACGCCCACAACAGCAGAGATGACCAATCGAATCACAGCTTCTGTGAAACCACAACAGTGAACTCGATCTGAAGACAGAAAAATGGGCTTTATTGAGAAGCAGCATTATGACAAATAACTTCTTAACAGAAAGAAAAAACAACAGGTATTTGTGGTATGTTTTTTTTTATAAATACATCACTGCATACTTGGACAGAGAAGTGAAGAAAGGACACATTAAAAGGACACACAAAATGGTGAGGAAAGGACACATTTGATTCAACCACTCACCGTAGACATTAACATTGAATAATTCTCTTTTGGATCGAATGTGCATTTGATAAAGTCCAGAGTCTGTTGTTCTGATTTTCCTGATGGTCAAAGATCCAGTTTGACTGTTGATCCATAGTCTGTCTTTGAATATGCCGTTATCGTAATATATTATATCACATTTCTTCTCATCAAACCAAATGACTCCAACTATACGAGTATCTTCAGGTCCAATCCACAATTGTACACAAGGCATTTCATGCCTGTGTTTCTCAGTAATATTCATGTGTAGAGTAATAGAATCTCCCTCCATCACTGACACTGACTTCCCTTCGTCTGTATTAGAAGCAAACACACCTAGACAACAAAATAAATACCAATTCATGTAAAACGTTTGATTTAACTAAATCTGGAGTCATGAAAGTATGTTTAACTTACCAAGAAGATGCCACAAACAGAAGAAAATGAATGTGCAAAACATTTTTGTACAGCGCTCTACAAATAAGTCATTACTCTCAGATAAAATCTGCCGATCGTTTTAGTATCTTAAATCTGTAGATTGAGTCTAATAAAGAAACTTTTCTTTGAGTACGAACTTCTCCAATCTTCACTGCTCTATATATAGTTAGTTGTCCGTTCCTCAAACTCAAATTAGTCACATGTTACAGTATTTACCATGGTCTGTTATTAACCAGATTTATTTGAACAGCTATTTGTTTAATTATTTGCACAACTGCATTTAAAATTAAAATTTTGTTTATGATTTAATAGGTGAATTAGCTATAAAACCTGACAGTTAAAAGACTGAAAGATTGCTCAAAACATTTCTCCTAGTCAGTAGAGGGCGGTATGGATTTGATACTGAGTGGTATGGTTTGTATTTTCGTGTTATCAGCGTCTTCTGTACATAGAATGATATACAGCACAATGTGTAGAAGAGAGGAACGCTGCGTCCGAAATCGCATACTTCCCTACTATATATTACGCGAAAAACAGTATGTGAGGCGAGTAGTATGTCCGAATTCATAGTATTCGAAATACAGTAGGCGAGAAGTACCCGGATGACCTACTGCTTCCGCCCTAATTCTGCAGTAGGCATACTATGGACACTTCAGGCTCCAGGAGTGGTGTCGTTATTCGAAAAAAATTGCGGAAAGTGGAGACGCGGTGGATGTAGTACGTCCGAATTCCATTCATACTACCCATATTCATACTATATAGAACGTACTGTTTTAACGGTCATGAAGTACGTTTGAATTTAAATGTAGTACCTACTGAAGCAGTATGCGATTTCAGACGCGGCAGAAGTCTTTTGCTTGTGAAAATGAAACGAAGGCATTGGGGAGAACATACAGAAGGAAGAAAGGGAACAGAGTATTTCTAAAATATAAGGATTATACTTTTACCTTAAGCCTGAATGGATGACCGAGCTCTTTTGGAAATGATCGCAACCAGGTTAAATGCATTTATGTGATGAAGGCTTAGCTAGCAAACGAGTAAATAATGGTAATGACTGTAGTCTCGCGTAGCCAGACCTTCAGACTGACGGCTGAAGGTCTGGAATTCATTGCAGCTTTAATTGGCCAAGGCCCGCCTATAAGGCCGTTTGACCGACATGTCAAACATCCAATCACAGTTCGTTTCGTTCAGCGTCACGTTTCGGGGCGTAGAAATGCCCCCACAACAACAGACTGGCATGCAACAAGTCAGTCATTGAAATAACCAGCATTGAAAGTTAACGAAGAAGGGGGAGAACAAGCAGTAAGTCAGTAATTTGTTCGCGAACGTCGCAAATGTGTTTAACAACAAAGGCGTCTGCATAAGCACCTTTTAGCAAAACGCCGAGTAAACCAGTCTGCGCGTTGTTTCCCGGCGGACCGATAATAAATGCGACACTCGACATACACTTGTGTAAAAAATAGTTTGAAGGCTTAAAATTCAGAGTTTATCATGGACTGTGAAGAACTGGTCCAAGAACTGATCTCTGAGGAACCCCAGTGACTAGTTGATGAGTTTTGGATACAGGTTGCAGAGTAACAGGGGTTGGAGGCGCACAAGTAGCAGGATGTTAAAGTCCCAAAAGACTAAAAGCAAAGAAGCTACTTCTCTCCAAAAAAAAAACATCAGGGACAGATTGATCTTCTGCAAAATGTATGGCGAATGGACTGCTGAGGACTGGGGCAAAGTCATATTCTCCATTGAAGCCTCTTTCTGATTATTTTGGGCATCTGGAAAAAGGCTTGTCTGGAGAAGAAAAGTTGAGCACTACCATCAGTCCTGTGTCATACCAACAGTAAAGCATCCTGAGACCATTCATGTGTGGGGTTGCTTCTCATCCAAGGGAGTGGGCTCACTCACAATTTTGCCCAAAAACACAGCCATGAATAAAGAATGGTACCAAAACACCCTCCAACAGCAACTTCTTCCAACAATCCAACAGCAGTTTGGTGAAGAACAATGCATTTTCCAGCACGATGGAGCACCGTGTCATAAGGCAAAAGTGATAACTAAGTGGCTCGGGGACCAAAACGTTGAAATTTTGGGTCCATGGCCTGGAAACTCCCCAGATCTTAATCCCATTGAGAACTTGTGGTCAATCCTCAAGAGGCGGGTAGACAAACAAAAACCCACTAATTCTGACAAACTCCAAGAAGTGATTATGAAAGAATGGGTTGCTATCAGTCAGGATTTGGCCCAGAAGTTGATTGAGAGCATGCCCAGTCGAATTGCAGAGGTCCTGAAAAAGAAGGACCAACACTGCAAATACTGACTTTTTGCATAAATGTCATGTAATTGTCGATAAAAGCCTTTGAAACGTATGAAGTGCTTGTAATTATATTTCAGTACATCACAGAAACAACTGAAACAAAGATCTAAAAGCAGTTGAGCAGCAAACTTTGTGAAAACTAATATTTGTGTCATTCTCAAAACTTTTGGCCACGACTGTAGAGCTCATGCATTTATAGTAAGTGACTTCATTTGACACTTCTATTTCTGCTGATCTTCTCTGTAGCTGCGGTCAGCATTTTTGTTGCTTACCCTTTCAACAACCTACAGGGATTCAAACAAACAACTTTTAGTATCTGATGATCAGTTGAAACGAACTCCATTCAGCCCTGACTGAATGACAAGCAGATTCAACACGAAGAATCTTTCGAAATGAAATGTGAAATGTGCCAAGAAATAAGCCTTGCAAAACGTTCGAGCAAAAGTTGATTGAGACTGAAACATTAACATCTAGCAAGGTTCATGCTATTTTTTTTTGACCAATGGATTTCCAGGACTTTTGACAAGAACTGACTCCAAAGATCAATTAATTCATGGCTCATCATCAGTGACTGATTGTTATGTTCTCCACTTCTTTTCTTATCTAGATCTGGGGCCTCATTTATAAAGACTTGCGTAGAAACCATCCTTGATTTTATCTAAGAACTTTTCTGATTTGAACGTAAGAGCGATTCAGAGAAAACGAACGTACCACGAAATCCATGCATACGCCAGTCATTCGGTTATAAATCACAAATGATCGTGGAATTGTGTGCAGCTGAATGTTCCGCCGTCGAAACGCCCCTGCTTAATTAATTAACATATAAAATGAGCTCATTCCTAAAGCAAAAACTCTGTGACAATGGCAAGTAAAAAGGAGCGCAAGAAATCAAATTATAGTGAGGCTGAACTATCTGCAATACCAGGCATTACCACAAGGAAACGGTCGTACGCCAAGCTGGAATCTGACGTGGAGATAAGTACTTTTCCACGTCAAAGACGGTTTTTATAAATCTGTACTTTGACGTGGATTTGATCGTACGAACACTCTAAGATCAAATCAGTGCGTAAGAAAGTTTTATAAATGAGGCCCCTGATGTCATAAACCACTGGCAACAGTAGCCACGCCCACCCCAGCAGAGCTGACCAATCAAATAGCAGCTTCCGTGAAACCACAACAGTGGATGTGGTCTGAAGCCAGAGAACCTGCATTTAAAGTAAGAACTTCTCCAGTCTTCACTGCTCACTGCTTTACCTGAGACTTGTATTACATCTTGTAAAATATGGCATAATAGGTCTCCTTTAAGTCAAATGTTACATATACTGTGCAAGACAGATAACCAGAATCATATTCTTTTATTTTTATTATCACACTGATACAGATTCTTCACATATAGTTAGCATTTGAGCATATAAAATGAAACCCTTCAACAGTCTTCTGGATACAAACAAACAACCTTTATTTCTTGATGATCAGTCCAAACTGACTGTTTAGTCCTGACTGAACAACAAGCAGATTAAGCAAAGAAGAATCTTTAATATTAAACACCACTTTAGATTTCAGTTGTCTTTTAAGATGCAAAATGTACAAAGCAGTATTCTTTATCCACCTTTTTCTTCCCGTAAGAGTCGGCACGGCCATTTTGAATTTTATGGGTTGGCTTTCATCTATTTTTAGCTGTACAAAACTCATTTTGCTGCTTGATATTGCTTGGTGTTTTTTTACCATATTATTTTAATGTATTATCTTAAATATGAGCACGCTGGTTTGTAGTGCAAACAGTTTTACTATTTACTGCACCTTGTTATTCTTCTCATTATATCCCTATAGTGGCAAATAAACTTAGGCTTACCTCTGCGTTAAAGAAAAAGGTGGATATGAAAGAAGAAATAACACAAATATCTGTGCAAAAGCTGTTTGAGACTTTGCTCTTCTTGACCAGTGATCGTGTTGATTCAGATCAGTTTGCCAAGGAATCTTTTTGACCATTGTCTATAAACAACTAAATAGATTAAAAATGTTTTCTGTGAGCGTAAAAGTCCTAGTGCCCAGATGTGAGAACATATGACTTTTCATTCAGGAACTGATACTGTGATCATGTTCTCCACTTCTTTCAGCTCTTCTGGATCTGATGTCATAAACCACTATGATAACAGTAGCCACGCCCACCACAGCAGAGATGACCAATCGAATCACAGCCTCAGTGAAACTGTGACATTTAACAGAATCTGAGGAGAGAAAAATATTTTTTTATTGAGAACCTGCACTAAAATTATGGCAAACCTCACCGACAACACCACTGAAAGACAAAAATTAAGAAATAATATTACCATTGATGTAGCCTTCACATGTCTGACAGACTTCACTGATGTCCAGATGTTTGGTCTGGCTGCTGATAGGATTGTTGAGCACACAGCTGTAAGTGTTGTTATCTTGATATTCCACCTCCAGAGGCAGAGAGAGACTGATGCTGAGATCAGACACATTGATGCTTGAAAATAAACTGTGTCCTTTGTGCCAGGAGAGAGTCACATCACTCACATTTAACACTGAACACAGTAGGACACATTTGGACACTGATGGAGATTCTGTTGATGAAGAAAATGTAGAGTATCTGGTGATGACAGGAATGGGAAGATGAGCTGGAAAACATGAAAGAATCATGTGAAATGCCCTGTTAGTAGTATCTGTGGTCTGCTAATATCCTTTCAATTTATTGAAATATGGAAGAGATTCCAAATGCTTTATTGTGGAAACATTGTGAAAAAAGGACACATTAAATTCAGCTACTCACCATAGACAGTAACACTGAATGATGTTCTAAAGTATCCACGCATACTTTCTATATAATAAATTCCAGAGTCTGTGGTTCTGATGTTTCTGATGGTCAGAGATCCAGTTTGATTGTCCACCTGTAGTCTGTCTCTGAATATTTCATTCTCATAATATCTGCTTTTATATGTCTCCCCATCATAATCAGTGAGTGTTGCTAACGGTGCATGTCCAAACCTCCAATCTAAATCATGCATATACGGCTTATAACGCATAATCTTGGTATCAATGTGCAAAGTGACAAAATCTCCCTCTGTCACTGACACTATATTTACTCCATCTGCATAAAACACATCAAGACAACAGGATGAAACAACAGTGAACCAAACCTGGAGCCATAAAAACTTTAACTTACCAATCAGATGCCACAAACAGAACAAAATGGATGCGCAAAACATTTTTCAACAGTAGTATAATAAAATACTTCACAGATCAACAGAAAGGTGTCATTAATCTACTAAAAAAATCTCCTGAAGTTTTCAGCATCTTAAAACTGTAGAACTTTCCTGAACGCAATAACATTTCCTTCTGCCTTCACACTAAATGGCTAAATGTAAGTTCCTCAAACTCTGACAAGTCACATGTTACAGTCTATGAGAATATCAGCACAACTAGATTTTGTTAGCCTAGAATCTAGACGCGCCCCTAGCGGCAGCAAATTACATTTGCTTCCAAGGGCAGTCTAGTAACTCTCCGTTCACTTGAGATTTCCAAAAATCCAAAATCGACCGGGCCAATCACGAGTCGGTGGGCGGGTTTAACATGATTGACGACTGACCTGCGACCATAAATTCCGTCAGTCTATGGTTCCGTCAGACGTTCTCTGGTTCCGTGAATTACGCGTGAGAGAGAGAGCGATGGCTGCTGCTAGCGAACAACTTTCTTTCGAATCGGCTTTGGCCGCCACTCTGAAAGACTTTAAGCTTTTCACAAGAAAATGCACTGAGGTCGTTCTTACAAAAGAAGGATGTATATTTGGAGTTGACTACGTCCAGAGCCATACATACTCTCTGTATGGCTCTGACTACGTCTCCTCCTTCGTTGCTCTGATTGGTTGTAGCGTTATCCTATTGCGTGGAGAAGGAGTTTGAAAGACAACCGTTTATCCCGCCCCTCCGGTTGAGCGCTGTCTATGGAGAGTGCCCAGACCCTACATTTATGTGGGTCTGGCTTGTCAGGCTAAGATTTTGTAGTAACCAGAGTTAAAACGGTTGCTGCTGAAAATGGTCAGTTATTGTTGTGTTTTGGGCTGTATTAATCGATCGGACTGGGAAAACATTTGTAGTTAGTTAAGTTAAAACAAATCAAGAAGAAGAGTGCAAAAAAACTGTCTGAGGAACAAAAGGCATTTGTGGTTTGCCAAACTGAAACAGGATTTCCAGGGCACAAATCTTGACACCCTTTGTGTCTGTTCCTATCACTTCCACTCAGGTAGGTGAAAAATATCTTAATTATTACTGCTCATACATATCTTTACCACCTTAACTTTAGTTTGTCAAAATATAAATTAGCAGAACAACATATTCAGTAGTACATTAACAATGAAATCCTGTTGTTTATGTAACACTCCAAAAGAAGTGAATGAAAAGACCCACAGGTTCTTAACTGGACAAGACAATGATACGAATATTAAAACCTCAAAGGGCAAAGCAGCAGGTTAGGATGTTTGTTAAATACATACTTCAATTAACAGTGTGGTTGATGAATCACAAGTCACCTAAGGCAAATATATAATCAACGAACGGAAAGATATTCAGCAGCGGGCTTCAACACCTTAAAATTAGTTCATGTGTCCACCAAGTCGACAAAATTTCATTACACAGCAAACACCAAAAGTACAAAAATCCAAAAGTGTATCAGTTGAATCACACACGTCAATACACACCAAAAGGGGGATCACTCAATATATATATATATAAAGACCACTCTGGCTAACTATTTAACCGTCGTCAATATAAAACAATGAAAAGTGGCAAATTAATGATAATAACCCGCCCTTACACCCCCTGCACGCACACACACAGTGCAAACAGAAATACAAGCGCCGGGGGACCAGCAACAATTAATTACATTAAACCAGGACTCCCCGGCGCATAAAGTTCTTCATATGCACACAAGTCAAAATACATAAAAGCAGAGACTGGACTGCTGACCCGCTATTGGACATGGGGTATAGCGTTCGGTAAAACAAGCGGCGGCCCCTGTAACTACAAACTATCCCTCCCAATCGCTTAACACACGTCACGGGCAAACATCCAGCCCACGTCCCGGCACGGTAGCCTCGGCAAGAAGTTCAGCAGCCCTCACATCGAGGATCCCCAACAACAACAAAGCTCATCCCTTTATTGATTCCATAGAGCTCCAGCACAGGTGTTCATCATTTCCACCTAAGGAGACACAGCAAAGACACTACGGGCGCTACCCTGGTCGCCCCTCCCCTTGTCTAAAATGAAGGGTTTACATCTACATCCGAGTATCTCCAATATGACCAAACTGTGACGTAAGAGCAACCCTCTGTAAAAGTAGTCATCAGGGGCGCCGCTCGCAATTTTGGGCCCTATGACAAAATATGAAGTTGGCCCCCCCTACCACACTAAAGCAGATCTCTGGGGGCCCCTAACATGCATGGGCCCTTAGAATTATCCTGCGGCGCCCCTGGTAGTCATTATATGGTCATTGTGTCTGTGAAAACTCTTCAGAGGAAAACAAATGTCTGTGTGATAAATACATCATTCCTGTATATTTAATAGTGAATTCGTTGTGCTTCATTTTTTTTCTTCATTCAGAGTTTGCTGATCTTGGAGTGTTCCTTCATGAACGATCAACAGCGCTAGCAGTTACACGCCTAAACATTAGAGGGCGCCGGTGAGTCCCGACAGACAGAAGTAAAAACATGAACGACAGATCGCTGAATGGACCATGCTGAAATCTCTCGTGTTTACTAACAGTCTATATCGGATTTTTCTTATTTTTCTTGGTTATGCAAGTAGGTTATTGTAAAACGTTACAGAATAAGCAACTGTTAACTTGGTGGATTTACAAATAACGTTAGGTATGTATATGTCTTCTACAACCTTACATGAGATAGCAGAAACAGCTTTTATTCTGTAATTAACTTTTATGATTAAAGTACTCAACAAAATCTTATTTGTGACCCTGGACCACAAAACTAGTCGTAAGTAGCATGGATATATTTGCAGCAACATCCAACAATACATTGTATGGGTCAAAATGATCGATTTTTCTATGTCAAAAATCATTAGGATATTAAGTAAAGATCATGTTCCATGACGATATTTGATAAATCTACCGCAAATATATCAAAACCTAATTTTTGATTAGTTATATGCATTGCTAAGAACTTTAAGGAGTAGTTCACTTTCAGAACAACAGTTTACAGATAATATACTCACCCCCTTGTCATCCAAGATGTTCATGTTTTTCTTTCTTCAGTCGTAAGGAAATTATGTTTTCTGAGGAAAACGTTTCAGGATTTCTCTTCATATAATGGACTTCTATGGTGCCCCTGAGTTTGAACTTCCAAAATGCAGCTTCAAAGGGCTCTAAACGATCCCAGCCGAGGAAGAAGGGTCTTATCTAGCGAAACAATCGGTTATTTTCTAAAAACATTTACAATTTATATACTTTTTAATCTCAAACGCTCGTCTTGCCAATCTAAACAAGACGAGCATTTGAGGTTAAAAAGTAATTTTTTTTTTTTAGAAAATAACATAATTTTGCTAGATAAGACCCTTTTTTTCCCTTAGCTGTGATTGTTTAGAGTCATCTGAAGCTGCATTTTGGAAGTTCAAACTCGGGGGCACCATAGAAGTCCATTATATGAAGAGAAATCCTGAAATGTTTGACTTTACTTAATTTCCTTACGACTGAAGAAAGAAAGGCATGAACATCTTGGATGACAAGGGGCTGAGGACATTATCTGTACATTTTTGTTCTTAAAGTGAACTAATCCTTTAATTTGGACAACTTTAAAGGTGTTTTTTCTTAATATTTAGATATATTTTTTGCACCGTCATTTTCTAGATTTTCAAATAGTGTTATCTCGGTCTATTGTCCTCCCAACAAAGATGTACAAATCTTAATTTAAAGACTCTTATGACTGATTTTGTGGTCTAGGATCACATTTTATTCATCTATATTTGTAGGTTTTTTCAGGCATTTTAACAGCTCAAGATGGCTTTGGTGCCCTATGATGAGAATCTACTTCCTGCGCTGTCAAAACTTCACCAGACTTCAGCTGAATTCAATCTGGCCAATCACAAGATCAGACTCAGTCAGGACTGGAACCGATTGGGTGTCGCTGCTGTGGTCTGGGACGCTGTAAGTTTAGTTTCTTCATCTGTACTTAGTGGGTTCAAATCTGGACTGGTGAAAGGTTGCTGGTTCACAATTACTTTTCCCAGTATTAAATTGGATCCCTTATTACTTTTCAGGCGGTAGTGCTCTGCATGTTCCTGGAGATGGGAAAGGTGGATCTGAAAGGAGCGAGAGTTATTGAGCTTGGAGCCGGCACAGGTTTGGTGGGCATTGTAGCTGCTCTGCTGGGTAAGAATCAGTACTTAGCTTAGTGAATTTTATTTTTGTTTATTTTTTTCAGAATTATTTTAGTCAGTGAAATACTTAATTCTCGCAGGAGCCAACGTGACAATTACAGACCGACAACCTGCCTTGGAATTTCTGGCTGCCAACGTGCGTGAAAATGTTCCTCCCGACCAGCAGGGGGCGGTACAGGTATCCGAACTTACCTGGGGTGAGAATCTACATCTGTATCCCACAGGCAGCTTTGATTTGATCCTGGGAGCTGACATCGTTTACCTGGAGGAGACATTTCCCGCCCTCCTGCAGACTCTCGAACACCTGAGCTCGGAGAAGACGGTGGTGTTGTTGTCCTGTCGGATTCGTTACGAGCGAGACGAGAGGTTCCTGAAGGAGCTACGGCAGAGGTTTGCTGTGGAAGAGGTCCATTATGATTCTGAACGAGACATTCATATTTACAGAGCTGTGAAGAACACGACCAACACCGAACTGTAAGAACTGGTATTGGGGAAACTTTGGGTGAAGCTTCCTGTTTGTAATTCAAAGCATTTTACGCTTTATAAAAAGTGCTTATGAATAAAAAATAACAATATTTAAAAGGATCATGATGTTTATATGTTACGTTTGGCTTTAGTGCTTGGGCAGCAGGTGGCGCTGTTATACAGGACTGGAATAATAATAAACAGGGCTTTTGCTAAATATAGAATATAAAAAAATATAAATATAATATTGCATCTTTTTCTTTATTTTCACTACTACTATTAGTATTATTAACAATTGCTGTTTTCTGTAAACAATCCAAAATATATTTATTATTATTATTTTTATTATTATTATTGCTTAAAATTATTTAAATATGAATATAAATATTATTTAAATAAACATAAATTTAAGATAATATAATTTAAGATCATTACTACTACTTGTTTTTATTGCTTAAAATTATTATTTAAATATTAATATAAATATTATTTAAATATAAATATAAGTTAATATAATTAAAAATCATTACTACTAGTACTACTTATTTTCGGTTTACTGTCCAAAAATTGCTGTTATTTAAATATAATAGTAAAAATACTAATAATATATTATATTAAATATTATACATACAATCCAAAATATACTGATATTATTATTATATTATAATTTTTTAAAGTCATAATGTTTAAATGTAAGAAAACAATAACAATACTAGTAATTATTATTATTAATAGTTTTAAATGTTTCAAAATGTTTATTATTATTATTGCTTAAAATGGTTTAAGTATGAATATAATATGAATTTTATTTAAATAAATATAAATAATTTCTACTACTTGTTGTTTTCTATATACAGTCCAAATATACATCAAATATATTATTTTAAACTAAAATTGTTATTATTTTAATATAATAGTAAGAATAGTAATATTGTATTATAAGTATTCTATATGCAATGCAAAATATATCCATTATTATTATCATCTAATGTTATTGTATTTAAATGTAAGATAACAATAATAGTAATTAATATTATTATTATTCATTATTAACTATCATGTTTTTATATATCCAAAATGTTTATTTTTATTATTATTATTATTATTATTATTGATTACAATTATTTAAATATTATTTAAATAAATATAAATGTTAATATAATTAAAAATCATTACTACTACTACTACTTGTTGTTTTTTATATACAGTCCAAATATACATTAATTATAATAATGTACCCTAAAATAGTTTTTTTATATATATAATAGTAAGGATAATAATATTAATATATTATAATAAATATTATATATACAATCCAAATTATTTCCATTATTATTATTATTATTATTATTATTATTATTATTATTTAAAGTTATTATATTTAAATGTAAGCAAACAAAAACAACAATAATAATTATTAACTGTTGTTATGTTTTATATATAATGCAAATTATTATTATTATTATTCCTTAAAATTATTTAAATATTAATACAAATATTATTTATATAAATATAAGTAATTGTAAATTAAAATCATTACCACCACTACTTGCTTTCTATATACAGTTTAAACATAAATCAATTATAAAAAATATATATAACCTAAAATTATTTAATTATAATATTAATAATAAAACAATATAACAATAAATATTATAAATGCATCTCAAAAATATATCCATTATTATTATTTTTAAAGTTACATTTAAAAGTAAGAAAACAACAACAATAATAATAATAATAATAATTTGTATTATTATATTTAAGTAATTACTTAAATTGGATAAGTTTGAAGTGTATTATTATAAGTATTATTATTGTTATTAATAAAAATGCTTATAGCAATAATAAGTTAATCAGTAATAATAAATAGTATTAAATTAATAATAAAATACATATGGAAGAAAAGTCTGTGAACTCTTATTTTAATTATGGGTTTCTACATAAATTGATTAAAGTTCAGCTGATGCTTAAATAACATGTTTAACACACACTACCACATACCTTTTTATGTATGTATGTAGAGTTTTTTTATGTTTTAGAGTTACAAAAATAATGTTTGTGAACATTCTCCAAAGTAATTTGTTTTGACGTTTTAGGATGTAGAAGACCAAACCGGGGTTTATGTTAGCTACGCTTTTGATGCATTAAACCCCAGATGCTTATCATCAAAATGACCCTTATCTTGGATAAACATGTCTCCAGTTTTACAACAGATAACTCACATCCTGTCAAAACCAATCAAAAACTCCAGCAAAGACTCTTCCGCTGCTCAGGCTCTGAGATATTTCAAGTCAATCAATAATTCGAGATGTTCTAATTTGAGAATTGCATGTCAATGCAGCTTGTCTTTTTTGTTTCCGACGTATTATTACTGCGCACTTGGAGACTCGTAAGTGCTATGATTCATTATTGTGCCGCACAATAATGATGTGTGTTTTTTTGGATAAACAAGTCATTACTGGACCAAAAACGTCATGAAACGACGTGACTTCATCCCTGATGCCACTAGAATGTCGTTAAAGCACATCACCTGTTAAAAGCGACACAAAAAAAGGATGTTATAATGCCCTGCGGCCCATGCTGCATTAAGCCATATCGAATTTAAGTGAGTGTGTGTGTATTTGTTTGCAGAGGAAGTCCGCTTTGTGGCAGATGAGACAGATAGTTCCACCTGAGCGTGGTCAATAAAGACGACACTGTGATATTTGTTGAGCTTTTAACAAGCTTTTAAACCCTTGTCGTCTGCTGTTAAATGATTTCTGAAGATCCGCCGATATGGGAAAAAACATGCTTTGAAGTTTCCTTCAGCCTTTCTAAGTCTCAAATCTAAACTATTTTGTACAATGTCAGAATTCGCTTGCACTGCCACAGTTTATCTGCGCAATTAAAAAAAAAAAAATCTACTTCCGAAGACGATTTTAAACGGGCTATAAACAGAACACACTGCCTTTTACTGTTTTCTGTGACATCACATGTCTTCAGCCTTTTTATTGCAGGAGTTGTTCTCTAACGTCAGTGACATCAGAACACTTTGCCCCGATTGGTCAAAACCGAAAGTCATCTTGGTACTGTGGCTCACTTATCGCAAAATTAGCACTGTAATTACAGTAAACGCCTGTCTCGGATGCATGGATGTGACCTTTCACTCTTATACTGTATGATAAAAATCTTTCGTGAAGCATCTAATCTGTTGTATTTTACAGCCCTTGACAGTGGAAAAAAAAAGCCCTTAGTTATCATGTTATCTTGTGATGTATTATCTTGAGTCCTTTTTTAGACAAAAACTGAATACCGTCGATTACAGCCACTTTGATTCCAACCCTTGATTTCAAAATAATAAAAAATAATAATAATATAAATAAATACATATATTTTTAAAGTTATTTTTTTTTATTATTAATTAACAAATTTTGGATCATGGACAATAAAATGCAGAAGGTTTTCCAACCCAATGTCATCACAAAACGTCACTATTTTACAAAGTAGTGATTATTGTATACATTCGTACGATGTGATTCATATGAAAACATACGATTTCTATTTAGTAATTTGATTGACGATAAAATACAGCGGGTTTTCCAACCCAATGTCATTAAAAAAGTCACTATTTTACAAGGTAGTGATTTAGTATTAATTTGTATGATGTGATTCATATAAAACAAACGAGTTTGGTTTAGATAAATGCAGTAGGTTCCCTATCGAAAGGTAGCTCCCGTTGCATCGTCCTAGACGACTGTTTGGGAAAACTCCTGTTTGCTCTGTTACTGAAGCCTGATTTGTTAACGTTTGTGTTGTTGCACAAACCAATGGTGCCAGAAGGGGCAGGGCTGACTGCTATATAAGTCAGCCCAGAGCGCCATTTCATCAGAACCTTCTCCTTGAGCGACAAGCTGACTGCGGCGAAGCCGAAGAAACTTTGAAGCTCAGCCTGCTCTTCAATCCTGCCATCGCGCCGAGCCACCGTCAATGGAGTTCTCCCCTGTGGCCATCTGGCACAAGGACTAGAGCAAATTTCTGAGCAAATTTCCCAAACGCTTTGTTTCAAATGTCACTTTGCGAGTGAAGCGGGTGGCTTTTGTGTTCTTATTCTGAGAACATGAACCTAGCGGTCCTTCTCACCATGTTCTCCAGGTTTTCTCTCCCAAGAGGAAGAAGCAGCGGAACAGCAGGGCTCTCTTCTCAGGCTCGAGTGATGCTATGTCGGCCCACGCACTTCACTCTCCCCGCAGTGCCTTACACCGCCGGTATGTTTTGCATGGGAGGATCAGCTGCCCTCATCGGCAGCTCTCAACACCATTGACGGTGCTGATGACAAGGGGTATTGCAAGCTCCCCCTCTGGAGGTAGCGGTGGCTCCCACCATCGAGCCGCAGGCTTAAAGCTGCAGCACTTCCTTCCCAGCCCTGCAGGATGACGTCAGCCCTAGCCAACAGGGCTTATGCAGAGGCTGGCACCTTCATCGAGCTGTGCACGGTGACAGATCTGGCCTTGCACACTCCCAAGACAACGACGCAGGCAGGGGGCAAACCGATGGCTAGCCTGGTGGTGTTGGAGCGCCACCTTTGGCTAAACTTGATGGACAGCAGGGACGCCGACAAGATGGCTTTCCTCAAATCAGTTTCATGAAGTGCTTCACAGAGGCTCAAAAGACGTTACAAGTGATGAGAGCCCAGCTCGGCGACTGTTTCAAGCCGCCCAATGACAGCATCCACACAGCAGCCTCAGCTCTCACAAAAGCCAGAGGCTGCACTTCAACTGTACTCCCGAATGGCCAGTACCCCTTTTCAAAGCGTCAAGATCCACACCCTCGCATAGTGCTGGAACCTGAGCCTCAGAAGCAGTCCTGATCTGCGTGCAGAAAGGGAAGAGGAGAAGGTTAGTTCTCACAGATGCCAGAACCCCCTCAAAAAGAGCTCACCATCAAGTTTAGTCAAAGGTGGCTCTCCCCTTTCGGACAGTGAGCTGTCGTTAATAAAAATAATTACCTCTAACTTTGAGATCCTCGCGCAAATACGACTCGAGGACTGGTTTCTGTCTGTGGATCTGAAAGACACTTACTTTCATATCCAAATAGCACTCCATCACAGACCTTTCTTGAAAATTCGCTTTCGAGGGAGTGGCCTATCAGTGCACGGTCCTTCCTTTTGGACTGTCCCTGGCCCCCCACACTTTTACGAAGTGCGTAGACATGGCACTCCCCTCTGAGACAGATGGGAATCTGAATACTGAACTAACTCTAACTAGGCTACCTAAGAGTGTCTTTTCTGGGAACAGTCATAGACTCTGTTCAAATGCCAGCTTGGATTACACCGGAATGCTCCCTGGCTATCCAGCGAACGGCGGCATCTTTCAAGCTAGGCCTCATGGCTGCTGGTTCCTCAGTTATTCCCATGTGCTGGGCATACTGAACCAGGCAGCAGATATGTTGTCAAGGAATAACATGGCTCTGGGGAATGCAGTCCACATCCCCAGTCAGTTCAGATGATTTGGTCTGTTTTCTGCAAGGCAGAGGTCGACCTCTGTTGGGTTCCCGAAGATGATCCAGCTGCTGTCTGCAGCACCGTGGTCAATACCACTGAGGAGAGACCTTCTCTTGCATGCGCAGGGCAAGATTTGGCATCTGGCCATTCGACGGGAGCCTAGTCAAATCCTAAGACGCCTCTACACCATTAAGTGGTCAGTCTTTAGTGACTGGTCCCACGTGCTGACCTTTCTGCAAGAGCTGCTGGATAAGGGGCACATCCCTTGAAGTCTGTGTGGTGACCACTGCGGCAAATCATTCTCCCAAGGCTGGCCTGACAATTGGCAGAAACAACTAGGTTGTTACGTTCCTTAGAGATGCTTGACAGTTAAATCCTCCTCGCCCTAGGACTGTGCCAGCATGGGACTTGCCTATAGTCCTGAGGGCCCTCAAGGGTCCTCCCTTTGAGTCGCTTCAAACAGCTGCCTTGTGGGTCATGATGCTAAAATCTGCTTTTGGCCTTAGCATCAATCAAGCAAATAGGTGACTTGCAAGCCCTGTCCATCAGTGCTTCCTGTCTTGAGTTTGGACCCAAGGACTATAAAGTCGTTCTTCAACTGTGCAGTGGTTATGTACCGAAAGTGCTCTCAACTCCGTTTAGAGCCCAGGTTATTTCCCTTTTAGCCCTCCCTGGAACAAATGGCGAACAGGGTCCCAACTTGGGTCTATGTTGAGCGCTCTGAAAGTGACAGTTAAAATGACAATAAAACGTTGTCATTTTACTAGGTGGTAATTTAGTATAAATGTGTACTATGTGATTTGTATGAAAATGTACTTTATTTGATTGATGATAAAATTCGGCAGGTTTTCCAACCCAGTGTCACTATAAAACATCGCTATTTTACAAGGTGATGATTTAGTATAAATTTGTACGATGTGATTCATATGAAAATGTATGATTTTGGTTGATGATAAAATACATAAGTCTTTCCAATTCAATGTCACAGTAAGTCATCGCTATTTTACAAGGTGGTAATTTAATATAAATCTGTGCTATGTACAATGCAGCAGGTTTTCCAGCCCACAAGTTACAAGTTGTCGATTTCATAGAAATTTGTACAATGCGATGCCAAAAGACATTTAGCCACCAGTTTGCCAAAACATCAATGGTTACCAATTACCATGAGATTGTGTGGGATTTTCCGACTCAGTGAATCATTTATTACTAGTATGTTGTTATGCATCAAACATTTCTCAAAATGACCAAATATCAGCCCATTATTTTGTCTTTAATTAGTTTTCCCGTGACAGTTTATGCCTTGGGTGCATTTTAAGTCTTTTTGAATCAATACATTTTAAATAATGTTATTGTATAAATTTATACTTAGTTTATAAGGGACTCTTTTTATATTAAAAACTGCCAGGAAAGTCTTGCCATCAAATTTCCAAGCAGCTCCCTCTGGCTAGTTGTCAAACAGTTGTTCTTTCCTCTGTGGCTTGAAATGAAGTGGCAACACCGTAAACAGTCATTGACTCTCGGCAAACCACAACTACACAGTGCACGACTGCAATCCACGGTTATGAAATAGCATTGAACACCACACCCAAAGGAATCATACAGTACGCTTAGACACCAAATAGAATAAATACACACTCTCACACTCTTTCAAAGAACACAGAAACGATTGAAGAATGGAAAATCAATGCAATAGATAATGCTTTTTGCCAAAAAAGAGGGGTTGACACTATTACCGAATCATAATATTTGGGAATAAGTGCCTAATGTGGGAGGAAACCCATTCTGACTTAATCAACTTGTTTATACAAAGTAGAAACATGTGCAATATCTAATTCCCAAAACATCAACATGAGGTTTAGAATCGTTTTAAAAGACTTAATTAAATTATGTTCAGTTGTTTTTTCTTGTAGTGTTAGTCTTATCAAATCCTTACAAACCTAAATCAAAGAATTTGTTTATGTAATAGACTGTATACGCCAGTATGCTATGGTCAAACACACGCTTCATCTCCTTTAAAACAACTTAGGGAAGTGTGCCTCTGTTACCTCACATTATTTATTATATGCTTTATCAATGACCGTCATAAATTTTATGGTCTGAGAGGCAATATGGGGCCTGCTGTAAAGCTGTCAGCAAACAGGCCATCATGTGCGAGGGAATGCTGGCTTTCTAAAAGGCCACATGTGATATGGACAAAATAGTACTATTTCGTAGTTTAGAAAAACATAATACCTCAAGTATTACATTCTAGACTAATATTTGATTAAATACTGTGTGAAATGTTTGCCTTTTTGACCTTACAGCTGTTAATTCATCATATAGGCCTAATTTATACTGCTACTGCTTCATATTTTCTTTCAAAATCGTTTGTTTTTATATATAACAGTAAATGTAGGTTGCGTTTTAAAACTTTGATTCATAAATTAATACTTTATTTATTTAACGTTTTCTTTCATTCTTAGGTGAATGTGTTAGAAAGTCGATTTGGATCCTTTGGTTTGAGCGGTTTGTTTCAATGAATCGAAGATAAATTCATGAACCAGTCTCAAAAGTGTCCATAGAAGTCCCGCATTTCATTTTTGTTGTAAAACATGTATTTAGCACTTTTGCAGAACATGTTTAAGCCATAATAAACCAGCTACCAGTCGGCAAAGCTAGTTTTCCCCCGTGGTAGCAATTAACTAATAAGCTAGCTGGTATATGTTTCAAAACACAGCTACCAAGAAATGGTGTTTCGAATGTATACAACTGTCACTTATTAATAACGTTAACCATTCAGAGCTTTTAAAAAATACAAATTCTGTACAATCGCCTTGCGAATAATTTCTACCGAGTCATTCATATGAAATCGAATATGTTTACAAAAACGATTCGCGAATTGGATTTCACTGAGACGCTTCTGACGAATCATCCTCACATGGTTTATGGCAAATATAGAGCGTTTGAAAATGTAAATGTAAAATTATCTGTTTTGTATGGACGTTTGACAACAGTACTGACTCTCTTTCTCTCACAAGACATCGTGACAAACTCGAGAAACTTCTTCTTTCTGCAGAAAACGCCACACTTCATTAGTAGTTTTGACATACATCACGGGGAAATTACTGTATCACTGACTAGATAACGCGTTTTAAAGGAATGCGAACTTTAATCTGTCACCACTTTATTGTTTCCCTACCAAGCAAAGTTGAGGTAATATTTAACACTCCTGCTCTGTTCGACACCCGGGAGCGTCAGCGCGCAACAGAGAAACCGAATTGCGCTGGATAATAACGGAATTCTGAAGCAAAACCCTCGCATTTCAATCAAAAATGGTCAGTAAGTGCTAAATACTGCACATGTTGTGTGCACAGTTTGTAAAAGTACGTTTTTAACTTATAGAGAGTTGTGCGTAAAAGCGCATTTGGAGAGTCTCAGGAGGTGCTGCGTTCTTGGCGTGTATGACTGATTTAAAAGTGGATTTTGTTTGATTCTTGACATTTTAGGAGATTGGAAAATGGATACTGGCAGCATTTGGGGTAGTAGTGATCGTTGTGTTGATAGCGGTTCCAACAGCCATTTTACTCAACGGTAAGTGATTTTATATGGATAGATTATAGTCACGTGTTTATTTGGATACGTTTATTAATATGCATCATAAAATCAATATTTCTAAATGATAGCTCTGTGGGTTCATATTAAACTTGTAAATGTCATACATGGTTATTAAGTGTATAAGTCTGAAGTAATGTTATAGTTACAGGCGGTCACAAGTGACTGACTGCTAGAGTGCTTACATCAGTGATTTAGGTGCTGAACGCAACGCTCTGCTGCTCTTATCTGAGCCATTATCTGCCCCTCAATCTGAACTTTGTACAGGATAATGATTTTCTTTATATAATGCACATTTTATTATACAACACACACTGAGAAAGTTTGTGCTTAAATAAATCACATCTATCTATTATCTATCTGTCTGTCTATCTATCCACCCACCCACCCACTATCTGTCCATCTGTCTACCTACCTGTCTGTCTATCTATCAATCTGTCCATCGTCTAACTACCTACCTATCTATCTATCTATCTATCTATCTATCTATCTATCTATCTATCTATCTATCTATCTATCTATTGACCTACCTGTCTGTCTGTCTATCAATCGATCTATCTGTCCGTCTGTCTGTCTTTCTGTCTGTCTGTCCGTCCGTCCATCTACCTACCTGTTTGTCTGTCTATCTGTCCGTCCATCCATCGTCTACCTACCTACCTACTTACCTACCTGTCTGTCTGTCTGTCTGTCCATTCATCCAACCATCTGTCCATCTACATATCAACCTATCAATCTATCTATCTATCTATCTATCTATCTATCTATCTATCTATCTATCTATCTATCTATCTATCTATTGACCTACCTGTCTATCTATCAATCTGTCTATCTGTCTGTCGTCCATCGTCTACCTACTTATCTTTTATGTCTGACTATCTCTCTGACCATCCATCTGTTTGTCTGTCTACCTAACTACCTACCTACCTAACTTCCTATATATCCGTCCCTCTGTCTGTACACCCACCCACCCGTCTCTCTGTCCATTTGTCCATCCATCTACCTACCTACCTACCTACCTGCCTATCTGTCTGTCTGACTGTCTCTGTCTATCTGTCTGTCTGTGCGTCCGTCCACCTACCTACCTATCTACCTGTCTGTCCATCTATTTAGCTACCTGTCTGTCTGTCTGGCTGTCTGTCTATCTGTCTATTTGTCCACCCACCCATCTGTCTATCTATCTGTCTGTCTGTCTGTACACCCACCCTTAGTCTTTCTGTCTGTTTATCTGTCAGTCTGTATACCTACCTGTCTGTCTATCTAACTATCTGTCTGTCTGTCTATCTGTCTATCCGTCCATTGTATACCTACCTACCTACTTATCTACCTGTCTGTCTGTCTGTCCGTCTACCTACCTATCTGTCTGTCTATCTATCTGTCCATCCGTCCGTCCGTCCACCCTCCTGTCTGTCTATCTGTCGATCTATCTATCTGTCTGTCTGTCCATCCATCCACCCAACCACTGGTCTGTCTGTTTATCTGTCCATCCGTCCATCTGTCTGCCTACCTGTCTGTCTGTCTATCTATTTTTATTTATCTATCTGTCCATCCATCTGATCCATCCATCCATCTGTCTGTCCCTTAGATGAAAAAACTGAATCCCAGAGGACTTTTACTCTGGAGGATTACTTCAATGGAACTGGAAGATCTAAATCATACAACATGCGATGGGTCTCAGGTACTAAGAAAAAAACAACCCCTACAAATAAATAATCGAAAGTATATGCTATAAGTATATGGTAAAACATATAGTATAATTTCCAAAAAAACGTGGTAATACAACGACATTTTTGTAACAAAACTTTTTAATGTGAATATTAATATTTTCGCTTTTCTGCACTATTTTTCATGCAGACAATGAATATCTTCACAAGACGGGAGAGGGTTCATTGCATCTGATCAATGCAGTCACAGGAAATGGAAGTGAATTTGTGAACCAACAGATATTTGTAAGAGCATTTGCCATATCTTCCCTGTTTTCAGTAGGAAGTGGTGTTTTGAAATGTGGTTTCAGTGCCACATACTGAATGTACTTCATGTGACCATAACGCATCCATACATTTGCATTGAAAGATGTTGGGTTGGGTCTTTTTAGACTTGGGGCAGTACGCAGATTTGCACAAGAAAGCACCCCTCATTTTTCTTCCGTATATACATATATATTTTTCTTAGAACGGTTTAAAAGTCTGATAAGAGCATCTTCTAAATGGCTTAATTTAAATATAAATGTGCATTTGTATCGATTGCTTGAACTTACAATAGTTGTCTTTCTTTCATGTTATCAGTCTCGTGTGGCAGCTTTTGACTACATGGTGTCAGCCGATCGAAAATACGTCTGTTTCCTAAGCAACTACACTAAGGTAATCAATGAAATGCTTTGATGGCCAATTAATCATTTATTATCTGCTATTGGTATCCAGATGTTTAATGTTAGTTTTCTTCACCAGCTATGGAGACACTCCTACACTGCATCATATTCCATCTACGACCTAGAAAAAGGGTTTGTTTACTAGTGTTTTTTAATGGTCTAGCTGTATTTGCTACCAAGCTGCATGGTATGGATCACTATGCTATGTCATAATTGTGATTAATGATTACTTTGTATTTATTTAAGATGACTAAATTGCTTTCTATTTCAGGGATTTTATAAATACAGATATCCCGCATGAAATCCAGTACCTAGCTTGGTCGCCAACTGGCCATAAACTAGTGAGTGTCATATCAGTTTACCACTTCATGTAGAAGTTGTGATGTTGTAAAACATTATCATTATTGTTATCATTTAACTAGTGTTTGCCATGTCATCATTTGATAAATGTTTGATGTTGTTTTGTTAAAGTTTGTTCTTTCAGTCTATGAGGAACTTGGTTTGCTAGCATGTTTTTAAACAGTTATGAGGGTAGCTAACTAAAAGTATCAGTGCTAACTACATTTTTGACGATAGTTGACCCTGACTAAAGGTGAAGATTTGAGTAGTGTATAGTGTATTTGAACCCTTTCCAACAATGAATGTATGATTTTGAGATCTTTTTTTTACACTGAGGACAACTGAGGGACTCCATATGCAACTATTACAGAAGGTTCAAATGCTAACACAAAGCATTAAGAGCTGGGGGGTGAAAACTTTTTGAAGTTGAAGACCAGGGTAAATTTAACTTATTTTGTCTTCATGTTAGTGTCTTCTGTAGCTTCTGAAGGGCAGTACTAAATTAAAAAGATATGATATTTAGGCGAAATACGAAAAATGTACACATCTCCATTCTGTTCAAAAGTTTTCACCCCTGTATCTTAATGCATTTAGTTTCCTTCTAAAGCATCAGTGAGCATTTGAACCTTCTGTAATAGTTGCATATGAGTCCCTCAGTTGTCCTCAGTGTGAAAAGATGGATCCCAAAATCATAGTTATTGTTGGAAATGGTTTAAATATACAGAAATGCTAAAAAAAGAAAGAAAAAAAGAATTTGTTGGACCTGAAGGATTTTTCTGAAGAACAGTGACCAGTTTAACTGTTCAGAACAAACAAGGGACTCATGAACAACTATCACTAAACAAAACAAAAACAACAAAAAAACAGATGTGGATCATTCAGTTAACAACACAGTATGAAGAATCAAGTGTGTGTAAACTTTTGAACGGGGTAATTTTTATCAATTTAACTATTATTTTTTCTTGTGGACTATATGTAAACATCTTTTATGTGAAATATCTTATTCAGGTCAGTACTAAATAAAAAACAACGTGTTTTGTATGATCCCTCTTATTTTGGTAAAATAATTAATATTTTGCAGATTCTGCAAGGTGTATGTAAACTTTTGTCTTCAAAACACTGTACTGATATTCTTCTTAAATCCATCCAGGCTTTTGTGTGGAAATACAACGTCTATGTGAAGGAAACTCCCACCTCTGCATTCAAGCAGGTCACTACTGATGGATCCCACAACTTGATCCTCAACGGCATTCCCGACTGGGTGTACGAGGGTAAGAGATACATATTTAATGAAGCGGATGGATGTTAACCATTCATAACAGAGGACATTTACCTTTTGAAAACACCAAAAATGACTCAAAAAGCACCATGAAGTAATCTTGCGTATCTGTTTCTCTATAGAGGAGATGTACTCCACCAACTTTGCTCTGTGGTGGTCACCAAATGGGAGGTTTTTGGCGTACGCCAAATTTAACGACTCGGGAGTCCACAACATTGAGTATTCATGGTATGGAGAAGGCCAGTATCCAGAAACGGTCTTTATACCATATCCCAAGGTAAAAGACATAATTTTTGAAAGCAAAATGTGATGTTACAGGAATAGTTCACCAAAAATGAAAATTTGATTAAAGGTTACTTTAAGGAAATCCAAGATGTAGATGAATTTGTTTCTTCAGTGGAGCAGATTTGGAGAAATTCAGCATCGCTTGCTAACCAACGGATTCTCTGCAGTGAATGGGTGCCGTCAGAACGAGAGTCCAAACAGCTGATAAAAACATTACAATAACAACATGACTTAAAAACATCTTCATGATGGGTTTGTTTCATACAAACAGGCAGCTTTTCATTTCACAAGATGTTAATTAATAGACTTGAGTCATGTGGATTACTATGATGGTTTCATCAGCTGTTCGGATATCCATTCTGATGGCACCCATTCACTACAGAGGATCCATTGGTGAGCAAGTGATGCTAAATTACTCCAAATTTGTTTTGATGAAGAAACAAATTCATCTACATCTTGAAAGGACAAATTTTCGTTTTTGGCTGAAGTACTAATTTAAAACATTTTCTAATGCTCCTATAAATTGTTTTCAAGTCTGGAACCCCAAACCCAACTGTCAAACTGTTTGTCTTTGATACAAACTCATCCACGACCAATGAAGTCCTGGTTCCCAGGGTTGTTGGTGAAGGGTAAGGTGTTTTGAAGTTTCCACATGTTCTTCAGCCACATCAAACAGTAATTTTGACCTAAAACGAAGTGTTTTATTACAGAGAGCACTACCTGAGCACTGTGACATGGGCGACAGAGGAGCGAATTGCAGTGCAGTGGCAGAAGAGAACGCAGAGCTATGTCGTTTTGCAGACGTATGACTTCAACAGCACAGCTTGGATAGAAAGTTCACTGGTACATCTAACTTCTTAGACTATTGTAGAGTCATTGAATAAACTGAAGCAAATCTTTGTCCAATCACAATTCTTTTTTCTCATGTGGTTTTTTTTTTCAACAGAGCCAGACTATCACAAGCAGCACCGGCTGGGTTGGCCATGTATGAATTATTTGATTACAAAATTGCTGGTTGATATTTAATGCATGGTTGACTCAATCTATTATGGCTGTTTATTGGTATGTTTGCTTTGTTTTGGTAGTTCTCTCCAGACCAACCTGTCTTTCGGCCAGACGGCAGCAGTTGTTACTACTTTATGAGTGACAACATGCAATTTAAACATCTTGTTTATTTCAGTGGAGTGAGTTCACAAGCAATAATTGTTTAATATATTTAAAATGTATATTTAAAGGTTTTGTTGTATGTATTTAGGGGTTCGAGCACGTAGTGCAAAAAACTAACGACGACGTACGGTTCTCCTCGAAAAATTTACTTATTTCCGAAACCTACTTTTGCAAACTAGTCCCCAAACCAACGCAGAAATATTCTCTGGACACTGCATATCAATAATTATAAAAAAAAGTTGATATTTCGACTCGGATAAGAACGGCAAAACATTCTATTCTAATGTTAGCCAATTGCTACATTTAGCTATAACTCTTGAACGGAATGAGATATCTTCAACAAACTTGATACACATGTGTATAAGCTTAATCTTTGGTCAAATAAAAAAATTGCCGAGCTCTGCCACTTGATGGCGCTATACGATGGAAAAGCATAAAAATAGCTGGACATTGGTGTATCTCAAAAAACATGGCCGCCATCAGCTAATGAAGTTTAAACACCTATTTGACAAGGTTAACGGAGGTCAATCGGAATGAAACTCGGTGGGCATGTTCGACTCATGGCCCTAAAGGTCTGTAAAAATTTTGAAGGAAATCGGCCACTAGTTGGCGCTAACGAGTTTTTTTTTTGCCTCTGTAATCAAGTTTCACAAATCCAAAAAATGCTGAACAACTTTGCCTCAAGAACCATTGCTGTCAATCAAATCGTTCATTAAATATTTGCACTTATGTTTAACCTACTTTTGCGAACTAGTCCTAGGTTTTTCGCCCAATCTCGATCAAACCACTGCAGTGCAGTTCTCTGGACTCTCTAGATCAATAATTATCAAAGAAAATGTTGAATTTTGTCCTTTGGTTAGCTATAACGGGGTCATTTTAAAAAGGGGCATGGCCACATATACCCAAAAGCCTATAGAACCTAAACAAAAACTCAAAACTACAAAAATTTGTGAAAACATGTACCAAATGACTCTTAATAAGCAGCAAAGTTTAATGAAGATTGGCCCATAGGTGGCACTATCACAGTTAAAAAGGTGTTAAAAACATGACATTTCGATCGTAAAAGAACTAAAATCACATATACACTTTACCTTCATATCATATGATTGATCTCCTCATTCTGAACAACTTTGCCTCTAGGACTACTTTTGTCAATCAAACTGTTCTTTTAATATTAGAGATTTAAAAAACATACTTTAGTGAACTAGTCCTAGGTTTAAACTCAATAAAGTCATATTCTCCATCATGAATGTGTTCTGGTGTCAGCCATTTATTTCATGTTGGCCCACACCCTAACAGCATAGAGGCCATAAAGGCCTTAAATGCTCGAACCCCGGTAATTGCTGCTAGCAGCTATATTTACTGCTAGCAGCTATATTTAATATTTATAATTTTAGCATTTTTTTTATTTTTGCATATTTATAATTATTTAGAGAAATATGGCAAATTGAAGTAGAAACATTGAGCATTGAAGCATTGCATGTATTCCTTAAGTTTTCCTTTTTTTCATATTGTCTGATAATGTTTCCTAGACAGAAAGGACATTCCTGACTAGTGGAAATTGGGAGGTCACTAGCATCCTTAAGGTCACGAACAATGCTGTGTAAGTTAATTTACTAAAAACTTCTGTCACTGAGTGTGTGAGATTATTTTTTTTACTTTTTTTTTACTTTTTTTCTCTGTTCGCCTCAGATACTTTTTGAGTAACGAACACAATGGAAATCCAGGCCAAAGGAACGTTTACAAGTGAGTGATGCTAGCTGAAATCAGTCATAAATTGTAATAGTTAAATAGAAAAATTCCAAAACCATGTTTTTTTCTCCCTGCAGAATCACCATAAATGGTGCTTCTCATTCTGAGCGTGAGTGTTTGACCTGTACCCTCAATGAAGACCGGTGCAAATATAATTCTGCCACGTTTAGCACTGAAGGAACCTATTACCTCATGAGCTGTTCTGGTAGGTCACGTATATACATTTTATATGCAAAGTACATAAAGCGCACAAAAAGTCAATTAAATGTTCCTAACTCCTTTTATTTGTTTGTTTCTGAAGGGCCTGGACTGCCTCTGCAAACACTGAGAAACAGCCGAGATGGAACAGGTATGGCTAAGCATTAATATCAGTTTAATATCAGTTCAGTACTAACTTGCACTTCTCAAAATGTTTTTTAGAGGTGAGGGTTCTTGAAGAAAACAAAGATTTGGAAAATAATCTGCAGGGTATCGCAATGCCATCAGTTACTCATGGCACGCTGAAGATCGGAGAGTTTGGTAAGGCTGCCTCTGCAGGAGAGCGGAGAATCGGATCAAATAGCCAAGAAAATATGTTTGTTTTAAATCCTAATCTTGTTTTTCTTTTCCCTCTCAGACCTCTGGTACCAGATGACTTTGCCTCCCAATTTTGACAAATCCCAAAAATATCCTCTGCTTATGGATGTGTAAGCTTTTTTGTGGTTTGACTTTGGACTCTGATCGAGGTTTGACAGCTACTACAGTCTTGTTTCTTTCATATCCTGTAGATATGCGGGCCCCTGCAGTCAGAAGTCAGATTTCCGGTTCAGGGTAGGATGGTCCACATACTTGGCCAGCACTGAAAAAGTGATTGTGGCCAGCTTTGATGGGAGAGGAAGTGGTTACCAAGGAGACAAAATCATGCATGCCCTCTACAAACGACTCGGCACTTATGAAGTCGAGGATCAGATAACAGCTGCTAGGTACAAATATGTGTCCACACACTGCTCTCAAGTGAATATGTATTGATGTTTTTGTGCTGCAGACATGAATAATTCGTTAAACCATGTGTTTTGTTGAGAAGAGGTGAGCTGTTACTTTACTAAGTGATCAAACTGACAATTTTTTGCTTGTTGGATGTTAAAATGGTGAAAAAGTCTTATAGACTTACAAGAAAAGATCTATATAAACTCATTTGACCTGATCCAGTAGACAAATGAACCACCCAGAACATTTCGGAAACCACTTAGCAATACCCTAGCAACCACCCAAAACACCCTGGCAACCCCCATAGAAGTACACTCAGATCATCCTGGAAACTACCTTCCCATGGCATGACAACCACCTAGAACACCTCAGAAACCACTTCACAACATGCTATGAACCACCCAAAACAGCTTGGAATCCACCTAGCAATACTCTAGTGACCACCCAAATCGCCCTATCGATGACTTGGCAACCCCTCAGAACACCTTGGAAGCTACAATCTGTAGCAAGGCCCTAGTGGCAACCCAAATCGACCTAGGAACCCCCCAGAACACCCTGGAAGGTACAATCAGTAGCAACACCCTAGTGATGACCCAAATCGACCTAGGAACCCACCAGAACACCCTGGAAGCTACAATCTAGTGACCACCCAAATCACCTTAGCAATGACCTAGCAAATTCCCCAGAACATCCTGGAAGCTGCAATCTGTAGCAACGTTCTAGAGGCCATCCAGATCACCATAGTAACAAGCTAGCAACCCCCTAGAACATATTGGAAGCTACAATATGTAGCAACGCTCTAGTGACCACCCAAATCACCCTAGCAACGACCTAGCAACCTCCCAGAACACCCTGGGAGCTACAAACTGTAGCAACGCCCTAGTGAGCACCCAAATCGCCCTAGCAATGACCTAGCAACCCCCCAGAACACCCTGGAATCAACAAACTGTAGCAACGCCTAGTGGCAACCCAAATCTAAGAACCCCCCCCCCCCCACCAGAGAACCCTGGAAGCTACAATTAGTAGCAACACCCTAGTGAACACCCAAATTGCCCTAGCAACGACCTAGCAACCCCCCAGAACACCCTGGAATCAACTAACTGTAGCAATGCTCTAGTGACCACCCAGATCACCCTAGTTACAACCTTGCAACCCCCCAGAACACCTTGTAAGCTACAATCTGTAGCAACGCTCTAGTGACCATCCAAATCGCCCTAGCAATGACCTAGCAACCCCCCAGAACACCCTGGAAGCTACAATCTGTAGCAACGCTCTAGTGACCACCCAAATCACCCTAGCGACGACCTAGCAACCTCCCAGAACACCCTGGGAGCTACAAACTGTAGCAACGCCCTAGTGAGCACCCAAATCGCCCTAGCAATGACCTAGCAACCATCCAGAAAACTCTGGAATCCACTAACTGTAGCAATGCTCTAGTGACCACCCAGATCACCCTGGTTACAACCTAGCAACCCCCCACAACCCTGGAAACAACTAACTGTAGCAATGCTCTAGTGACCACCCATATCACCCTAGTTACAACCTAGCAACCCCCCAGAACACCTTGGAAGCTACAAACTGTAGCAACGCTCTAGTGACCACCCAAATCGCCCTAGCAATGACCTAGCAACCATCCAGAACACTCTGGAATCCACTAACTGTAGCAATGCTCTAGTGACCACCCAGATCACCCTAGTTACAACCTAGCAACCCCCCACAACCCTGGAATCAACTAACTGTAGCAATGCTCTAGTGACCACCCATATCACCCTAGTTACAACCTAGCAACCCCCCAGAACACCTTGGAAGCTACAATCTGTAGCAACGCTCTAGTGACCACCCAAATCGCCCTAGCAATGACCTAGCAACCATCCAGAACATCCTGGAATCCACTAACTGTAGCAATGCTGTAGTGACCACCCATATCACCCTAGTAACAACCTAGCAATCTGTAGCAACATTCTAGTGGCAACCTAAATAACCCTAGCAATGTACTATCAACCAGCCAGAACACCTTGGAAACCATTTATCAACACCCTAGCAACCACTTAGAATACCTCAGAAAACGTTTAGCAACATAGTAGTCATGCTACCCCTGGTGACCATGTGGAACCCCCTGAATACCACCTAATGAAATCTTAGCAACCTAGTACTGCTCTAGCAGCCACCCAAAATGCCCTGGAAACTATCTAGCGACACCCTAGCATCTTGGCAATACCCAAACGTCAACTCCCAACACCCTGGAAACCATCTAGAAACACTATAACACGCACCTAGCAACCTAGCAATGCTCTAGCAACCCCTAAAATGCCTTGGATACAATCTAGCAATATCCTGTCAACCTAACAATGCCTAGCAACCACCTCAAAGACTCTAGAAACCACCTACACTAAAAAAATTGTAGTGAAGTGCAGTATTCTAGCAATATTTCACTCATAACTGAACGATAACAACTGGTTTATACCATACTTGGTCACACGCCACGTCCTTTCCTTTCCTTTCTTCATATGTTACATTGCATATAATTGACATTTGCATTTAATTTATTAGAAATAACAATTATATATATTTTTCTTCTTTTTTAGACAATTTATTGACATGGGCTTCATAGATAAAGAGAGGGTTGCCATCTGGGGCTGGGTAAGTCTAATTACGAGAAATCTTTGTTTTGATATCATGAAACTGTCTTTAAAATAACGACACTTGCTTTGATATTCTATTATTTTTTATGCAAATAAATTCATGCATTTTAAGTCCAAAAATAACTTTTTGAGCCACTGTATAAGTAACCGTGTGTTTGTTTTACAGTCATACGGTGGTTACGTAACTTCGATGGTTCTGGGAGCGGGAAGTGGAGTTTTTAAATGCGGAATGGCCGTCGCTCCAGTTTCTAGATGGGAGTATTATGGTATGTATTATAAGTATAACTATCAGTGCGGTGTAGGCTACAAATTGTAATCAATAAGATTACTTTTGACCTATCTTGTGGGAATATGTAATCATGTAATCCATAAAAAGTAACTGTAATCTGATTACAAGCATTTTCAAATGTAATCTAATTACAAATACTTAATTTTTGGAATCTGTACTGATTATGATTTTACATTTAATTTTCACCTCATTAAAATTCATTCCTGTTGTGATAAAACCATCATTCTGTAATTTCCCCCAGACTCTATTTACACGGAGAGGTACATGCTGACGCCAGCGGAGAACCCGGCCTTTTATGACGTGAGTCACGCTTGGATTGGAAATTCTACATTTTTTTTAATGAACTCATTGGTTGACATCACAAAGAAGCGCGAGTCAGTCCTAAAATAACTCACAAGAGGACAGCACAAATGCTGCGTCAGAGAGTTTATGGGATCTTATAATTCTTGCAGAATTCCACAGTGATGGGAAGAGCCAAGAACTTTAAATCGGTCAAGTACCTCCTGGTGCACGGCACCGCTGACGGTGAGATATGACCCCTCTCTCTCTCTCTCTCTCTCTCTCTCTCTCTCTCTCTCTACCACTGTCTGTCTCTTGTTCTTTCTCTACAACTTAGCAAACATAAAAACAACATAAACAAATAATGTAATTAATTTAATATGAAATACAACATAAAAATTAGCTGCATTCTTTTTTTTTGTTATAAAGGTTTTTTTTAAGTGTTCATCTTTATTAAATAATGCAAAATGCATAAATAAAATTGACTGGCATTTTTATATTCATCTCCTATATATTATTTACATTTTCTGTTTCTTTAAATATTATATTTTTAAGTCATTTTAGTTACAAATTATTCAAAATATATATCAAATTTACTGAAATATGTGTCCTTGATTAATAAAAACTATTTGTATTATTTTTAGACAATGTTCACTTCCAACAGTCTGCTCAGATCTCTAATGCGCTCGTGGATGAACAAGTGGACTTCGATGCAATGGTAAGCCAGCAGCGATTGCATTTTATTTGAACAGATATGAAATTATAATAAATATTGAAATTATTATTAATAAAAAACATTACAATAATGTTTTTAATATTAGTGTTGTAAAGTCGATTAATCGGGATTAATCGCATCTGTAATAAAGGTTTGTGTTTACATAATATATGTGTGTGTGCTGTGTATGTTTATATGTAGATATAAATACACATATGTACATGTGTATATATATATATAAGAAATATTTACATGTATATATGTATTTAAATTTATATATGATTTACATTATATAAATGTATACATGTATGTGTGTATATTTATATATACATATAAATATACACAGCACACAAAAATATTGTCCTTTTTTTAATATCGGTTGAGATTATTCACAATTAATCACCATTAAACACGATTAATCGATTTGACTGCACTCATTATTATATATTATTATTTTATTTATTATATACATAATAAAAAATATATATTAAAAATATTACATATAAAAAGGTTTCTTAATTAGTTTTATACAATTATTATATATATTATATACAGTGCCTTGCAAAAGTATTCATAACCCTTAATTTTTTCACATTTTGTTGTAGCATTGTGTTAAACGGCTTTAAATAAAAAAAAAGAAGCACAAAACAGGTTTGTAACAACTTTGCAAATTTATTAGAAATAAAAAACTGAAAAGATCTCGTTGCATAAGTATTCATACACTTTTCTGGAACATGGGTATGGATACTTATGCAATGTACTTATTTCAGTGTTTTATTTTTAATAAATTTGTAAACCTGGTTTTTGCTTTGTCATTATTATGGTGTATGGAGTGTAAATTGATATGGGGAAAAACTAATTTAAAGCAGTTTAACATAATGCTGCAACAAAACAAAATGGGGAAAAAAATGAAGAGGTATGAATACTTTTGCAAGGCACTAATATATATATATATGTGTGTGTGTGTGTGTGTATGTGTATCATTATCGTGATATATCGTCATTAATCACATCCAAAATGAAAGTTTTTGTGTACCTAATATGTGTGTGTATTGTGTATATATAAATACACACACATGCATGTATATATTTAAGAAAAATGTAAATATGTAAATGCATAGAAATATTTTCAGAATATATACTGTATGTGTGTGTCTTTATATATTCATAATAAATACACTCAGTATATATATATATATATATATATATAAAAATATATATATATATATATATATATATACATACAATTAATAAACACTATTAATCCGTTTTTTGCATGTCACACATGTCAACAATCCATAAAGCAGCTCCAAAAAGTATTACAATAGATTTGTGGTGAATATTTGTAGTGTTTTTTCACACGTGATCTGTTCTGTCTCTCTGTCAGTGGTACACTGATAAAGACCACGGTCTCGGCGGCTCGGCCAATCAGCATGTGTACACTCACTTGAGTCACTTTCTGAAAAACTGCTTTGCTTGAACTTGTGAAACCTTCAACTGGACCAAAAAAAAAAAGCCCACCCAGAACCCAAAGCACTGAGTCAACGTTACTTCCAGACCACTTCACGCACTTAAACACGCCAGGGTTGTGCCATTCCCCATTAGCAGCCACTGAATCTACAAAAAGAGAAAAACCTTTTGCTACTGTACTATGATGCAATAACGGACTTGTTTTAGTCACACCTTTATCAGTTTTAAACGTACAGTCTGAACAACGGAGTCATGAGTCTTTAGTACATAGAAAAAAAATACTTACTGGATAAATACAAAGCTTGATGAGCTAGCCAAAGAAAAAAACAGAGTTATTTTTTTTAAAAAGCTTTTAAGTAAATACTCACAGATATATTTATTATTATTCATCATATTTTTTAAGCTGGGGAGAGCAATATTGTGTATTTTCCATATCACCATATCAAGTTCATTGCCAGCTGTAAATTTAACGTTAAGTACAAAAAATAAAAATACAACAGAATTATTTAATTTTAATTATTACATTGAAATATATTAAATGTAATTGATTTTAAAATATTTTCACACTTTGACTAATTTTTTTATCAAGCTTTGTTGAGTGTCAAGTAATCTTATGGGAGTTTTTAGGTAAATATTTATTGTACATGCTATTACTTTTAAAATATAAGCCATAATTTGTATGGTATTTTCAATCTATATTAAAATTCATCAACAATGTGCACAATTGTCTGTGACTTTTTTATAGTTTACACTTGACACACATTGTTTCCTAGGTTTCAAGTATGAAATATATTCAGTTGTTTATTAAAAACAACAAATATATGAACATTGTATGTGCTAGTAATCATATTCTGGGAATTTTTTAAATACATTTTGTACATTATATATTTTAATGGTTTTTCTCCAAGTTTCAAGTTTAAGAAGTATGAAATATATTCAGTATTCATTCGTTCATACAAACCAGGCCTCCTTTGTCTTTTACAATATGTGAAATCATTAAAAAAAATATTTAAAAAATATCTGCTATTAAAACAAAACAAAAAAAACATTGATACCAATTTCAAGAAGAATTAAATATATTCAGTATTTATACATACAAGCCAAGCCTCTTCTGTCTTTAAAATATTTGTAATAATTTCTCAAATATTTGTTCTAGTTAACAGTGATTTTAAAAACAAACAAACAAAAACTGTGAACACAAAACAAATATTTAAAATATTTAAATATGTATTTAAAATATTTAGTTCTTCAAATAAAAAAATAATATTAAATGAAAAATATTTTAAATATTTTTTTAAATATTTTTTCTAGTTAACAGTGATTTTACTGTTATCGAAAAACTAATTTATTAATAGAATTTGTAATACATTTAAATAAGTTAAGTTTCTGTTTAAGTTTACAAATTCTACTATATTTTTAACAAAATATATGTTTTGTTTTTTAAAAACAAATCACAACAAATCATCCAATTTTCAACAAAATTCATTTGTTGTTTATTAAAAACAACATAAATGATGTGCTAGTGAAAAATGAGCATTTCAAAATGCATACTGGGAATTTTTCTACATTTTTCCCAAGTTCAAAGTATGAAATATATTCAATATTTATTCATTATTAAAAGCCAAGCCTCTTTTGTCTTTTAAAATATTTTAAATCATTTTTTTTCATAGTGAGTTTACTGTTATCAAAAAAAAGTTTTAAAAATGTAATATATTTTTAACAAAATGCATTTTTTTGGTTTATTAAAAACAACAAATATATAAAATTTGTAAGTGCTAGTAATCAAATTCTGCAACCTCAAATTGCATTCTGGGAATTTGTATACTTTTTTTATACATTTTAAAAAACATTTTTTGTTGCCAAGTTCAAGAATTTTAAAATATATTCAATATTCATTCTTACAAGCCAAGCTTCTTTTGTCTTTTAGAATATTTAAAATTATTAAAAAAAAAAAATTTTCTAGTTAACATAGTGATTTTACTGTTATTAAAAATAAAATATATTAATAAATTATTCATTTTTAATACATTTCAATTTTAAATGTCAGTTTAAGTTTACAAAGTGTACTATTTTCAACAAACACTGTTTATTAGAAACAACAAATACATGAACAATTTATGTTCTACTAATCATTTTTATACATTTTAAATAACTTTATATCCCAAGTTTTAAGTTCAAGAAGTATGAAATATATGAAATATTCATTCATTATTAAAAGCTAAAACTCTTTTCTCTATTAAAGTAGTTAAAATATTTCTTTTTACATCTAGTTAACATATTATTAGTCACATTTTTCAGTTTAAGTTCACAAATTGCACTGTTTTTAACTAAATTAATTAGTTGTTTATTAAAAACACAAATATATAAAATCTAGTTAGTTTTATTATTTAACATTTATTCATTATTTCCCAAGTTTTAAGTTCAAGAAGTATGAATATATATATCAAATATTGATTCATTATTAAAAGCTGAAACTCTTTTCTCTATTAAAATATTTACATATTTTTTCTAGTTAACACTATTAATAGCATTTTTAATACATTTAAATTTTAAGATTCAGTTTAAGTTAACAAATGGTACTATTTTCAACAAAATTAATTTGCCGTTTATTAAAAACAACAAAAATATATTCAATTTCTCTTTTTTTAATATTTCTCTTTTACAAAATTCAATTTTAAAATATTTTAACTTATTTTTTTCTAGTTAACATATTATTAATATAATTTTTAATACATTTTAATTTTACATTTTCAAATCCTGGCACCTTAAAATGCATTTTAACATTTTATACATAAAAAAAAAAAATTAATAACATTATGTTCAAGTTCAAGAAGTATGAAATCTATTCAATATTCATTCGTTATTAAACTCTTTTCTCTTTTAAAATATATAGTTTTTTTTACATATTTTTTCTAGTTAACACTATTTATAGCATTTTTTAATACATTTAAATTTTAAGTTTCAGTTTAAGTTAACAAATGGTACTATTTTCAACAAAATTAATTTGCTGTTTATTAAAAACAACAAAAATATATTCAATTTCTCTTTTTTTAATATTTCTCTTTTACAAAATTCTATTTTAAAATATTTTAACTTATTTTTTTCTAGTTAACATATTAATATAATTTTTAATACATTTTAATTTTACATTTTCAAATCCTGGCACCTTAAAATGCATTTTAAAATTTTTATACATAAAAAAAAATGTAATAACATTATTTTCAAGTTTCAAGTTCAAGTTTCAAGTTCAAGAAGTATGAAATCTATTCAATATTCATTTAATTTTACATTTTCAAATCCTGGCACCTTAAAATGCATTTTAACATTTTTATACATTAAATTTTTTTTAATAACATTATGTTCAAGTTTCAAGTTCAAGAAGTATGAAATCTATTCAATATTCATTCATTATTAAACTCTTTTCTCTTTTAAAATATATAGATTTTTTACATATTTTTTTTCTAGTTAACACTATTTATAGCATTTTTAATACATTTAAATTTTAAGTTTCAGTTTAAGTTAACAAATGGTACTATTTTCAACAAAATGAATTTGCTGTTTATTAAAAACAACAAAAATATATTCAATTTCTCTTTTTTTAATATTTCTCTTTTAAAAATTCTATTTTAAAATATTTTAACTTATTTAACATATCATTAATATAATTTTTAATACATTTTAATTTTACATTTTCAAATCCTGGCACCTTAAAATGCATTTTAACATTTTTATACATAAAATTTTTTTTAATAACATTATTTTCAAGTTTCAAGATCAAGTTTCAAGTTCAAGAAGTATGAAATCTATTCAATATTCATTTAATTTGACATTTTAAAATCCTGGCACCTTAAAATGCATTTTAACATTTTATACATAAAAAAAAAAAAAAATTAATAACATTATTTTCAAGTTTCAAGTTTCAAGTTCAAGAAGTATGAAATCTATTCAATATTCATTTAATTTTACATTTTAAAATCCTGGCACCTTAAAATGCATTTTAACATTTTTATACATTAAAATTTTTTTAATAACATTATGTTCAAGTTTCAAGTTCAAGAAGTATGAAATCTATTCAATATTCATTCATTATTAAACTCTTTTCTCTTTTAAAATATACAGATTTTTTACATATTTTTTCTAGTTAACACTATTTATAGCATTTTTAATACATTTAAATTTTAAGTTTCAGTTTAAGTTAACAAATGGTACTATTTTCAACAAAATGAATTTGCTGTTTATTAAAAACAACAAAAATATTCAATTTCTCTTTTTTTAATATTTCTCTTTTAAAAATTCTATTTTAAAATATTTTAACTTATTTAACATATTATTAATATAATTTTTAATACATTTTAATTTTACATTTTCAAATCCTGGCACCTTAAAATGCATTTTAACATTTTATATATTAAAAAAAATGTAATAACATTATTTTCAAGTTTCAAGTTCAAGAAGTATGAAATCTATTCAATATTCATTTAATTTGACATTTTCAAATCCTGGCACCTTAAAATGCATTTTAACATTTTTATACATTAAAAAAAATTTAATAACATTATGTTCAAGTTTCAAGTTCAAGAAGTATGAAATCTATTCAATATTCATTCATTATTAAACTCTTTTCTCTTTTAAAATATATAGATTTTTTACATATTTTTTCTAGTTAACACTATTTATAGCATTTTAATACATTTAAATTTTAAGTTTCAGTTTAAGTTAACAAATTGTACTATTTTCAACTAAATTAATTTGCTGTTTATTAAAAACAACAAAAATATTCAATTTCTCTTTTTTTAATATTTCTCTTTTAAAAATTCTATTTTAAAATATTTTAACTTATTTAACATATTATTAATATAATTTTTAATACATTTTAATTTTACATTTTCAAATCCTGGCACCTTAAAATGCATTTTAACATTTTATACATAAAAAAAAATTTAATAACATTATTTTCAAGTTTCAAGTTCAAGTTTCAAGTTCAAGAAGTATGAAATCTATTCAATATTCATTTAATTTGACATTTTAAAATCCTGGCACCTTAAAATGCATTTTAACATTTTTATACATTAAATTTTTTTTATAACATTATGTTCAAGTTTCAAGTTCAAGAAGTATGAAATCTATTCAATATTCATTCGTTATTAAACTCTTTTCTCTTTTAAAATATATAGTTTTTTTACATATTTTTTCTAGTTAACACTATTTATAGCATTTTTTAATACATTTAAATTTTAAGTTTCAGTTTAAGTTAACAAATGGTACTATTTTCAACAAAATTAATTTGCTGTTTATTAAAAACAACAAAAATATATTCAATTTCTCTTTTTTTAATATTTCTCTTTTACAAAATTCTATTTTAAAAAAATTTAACTTATTTTTTCTAGTTAACATATTATTAATACAATTTTTAATACATTTTAATTTTACATTTTCAAATCCTGGCACCTTAAAATGCATTTTAAAATTTTTATACATAAAAAAAAATTTAATAACATTATGTTCAAGTTTCAAGTTCAAGTTTCAAGTTCAAGAAGTATGAAATCTATTCAATATTCATTTAATTTGACATTTTAAAATCCTGGCACCTTAAAATGCATTTTAACATTTTTATACATTAAAAAAAATTAATAACTATGTTCAAGTTCAAGAAGTATGAAATCTATTCAATATTCATTCATTATTAAACTCTTTTCTCTTTTAAAATATATAGATTTTTTACATATTTTTTCTAGTTAACACTATTAATAGCATTTTTAATACATTTAAATTTTAAGTTTCAGTTTAAGTTAACAAATGGTACTATTTTCAACAAAATGAATTTGCTGTTTATTAACAACAACAAAAATATATTCAGTTTCTCTTTTTTTAATATTTCTCTTTTAAAAATTCTATTTTAAAATATTTTAACTTATTTAACATATTATTAATATAATTTTTAATACATTTTAATTTTACATTTTCAAATCCTGGCACCTTAAAATGCATTTTAACATTTTATATATTAAAAAAAATTTAATAACATTATTTTCAAGTTTCAAGTTCAAGAAGTATGAAATCTATTCAATATTCATTTAATTTGACATTTTCAAATCCTGGCACCTTAAAATGCATTTTAACATTTTTATACATTAAAAAAAATTTAATAACATTATGTTCAAGTTTCAAGTTCAAGAAGTATGAAATCTATTCAATATTCATTCATTATTAAACTCTTTTCTCTTTTAAAATATATAGTTTTTTTTTTACATATTTTTTCTAGTTAACACTATTTATAGCATTTTTAATACATTTAAATTTTAAGTTTCAGTTTAAGTTAACAAATGGTACTATTTTCAACAAAATGAATTTGCTGTTTATTAAAAACAACAACAATATATTCAATTTCTCTTTTTTTAATATTTCTCTTTTACAAAATTCTATTTTAAAATATTTTAACTTATTTAACATATTATTAATATAATTTTTAATACATTTTAATTTTACATTTTCAAATCCTGGCACCTTAAAATGCATTTTAACATTTTTATACATTAAATTTTTTTTAATAACATTATGTTCAAGTTTCAAGTTCAAGAAGTATGAAATCTATTCAATTTCTCTTTTAAAATATATAGATTTTTTACATATTTTTTCTAGCTAACACTATTTGTAGCATTTTTAATACATTTACAGTTTAAGTTTACAAATTGTTCTATTTTCAACAAAATGGATTTTTTGTTTATTAAAAATAACAAACATATGAATATCTGATGTGCTAGTACTCAAATTCTAGCACCTCAAAATGCATTCAGTGAATTTTTATGTATGAAAAACCTTTACACAAAGTTGCATTAAAATGATTCGTCGTCAATCAAATCACACTGCTTTTGAGTGCAAAGCATCCTGGGATGGACATAAGAAAGCTGTGTAACTAAAAAAACAGATGAATAATGGGTTTGTCACGTTCTCTTGGACCGCGCATCCGTTTGCCCTCCTGATTTTCGCCTACAGTAGCACTTGGCGCGTTATTTTTCCCTGGGTTTATTTGCGAAAGTCTCCATCCTGCTGTCTCACACCTCTATGACGGCTCTTATCTGGAGGTACTTTGGCACATCTCCCTCTTTAAGCAAACACGAGCGGTTTCATCCAGAGCGGGTAATGGACTGACACTAATGGATCTGAACGCACACGTACGTGCGTGTGTGGGCTGCCCCGACGGGACGGCCCACCTGGACCGACTATATAAGACCCAGACCATTGAGAAGAGGCCACGAAACCAGCAGGAGACGAGCGAGGAGAAGATCCAAGCACACTCAACTCTTCCATTGACTGGTAAGTTTGAAGCACCTCTTTGAGGGACTCAAAGCCTTGTAGATGATCAGTTGATTTCAAACGTTGCTTTTCTTCTCATTTTTACACAGATCCGAAAGAAGCTGTCAAAATGAAAGCCGTCCAATACCTCGCTGGTCTTCTTCTGCTGCTCTTTGTTCAACTCAGCATCTGCGTCCCACTTCAGGATGACAGCACAAGGTTGGAAAAGTGCCTTTTTGTGCGGTTTTATGTCAGGAAAGATAACATTTTTGATTTATAGCTGTTTGAGGATCTCATTTTGTTGAGTTTACGCAATCTAACGCTCGTATATCGTCTTGTCGTGCAGCACAGAGACAGTAGAAAGTCTTCTGGCGAGGGGTCAGGGATTCACGACCGCTAAGAGACATTCTGAGGGAACGTTCTCCAACGATTACAGCAAATACTTGGAGACTAGGAGAGCACAAGACTTTGTTCAGTGGCTCATGAACTCAAAGAGAAACGGGTATGTACAGTTACAGTGTGGGACTGGAGTAAAGATGATCCAACATTTGGTGTAGAAGTCAAAAGATATCCTCACTTTTTATAGAACGTTTCAAAAACACATGAAAAAATAAGATTAAAACTAACAAAATATATTGTATATACTTTCTAAAATTAAACTATACTATATATATATATATATATATATATATATATATATATATATATATATATATCAGAAAATATTTTGCATATGGAAACTTAAGATGTTACAGAACATCACAATGTGCTGACGTTATATCTAAAATACAATACAAATGTATATAAAATAATCTATGTATTTTAATCTGCATATTTTTCTGGTATGTATATTGTATTTCTACAGTATGTATTATTTATATAATATATTATTATAATACAATATGCTAATTATGTCAGTAAAATAATAATTATATTAAAATATATAATATAAAGTACACACACACTACTGTATATAAAACATTATATAAATGCACTAAAATGTATACAAACAAAATATACAATATTTTAATATATTTATTAACATGTATATAATATTATAAAAAAACTCTAATATAATACTACACATGGATGTTATGTGTTACATTGTTTTATTGGTAACAAATGTATATATTGTTTGTTTTATTATATTTTATAATAAAAAAAATCATTTGGTAATTATGTAACTAATATAGTAATTATATCAATATTATATTATATATTTTATAATAATAATAATAATATTTAGGAACTATACATATATTGTTTGTTGTATAATATTTTATTTATAATATTATTAAAATAATATTTAGGTAACTAATATAACAATTATATAAATGTTATACTTAATTTTTTAAATATAAAAATATTATATTTGTATATATTTCATTATATAATAATATATTCAAGAACTTGTTTGTTTTATAATATGTATAATATTATTATATATATATATATATATATATATATATATATATATATATATA
>NC_133367.1:19811207-19845690 GCF_049309525.1 Garra rufa | reverse complement strand
ATAACCCATTGTTTTGCTAGATAAGACTCTTCTTTCCTCGACTTTGATTGTTTAGAGCCCTTTGAAGCTGCATTTTAGAAGTTCAAACTCGGGGGCACCATGGAAGTTCATTATATGGAGAGAAATCCTGAAATGTTTTCCTCAAAAAACATAATTTCCTTACGACTGAAGAAAGAAAGACACGAACATCTTGGTTGACAAGAGGGTGAGTACATTATCTTTAAATTTTTGTTGTGAATGTGAACTACTCCTTTAAACCCATGTAAAAATCATAATAAACAATGCTATTGTGAATTCACAAACCCTATTTAATAAAATATATGCAGGTTTAATATATGCGCTTTGATTATTTATATGCGTGTAGGTTATGTACGTGCGTCTCAGTTACCATTTACATGTGTGGAGCATCTCAAACTCCATCTCTGCACATTGTTGTGAGTTTCGGCCATTTCATCAAATTTGTAAGGTAAATCATTTATAAACCTACAAAACAAAATCTTTCTTAATATGCTAACTGTTCATCTCGGTTTCAAAATAAAAGCTCAAACCTTCACTCTGAGTTTAGATGTTTTGATGTCCACGGGCCAAGGACACGTTTTACAATTAATTTACAATTTACAATTATAATTTAGTTGATCATAATCATTTGCATTCAGTTTGATTCTTAAAATTGAATATGCATATTTATTACTGCTTCTTTAAGAGTTTTACATGCAAATTATGTTATTATTGAACCTTTTTTCGCTCATGAAACACGCTGGTTCACGTCAGGTTAATGTCTAATTTAAATATAGTATTAACATGGTAATAAAATATTAACATTTGTGACCATATGCATATGTGCTAATGATCGTGATGCCATAATCATGATGATTTCTAAACAAAATGATCTTTGTGTTCAAAAAAACAGCTCACACCAAGAACAAACATCCACATCAGCAGACAATCCTGTTCTGTTTATTGTTAGTGTGTGCTACAGTTTTGTCATCTGCCACTTCAAATGCTTGAGCTTTTAAAAAGCCAGGTGGATTCTCAATGTTTATTGTTTATTAGCTGGAAAAATTGTTCTGAAAGTGATTCCAACTGTATTGTTCCTCTGTATCGCTATTGTTATAATAGTGGTGTGGACATCTTTATTGGAACAAATTATATTATAAGCCTTTCTTTAAAACCTTCTTAGTTAAAATGTAACCAAAATTAAATTGAATGTATAATAATTTCATTTATTTTACTAGACGACATTACATTGACCGTGGACGGAAAGGATACGTACGACGAAGTGAAAAGAATGGGCCGATACAGGTAAAGTCCAACGGTCCTCGGACATATACCTGCGGCACACCGCTGAAATTTGCCCCAAGGGTGTGTGTAATGGACGCCGTATGTGTTTTTGTCATTAACAGGGAATGCAAACGCACACAGGGAGTGTCTACGACAGACCTAGTGGGTCGTATGCTCCTTTTAACAAAATCGCATCACAGTAACGTTGTGAGTATACCTTATTATTTATTGTGTGTAGATAAGCGTTATGTAAAGTCTTTCTGCTAGTGCCTAATTCATATTCCCATTCTTTCTCAGGATAACACAGCCTACCAGCTCCACACGGATAACTTTGGGAAGGTGAGTTGATCTGCTCATATCCAAAATTCATATTTTTAATAATATGGAATTATAATCTGCTGTCATATACTTGTCCACTAGAGGGCAGGGCTTACCTGCGTACCTACTTCTAAACTTATAGTTTCGCTTGGAAATGTTTCATATTACAATAGTTTAATAGGTTGAGAATGCTCGTTTATGTTGTTTTGAATTCCAGTTGGGGAGCATACTGTACATAACTGGAACTTTATATGTGGTGTATCATTTGAATATGTTGGCATTTGCAAATGCAAAACTTTCTCATGTATCTGTTCTCCTCAGGGTCCCAAAGGGCACAGCCCTTGGACTGGCGTCTCTCAGTTCCTGCAGACGTCTCAGAAGATCATCCAATTCGCCTCAGGAAAAGAACCACAGCCGGGAGACACAATTATTTATGTGGCCGGAGCTTTCGACCTCTTCCGTATCCTTTTAAAAACACGCCACTCCGTACCTCTGAAGACTTCCAGAAAGCTAGGAAAAGTCATGTTTCAGTTTAAAGTTTGGGAACTCCCGTTATACATGTTTTGGCCTTGACTATCTGACCTGTACAGACATCGGTCACGTGGATTTCCTCGAGACTGTTCACAAACAAGCTGAGAAGCCTTACATCATCGTCGGACTGCACTTTGACCAGGTGCGTTTTATAAAAACAAACACTTTTATGAGATTTTACAGACCTCTCAAAAATTAGCTGTAACAAGCTGTTTTTAATTCTTGTGATAAACTTTGATCAGACAGAAAACCTCATGTGAACTAGAAAAAGGAAAGTTCAAAGTCAGAGCCTCAGCATGACGACATGCAAACCTGTTTTACACAACAACCGTGCCTCAGGGGAAACATGTGTTTAAGTTCCCTACAATGTAAAATACCTTACACATTACTGGTATGGTTACTACAGTGAAACTGCGGTTAATTGTATTACTACTACAAAACAAAAGTGAAACAAAATTGTAACTGCAAATACTTTTTAAAATTGCCAAATTTAGAATTATAAAGAACAGAGAGCCTGGAGAACTTTGTGAATTTGTAGAACTTTAGAACTTACAACTTAAGGAAATTAGACCTACAAACATTTGGAGAATGTTTTAAAGAACTTAAAGGAGTAGTTCACTGTACAAAAATGTACAGATAATGTACTCACCCCCTTGTCATCCAAGATGTTCATGTCTCTCTTTCTTCAATCATAAAGAAATTGTGTTTAAGGAAAACATTTCAGGATTTCTCTCCATATGGACTTCTATGGTGCCCTGAGTTTGAACTTGGAAAATGTAGTTTAAATGCAGATTCAAAGGACTCTAAATGATCCCAGCCGAGCAAGAAGGGTCTAATCTAGTGAAACAATCTGTTATTTTCTAAAAACATTTACAATTTATATACTTTTTAATCTCTACACAGAGTACACACAGAGCTAGACAAGATGAGCTTTTGAGGTTAAAAAGTATAAAAATTTTAATTTTTTTTTTTTTAGAAAATAACTGATCGTTTTGCTAGATATAAGACCCTTCTTTCCTCGGCTGTGATCGTTTAGAGCCATTTGAAGCTGCATTTTGGAAGTCGGGGGCACCATAGAAGTCCATTATATGGAGAGAAATCCTGAAATGTTTTCTTCAAAAAACTTAATTTCCTTACGACTGAAAAAAGAAAGTCATGAACATCTTGGATGGCAAGGGGGTGAGTACATTATCTGTACATTTTTGTTCTGAAAGTGAACTACTCCTTTAATTAACTTGTCCTTTAAGGAACTTATAACTATAGAACTAAAGAACTTTGTGAGCCTGGAGATCTCTGAAAACTTAAAAAGTAAAGAAATTAAAAGTCGAGAATGTAGAATTTAGACAGTGTTAAACTTTAGAACTTAGAAAACTATTGAGTATTTTTTGGAAAACTTAAAGAACTTATACCTGTGATATAAGTAAATGAAATTGTAATTGCGAATACTTTTTAAATTGCTAAATTATAGCAGTTTCTAATTTTTATATTTAGTATTGTCATGAATTGTATTTGTTTTATTGTTTTGCAGGAAGTGAACCGCTACAAAGGAAAGAACTACCCTATCATGAATATTCATGAGAGAACTTTGAGCGTGCTGGCTTGCAGAGTAAGTACATAACTTATGCATCCTCCAATAATTTCTCTAAATTTCACATAAATTTGCACCAACTTACTACTGCCTTTAAAAATTGATTGGTAGTTTGCATAAATTACCATCCTCTCCAATCTTTTCTCAGCATTTTGCATAAATTACTTCCTCCCCCAGTCAGTTCTTAGAATTGTGCATAATTTACTGTCTCCTCCAATCCCGTTTTATTATGTTACACATTTCAAGTTGTTTTTGTATTCCTGACACACTTGTTTAAGAACAACGAGCCATTGTATTCAGAGAGAGAGAGTTATATGTTACAAAAAAGGGAGGATGTGGGAAGAAACTAGGCAGAAACAGTTAGAAACATCTCAAGGTCAAGACAACAGACATCACAAGGAGTGATAAAATTTTATTTGTACTGCACGTTTATGAGACGCCTATTAAAAATCTCACACCTAGAGCTAATCCAAACCATATCCTAGTTTACAAACCCTCTCATTCATCCACAGCCCACAAACTCTCATGGATCAGCCACATACCAGCATGCCTAAAGCATGACATCACGTTCAGACAGAACCTACATTGAGCTGCCGATATCAGAAACATACAGTGAAACTCCAGACCTCCCTCATACTGTAATATCAGTGCAAACCACAAGTGCATTCCTTTATGAAAACTGCTGAATGATGGGAGGTTATATTTGGCTTTAAGATTTTGGAACTTTTGAAAGTTTCAGAATATTTGAACTGAGACTTGGGAACTATAGATTGTAGATCTAGAGAAACATGGTGAACTTAGAAATGGAGAACATATAAGAACGTAAAACGTTTAGAACTTCAAGAACATAAAGAACAGAGAGCCTGGAGAACTTGCAAAACTGGAACTGGAGAACTTTGTGAATTTGTACAAACTTCACTTTAAAACTTTAAAAAATTTGTGAGCCTGGAGATCTTTAAAAAACTTAAAGTAAAGAAATTAAAAGTCTAAAACATAGAACCTAGACAATGTTAAACTTCAGAAATTTGAGAACTCTGAGTATTTTTTTTGAAGAAAGCGAAATTTAAGGAACTTAAAACTATAGAACTTGAGAATTTTGTGAGCTTGAAGATGTCTGAAAACTTAGTAAAGGCATTAAAAGTCGATAATGTAAAACGTAGACAATGTAGAACTTTAGAACTTGGAGTACTCCAAGTATAACTTTGTGAGCCTGGAGAGCTTTGAAAACTGGAAAAGTTAAAGAAATTAAAAGTTAGAGAATGTAGAACCTAGACAATGAAGAACTTTAGAACTTTGAGAACCTAAATATACTTACTATAACTTAAAACATTAGAATTGCAAAACCTTAGAGAATGTTCAACTTAGGGAACTTATAACTATAGAGAAAAGAGAGGTCTGAAAAGTTAGTGTAAAAAAAAAGTTAGATAACAATTGTAGAACAGAACCTAGATAGTTGAGAACTTTTGAGAAATTAGAGAAATGTACACCTTAAAAAATTAGAACTATAAGAACTTGAGGAACATTGAAAATGTACACTTTTAAGAAATTAGAACTTCATAAACTTACAAAAACTCTGAAAATTTACACTTAAAAAAAATAGAACTTCAAGAACTTTGAGAACTCTAAAAAATACACTTTAAAGAAATGAGAACTTGAAGAACTTGGAGAACTCTAAAAATATACACTTTAAAGAAATGAGAACTTGGAGAACTCTAAAAATATACACTTTAAAAAAATGAGAAATTCAAGAATTTGGAGAACTCTGAAGACATAGACTTTGAAGAAATTCGAACTTTAAGAACTTGAAGAACTTTGAAAATGTACACCAGGGATGCCCAACCCTGTTCCTGGAGATCTGCCTACCTGCAGACTTTAGTTCCAGCCATGCTCCAACACAGCTCTCTGTAATTATCAAGTGCTACCTAATAGATTAATTAGCTGGTTAAGGTGTGTTTGATCAGGGTTGGAGCTAAACTTCGTTGGATGGTAGTTCTCCAGGAACAGGGTTGAGCACCCCTGATGTACACTTTAAAGAAATTAGAACTTTGAGAACTTTGAAAACGTTACACTTTAAAAAAAATTAGAACTTGGAGAACTCTGAAAATGTACTCTTGAAAGAAATTAGAACGTCAAGAACTTTAAGAACTCTGAAAACTCTAAAAAAAAGAAATGTACACTTTAAAGAAATTAGAACTTAAAAAACTTGGAGAACTTTGAAAATGTACACTTTAAAGAATTTGGACCTTGAAGAACTTTGAAAATGTTCGCTTTAAAGAAATTAGAACTTCAAGAACTTAGAGAACGTTGAAAATGTACACTGTAAGGAAATTCAGACTACAAGAACTTTAAGAACTCTGAAAAAGTACGCTTTAAAGAAATTAGAACTTCAGGAACTTGAAGAACTCTGAAAAATTTACACTTTAAAGAAATCCAAACTTCAAGAACTTGGAGAACTCTGTAAATGTACACTTTTGAAGAAATTAGAATATCAGGAACTTGGAGAACTTTGGAAATGTCCCCCTAAAAGAAATTAGAACGTCAAGAAATTTGTGAACTTTGAGAACTTTGAGAACTCTTAAAAAAGTACACTTTAAAGAAATTCAAACTTCAAGAACTCTGCAAGCATACACTTTGAAGAAATTCAAACTTCAAGAACTTTGGAAATGTACACGTTAAAGAAATTAGAACTTGAAGAACTTTGAAAAAGTACACTTTAAAGAAAATTCGAACTTCAAGAACTTGAAGAACTTTGAAAATGTACACACTAAAAATTAGAACTTGGAGAACTCTGAAAACGTACTTGAAAGAAATTAGAACTTGGACAATTGGGGAACTCTGAAAACGTTCACTTTAAAGAAATTAGAACTTCAAGACCTTAGAGAACTCTAATAACGTACACTTTAAAGAAATTCGAACTTTATGAGCTTGAAGATATTAGATCCTAAAGAAAAATACAACTTTTTCAACAAAGTAGAACCTAGACAGATTAGAACCTTAGAACTTAAAGAATCTACTGTAGAACTTTGATTTTAGTTTATAATCAATCTTCCATTTAGGCCTTGGATAACGGTCTTGTGATTCTCTTTTCTTCAGTATGTGTCCGAGGTTGTGATCGGAGCTCCGTACGCAGTAGGAAAAGATCTTCTGGATCACTTTAAGGTACAGTACTAAACCAGTTCACATTGTTCATTTTTTGTAGAGAATAAGATTCTCGTTTTGGTGTAACCCGCTTCCAGACACAATAACACAATAAGGCTTTGAGTGTGAAAAAAAACCGAGGTTTGGGTGATTCACACATTACGCTATTGAGACATAAAGCTGTGTGTGTTTGCGTGTGTGTGTTGTGTACAACTCTGGGATAGCAGCCAAACTCAAAGGCTTTAGTGACTGAACACTATTTCAGCAATTCAGTGTTGTCCTGCTTTGGGAACAATATAGAGATTTACTGCTTGCCTCTTTAACCGCAAACCCTCAGACAGTTACAGAGAGTTCAGCCATGCTTTACTCAAAAGAGTGCTTGACTTTTTCTAAGTCCTGATGGGAAAATATTAAATTATAAAAGAAATCTGCTATTATCTGCTTTATTGAAAAAAGATAAGTAGAGCGTAAATACACATTTTATGCTCTAGTTATCTTTTTTTTTAAACAAGTTTTTAATTTGGAAGAAATTAAGTTACTTATATCCATATTTTCTGTTGTACATTAAATATTTTGCTACATGATTTTAATTATAATTTTTACATTTTAGAAACAGTTTTTGTTCACACTGTGTTGATATTACAACATAAATGTAAATTAATTAACTAAAAGTGAACTAGTTCTCTAAAAGTGAAACTAAAATGAAAGCTTAAAAAGATAAATAAAAAAATTAAGTAATAAAACAAAACAAAAACGTATTATTTCAGTTAGTAGGCAGTTAGTTGGCAACTATGATTTTAATTTAGTTAAACTTGTAATAACTAAAACTTAAAAGCCTAAAAATAATTACATAAAGTAAATAAAATAAAAAAATAAAATAAATAAAAATATAAAATAAAAAATAAATAAAATTTCAAATTTAGATTTAAATAAAACATTATCATTTTAATCTAGTTTAACTTGTAATAACTAAAACAAAAATGAAATAAATAAATAAAATAAATAAATAAAATGAAAAATAAAACAAAATAATAATAAAATACACATTTTATTTGAGCTAGTTGGATTTTTGCAGTTAGTCTGCGGTTATCATTTTAATTTAGTTAAATTAAAGTTGTAATAACTCAAACTAAAAAAAATTGAAAGCTTAAAAACATTTACTTAAATAAATTAATAAAATTAAAATAAATTAAACCTTTATATGAGCTAGTTTGCTTTTGGCAGTTAGTCAGCAGTTATTAAGTTATTAAGGTAATTTAGTTTACCTTGTAATGACTAAAACTGAAATTAAAATTAAAAGCTTAAAACATTTACTGAAGAAAAATATATAGATAAAATAAAAAAATAAATAAAACAAAATAATAATAAAATACATTTTTTTAGCTAGTTTGCTTTTGGCAGTTAGTCAGCGGTTATCGTTTTAATTTATTTAAACTAAATTGTAATAACTCAAACAAAAAAAAAAGTAAAAGCTTAAAAACATTTACTTAAAATAAAATAATAAATTAAAATTAAAATAAATTAAAACTTTATATGAGCTAGTTTGCTTTTGGCAGTTGGTCGGCAGTTATTTTAATTTTTGTTTAGTTTAAGAAAAATGAATAAAATGAAAAATAAATAAAATATATACAATATATTTATATAAATATATAATATAATACAATATAATACAATATAAATATAATACAATTTAAAAAATTATTTGAGCAAGTTGGTTTTTGGCAGTTTGTCGGCGGTTATCATTTTAACCAAAGTTTGAACTAAAGCTGTAATAACTTCAAACTGAAATAAAAATTAAAAGCTTAAAACATGTACTTAAGAAAGATAAATAAATAAATAAATAAATAAATAAATAAATAAATAAATAAATAAAATGAAAAATAAATCAAACTAAATAATAATAAAATAAAATAATAAAATACAAATTTTATTTGATCCTAGTTGGCTTTTAGCAGTTAGTCAACAGTTATTTTAATTTAGTTTAACTTGTAATAACTAAAACTGAAATAAAAATTAAAACATTTAAAAATAAATAAAACAAAATAATAATAAAATAAAATAAAAAATAAAGTAATAAATAATACATTACAATTAAAAATAATAAATAAATAAATAAAAATTAAATTTAAAATAAAATTTGAGCTACTTTGCTTTTGGCAGTTATTATATTAATTAATAAAAACTATTTAGACATTTGACAACTACTAAAAATGACAAAAATGCACAGCAAAATTACTAACATTTTAACTAAACTAAAAATATAAAAAATAAAAACTGTATTTCAATGAGACTAAAATAACTCTGATCTCAAAACTATACATATCATGTATCTATATCTGAAAGTTCATGTGTTTGGCTGTAGGTGGATCTGGTGTGTCATGGAAAGACCGAAGTGTTTTCTGACACGGACGGGACAGACCCTTACGCCGTGAGTAAAATCTCCTAATATGCTTCTCTCAATGATCTTCACCTCCCTAAAAACCGTTTTAACCCATTATCTCTCTTCACAGGAGCCGAAAAAGAAAGGTATTTTCCGCAACCTAGACAGCGGGAACAATCTAACCACCGACGACATTGTTCAGAGAATCATCGAGAACAGGTTCGTGGCATAAAACATACAAAATCACATGGAATGTTACAAACATATGTGAACAAGCCGTGTCTCTCTTTATCCCGCAGGTTGCAGTTTGAAGCCAGAAACCAGAAGAAGGAAGCTAAAGAGATGGCCGTGATCGAGGCTATGAAACATAAAGATGATTCGCTGAAGACCGAAGCGGCTCTTGCGAATAATTAAATGAACTATCCAAACCGAACAAATCAAGAGCTCCCTCGTAGAACCAAAATGACCCCCTGGACTGTTATTAAAACAACATGAACCAACAAAACAAAGCCTGAGCTGAGGCTGCTTTTAAGTGGATTTGGAGGAACACAGACTTGATTTTTATATCGATGACAAAAGCACTTTGTTGTGTTTTTATTGTAGCTATTAAATGGGTTGGAAGACTTTCTCTCTGGACGAGAGGAACACTGAAAAACGTTCAGCAAATATTTTTGCGCTGCGTATGAAGGTTATGGGAAGATTGTGTCATTTCAATGGTTTTTGCATTTTGCCGATCCATCCGCACATAACTGTGGTTGAGCAGAGAAACGCTTTGTCAAGAAACACTTGGATGTTGACAACGTACTAGCAGTTAGTATGCTTGTTTTTTTTAGTGTTTTATGTTTTATATCCAGGTCACATTTTACCCCAAAATCAGAAGAAAAAAATAAGAAGTGTTTTTCATTTAAAAAATTATTTTTCCTTTTTTTTTGCATTGTGATATTTTTATTATTAATTTCCCATCCATAGTCTCATTACCAAAATGCATACCAATATATATATATATATATATATATATATATTTTTTTTTTTTTTTTTTTTTTTTTTCATTTTGGTAGTGAGATTTTGACAAATGGGCTAATTGAAGAATCTAAATAATGCCACAATGCAAAAAAAAACAAACAAAAAAACCATTAACAAAAAAAAAAACATCAAATGTTTAGTTTTTCATTTATTTATTTTTGTGGTAAAATGTCACTCTGAAAAACAAATTGCAGACGTTTTGTCAACTATTGTTTCATACGCATGTCAACAGTCTCATATCTGTCATTTTACTCTCTTTCATCTCTTTTATTTTCACTTTGTCCTCCTTTTAATTGTTGTGATGTGTTCAAAGTCACATCCAAAGACTCTTTGACTCTTTGTGATTGTTAGATGTCAGTTTCAACGTCATGCTTTCTTTCATTTTAACATTCAGCATAAATAATCTTTACAAACATCAGAGTGTAAACTAAATCAAACTTGCTTTTATCTCGTATGTGCTTTTATCTTGTTTTTACGCAGTTTGTCATCTGTTTTTGTTTTTTAATGAATGTCAAAGCACCTTGCAATTGAAGCATGTTTTTGTTTGTAGCATTTCCCGCACCTGTAGAGTGAATTGCTGTGGGAAAAAAAACACTAATTTAATGTTTCTACGTTGCAAAAATGTTGAGCGACCAATTCTGAATGTGGTGTTAACGTCTGCAGAATTGCAATCTTGAATTAATTTGTCATCCGATGATATCCCTTCTTGAACTGTAAACCATCAAAACACATCTATTAATTGCAAATTAAATGCAATTTACACAAAAAGAGCCTGTTCTGACTGTTATTGAAACATTAAGTGTGTTAAAATCTAATTTAGAAAATTTGAAGATTATACGTGACCCTGGACCACAAAACCAGTCTTAAGTAGCACGGGTATATTTGTAGCAATAGCCAACAATACAATGTATGGGTCTAAATTAACGATTTTTCTTTTGTGTCAAATATCATTAGGTTATTAAGTAAAGATCATGTTTTACGATGATATTTTGTCAATTTCCTACTGTAAATATATCAAAACTTAATTTTGATTAGTAATATGCATTGCTAAGAACTTCATTTGGACAATTTTTTCAATATTTTGATTTTTTTTGCACCCTCAGATTCCAGATTTTCAAATAGTTAAATATCGTCCAAGTATTTTCCTATCAAAAAACAAAACTATATATCATCATTTTTTATAAATCTCAATAAAAAAAAAAAAATGTTTTACCCTTATGACTGTTTTTTTTTTTTTTTGGTCCAGGGTCACATATATGCAACAAACTTTTTCAAACTTTATAAAAATTCATAATATTCTGTTTTCTTCCTCTGCTAATGATTATTTATGGATATGTTTTTGTGCTTTTAAACACAATGTAAAGTACCTGGTTTGTTTTACTTAACTAAAACGTAAACAAAAACCACACCAAAAAAAAAAAAGTTGGTTGGAAAAAAAGTTAACTGAAATAAAATAAAATGCATATATTTCAGCAATTTTTTTTAATATTTTTCATTTTAATTTAGCTTAACTTGATGTATATAAACAATTAAAACTAAAACCGAAATATAACTGGACAAGTTATGGTAACTCAAACCATTTGAGGAAACCGATTGCCTTAAACCATTCAAGTCTTAAAACCAATAAATATGAGTACTATAAACTCATTTACATTGAGTTAAATTCCTCAAACGGTTTGAGTTACCATAACTTTCGGGTTTTATACAAATATAAAAAACAAAAACTACTAAAAAAATGACATAAAACATAAAAATTACAAAAACTTGATCTAAAATAAAAACCTTAATAGTATGATACTTAATTAACACAGTGAAATAAAAACATTCTGAACTGCATTTTACAGCAGGTTTGACTTTGTGTGGTCACTGTACAAAAATATTTTCATGGTTATTAATAAAAAATACTAATTATAAAGTTTTATAGAGTGTTTTCCCGACGCATCGTCAATTGGTCATATTGGCGGCACTGAACGTAAACGATGCAACTGAACCAACGAAACTAGCATATTTTCCTGATTATTGCTGCTGAAAATGGTCAAATTATTGTCATGTTTTGGGCTGTACTAATCGGTCAAACCAGGAAAAACATTTGGAGTACTATATACTGCCAAAAGTTAGAACAAATGAAGGAGAAGAGTGCAAAAACCTGTCTGAGGAACAAAACGCGTTTGTGTTTGGCCAAACTGAACCAGGATTTCCATGACAATAATCTTGACAGCAATTGTGTTTGCTCTTACCATTTCTGGTCAGGTAGGTGAAATATTATGCAAATATCTTAATTAATACTGATCGTGTGTGTCTTTACCACCTATTAACTTTTTTTTTTCTCAAAATAGTGCGCCCTTAACTTAAAATAGCCCTTCTCTATATGATTTAACAGCGTGTTTGTTATAGCCTATTAGATCAAAAAGTTATATTTAAATGCTACTATAGCTATGCAATTTGCCGTAATATTTTATTTAATTGATTTAATATATTTTAATTAATTGCTTATATCTGTATAGTTCGTTTTTAGCTTTATTTAATTTTTTATTTTTTATTAATTAATGTATGTATTACTTTACTCTACATTCAATGCGTTTCACGGACTGCCAGCAACTCTGGCACAGCGCTTGAACTAAACCCATCTCAGGTGACAAAGTTCCACAAACGTCACGTCACTTCCTTCCTAAAGAAAGCGGACACCCCCCAAAAGAGACGCTCTGTAGGCGACACACACCATTTAGTTTGCGCGTAATGAACAGGTAGAGTTGTTTTGTGGATTAGGAGTGTTTGCGCGGCGTCTGACAGTGTTTGCGTGAGATCTCAATGGACACAAACATCCCGAACCAGCAGGAGCGCTGAGTCTAACGAAACTCACCGGGAACAGGCGTATTTGAAACTTTTTTCTCTTTCCTCCTGTACGATCGGGACCATCCCAGCCTCTCTCTCACTCTCTCTCTCTCTCAGATTTGAATCAGATCTTTCCAAAAACACACGCGGTATCATTTTACGCGAGAACCGGAGGGACTTTGGATAAGAGCGCACCGGGATGTTTTTACGCGACTTTGAACGTTCCTCTTCGGTTTCATGCATGATGTTGGGATTTCTGCTGGATCTTTAGCTTTGCGGGAAAGACATGAGCTCTGGATATGGGTCTGTGTCTGGGCTCAGAGGTGACAGAGGAGGGAAAGAAGGCGAAGATCCACAGCTCGCAGATAGACAGAGATCTGTACGAGTACGCCAAGAGAGAGATGAACGTGGTGAAGATCCTCATGTTAGGTAAGACAGCTCTTATCCAGATGTTTGTTTCATCTGCCCATTGGTTTTAGTCGACATATCATGGATTTTGATGGTCCTACTTGTACATGAGAAATGTATTTTTGAGTAATTCAGTTTACTTCTACTTCTAAGATTGTGGGTTTGAACTACAGATCTGGGTTAGTAGCTGCAAGTTTATGGGTTCAAGCAACAAATATGGGCTCGTAAATTAACGTTTATCTCTTTAAGTAACCAGTTTTGGCCACTAACTCTAAGGTTGTGGGTTTAAACCTCAGATTTAGTTCGAAACTGACAGGTTATGTTCAAAACCTAGATTTGGGCAGGTTGTAGATTGAAACTTTAGATCTGGTTATTTAACTGTGGGTAAATAAATTTAATTTGTGGGTTTGTATCTCTAATTTTAACTGATATCTAAAAGGTTGTAGGTTCAAATCTACAGATATCAACGGTGGGTTAAACTAGATCTGCTGGTGGCTAGTTAGGTTTGAACTAGTCTTACAAGTTAGTTATCTGATTTTTTTCTTTAAGGCTGGCTGTCCTTTTTATTTGGTTACATAAATGTATATTAGTTGAATCTAAAAAATACGACTGACTACCCTTGGGGTAATTGCAAGTTGGTCAGAGAAGTTCCTAAGACACTGTCTTAACATAGAGGCTTATGAAGTTTAAGCAACTGGCCGCTGTTCAGTAAATTAAAGGTTGTTGGTTGTAACTTGTAACTACAAAATTTGTGCAGTTAACTGAATATTTCTGGGTTTGAATTAGAAGAAACGGGAGATTTAAGCTTCATGTACTAAAGGTCTGAGTTGGTAACATGAAGGTTGGAATTTCATATTTGTGCAGGTAACTGAACCGTTTTGAATTCGGATGTCATATTTGTGCAAGAAAATGTATCCTTTCTGGTTTTGAATTATGTATTTCTGCAGGTAACTGGATCATTCTGGGTTTAAATTTGATATTTACGCAGGTGCCAAATAGTTTGAACCTCAAATCTGGGCTGGAAACATAATTGTAGGCTTAAATATTGTATTTGTAATGGTTATTCAACCGATCTGGGTTCATACTTCGTATTTATGTGGGTAACTGGACACTTCTTGGTTCGAGCCTCAGTTCAGGGCTGGTAACTTGAATGGTTGTGGGTTCGAATTTCACATTTGTGCAGGAAATTGAACTGTTCTGGGTTTCAAACCTCAGATCTGTGTCTATAACTTAAAGGTTGTGGGCTTAAATTTCATATTTGTAATAGTGTTTAACTGTTGTGGGTTCATACTTTGTATTTGTGCAGATAACTGGACACTTCTTGGTTTGATTCTCAGATCTGGACTGGTAACTGGAAGTTTGTGGGTTCAAGTTTCACATTTGTGCAGGTAATTGAACTGTTCTAGGTTCAAAACTCAGATCTGTGCCGATAACCTAAAGGTTGTGGGCTTAAATTTCATATTTGTAATGGTAATTGAGCCATTTTAGGTTCATACTTCGTATTTGTGGAGGTAACAAAAGGTTGTGGGTTCGAATTTCACATTTGTGCAGGTATTTGGACCATTCTGAGTTTGAACGTCAGATCTTTGCAGGTAACTGGTTCTGGGTTTGAACCTCAGATCTAGATTTATATCTGTAGGTTAGTAGGTATGAACCTTATATTTGAGTAACTGGCAACTGACGAATTTTATATTTGTGCAGGTAATCAAACTGTTTTGATTTTGAATGTCATATTCTTGCAGGTAATTGGCCGGTTCTCGGTTTGAACCTCTAATCTGGTAATTGAAAAGGGGTGGGTTTGAACTTCATCTTTGTGCACATAACTCAGTGGTTCTAGGTTTGAAACTCAGATCTAGACTGATAATTGAAAGATAGTGGGTTTGATTTTCCCAGTTGAGCAGGTAAATGCAAAGTTCTGGGTTTGGAGCTCACATCTGGTCTGATAATTGAAAGGCTGTGCAATTAAATTTCTCATTTGTGCAAGTAATTGAACTGTTTTAGGTTTGAAACTGAATCTGTGCTGATAACTTAAAGGTTGTGGGTTCGAATTTCACATTTGTGCAAGTAATTGAACCGTTCTGAGTTAGAACGTCCTTATGCAGGTAACTGGACAGTTCTTGGTTTGAATCTCAGATCTGGGCTAATGATTGATTTTGAATTTCACATTTGAGCAGGTAACTGTAAACTTCTGGGTTTGAACCTCACACCTGAGCTGATAATTAAAAGGTTGTGGGTTTAAAAATTCTAATTAAATTTTTGTGCAGGTAACTAAATGGTTCTGCCCTCATATATGTAGGGTAGTAGGTTTGAACCTCATATCTGGGCTGGTAATGGAAAGGTTGTGGTTTCAAATTTCATATTTGTGCAGGTAACTGAATGGTTCTGGGTTTAAACCTCAGATCTTGACTCATATTTGTAGGGTAGTAAGTTTGAATATCATATCTGGGCTGGTAACTGAAAGGTTGTGCGTTTGAATTTCACATTTGTGCAGGTAATTGAACCATTCTGAGTTAGAACGTCAGACTTTTGCATGTAACTGAACTGTTCTCAGATCTGGGCTAGTAATTTAAAGGTTGTAGGTTTGAAATTCACATTTGAGCAAATAACTTTAAATTTCTGGATTTAAACCTCACATATATATAGGCTGATATCTGAAAGGTAGTAGGTTTCAAATTTCAGATTTGTGCAGGTAACTGAATGGTTCTGGGTTCGAACCTCACATCTTGATTTATATCTGAAGGTTATGCAGTACCAACTTATGCAGGACAGTTCTCAGTTTGGACCTCACATTTGGGCTGATAATTGAAAGGTTGTGGGTTCGAATTTCACACTTGAGCAGGTAACTGTAAACGTCTGGGTTTCAACATCACTTCTGGGCTGATAATTGAAAGGTTGTGGGTTTAAAAATTATAATTTCATATTTGTGCAGGTAACTGAATGGTTCTGTTTTCAAACCTCAGATCTTGACTCATATCTGTAGGGTAGTAGGTTTGAACCAAATATCTGGGCTAGTAACTGACAGGTTGTGGGTTCAAATGTTGCATTTGTGTGGGTAATTGAACCGTTCTGGATTAGAATGTCAGATTTTTGCAGGTAATCTCAAATCTGTGCTGGTAATTGAAAAGTTGTGGGTTTGAATTTAATATTTGTGCAAGTAACTCAATGGTTCTGGGTTTGGACCTCACGTCTGGGCTAAAAATTGAAAGGTTGTGGGTTTCAAAATTGAAATTTTATATTTGTGCTGGTAACTGAATGTTCTTAGTTCAAACCTCAGATCTTGACTCATATCTGTACGGTGGAAAGTTTTAAACTTCATCTGGGCTGGGCAAACTTAAAGTTTGTGGGTTTGAACATTATGAGTTCATTGATGAACAATGAAAAGACTATACCCTTAAACCAGACATCTATCTTAGGTTAATCTATGTGAATTGTTTAATTAATAGGTTCCTTTGTGAAAAGTGTAAACTATATGACCTACTGTTTTTTGGTGTAGGTGCTGCTGAAAGTGGGAAAAGTACGCTGGTCAAACAGATGAAGATTATCCACAGTCATGGATTCACCAAACAAGAGCTAACCAGTTTTAAGGTAAGACTTTTGACTATGGTTTGTTGTTTCCACTGATGCCCACCAGTGCAAGAGGTTAATTATATTTAATAGGGTAATATTTGCTCAGTTCTATATTTTGTCTGTGTGCTCTGTACTTCCTCCGCCGTCTGGGAAATCAAGCCGCTGTGTGTGTTTGGGGATTATTAAAAGTTTAAGGGGTCAGTGGTTCAGCTGTGAAACAAGACCTCAGTTGAACGGAAGACTGGATCTTGCCTCAGCATGTTTTTTTTTTTTTGTTTGAAAGAGAAAGAGGAAGGGGGAAGGAAACGCATTGAAATATGAAACAGAAGGTTTACAAGTTTAAACTATTTTTTTTTCAACAGCTAGTGTGCACTTCCTCCAGTCATCTCATTGCACACATTTTTGACCTGTCACTCAAATTTTACCATGGCAACATAGTAAAGGTTCATGCTGGCTCCTTTGGACTAACCTGCGGTCTACGTACGCCTTATCACCATGAGAACAGAAAGGCGATTGATTTGCTCATTCATAGTAAACCGCAGCCAGCTGTGTTCTCAACATGATCATCAGCCCTGGTTTCGCCAAAACCGCAGTTTCTGACTGTCACTTCGAGGCAAAACGTCATTTTTGGCCACAACAATAGTATTGTTATTCAACCCCCTTCTTCAGTTAACCAAGAGACCCTAGGCTAGGGGTTGGCAGTATGAACAAAGTAATTTAATATCATTGTATATATGACGAACTTGGTATACTTTCCTGGAAATTCAATGAAAAAAAAAAATAGTGCTAGGCTGCAAAAGACAATTTTATGGCTATATATAGACTGTACAGTTCAGCTTGCAAAAATAAAGAATTTCCATTTCGACTTTATCAAACTTTTTTGGGCTGAATACGGAGCCTTGTGTTATCCCGAACTCAGGATTTGACTTGAATGCTGCTCATCTGCATATACTACAAGACTTTGTCAAACTTTGTTGGGCTGAATACGGAGCCTTGTTGCATCCCAAACTCAAGATGTGACTCAAACACCGCTCGTCTGCATTTACTACAAGATTTCGTCAAACTTTTTTTGGCCGAATACGAAACCTTGTGGTATCTCAAACTCAAGATTTCACTTAAACGCTGCTAGTCTGCCTTTACTACAAGACTTTGTCAAAATTTGTTAAACTTTGTTGGGCTGAATACGGAGCCTTGTGATTTCCCGAACTCAAGATGTGACTCAAACACCGCTTGTCTGCATTTACTACAAGACTTAATCAAACTTTTTTTGGCCTAATACGGAGCCTTGCGTTATCCCAAACTTAAGATATAACTTAAACATTGCTAGTCTGCGTTTACTACAAGACTTTGTCAAACTTTGTTTAACTTTGTTGGGCTGAATACAGAGCCTTGTGATATCCCGAACTCAAGATGTGACTTAAACGCTGGTAGTCTGCATTTATTACAAGACTTAATCAAACTTTTTTTGGCAGAATACGGAGCCTTGCGATATCCCGAACTTCAGATGTGACTTAAAAGCTGTCTGCATTTACTACAAGACTTCATCAAACTTTGTTGGGCCAAATATGGAACCTTGTAGTATCCTGAACTCAAGGTGTGACTTAAACGCTGCCCATCTGCATTTACTACAAGACTTCATCAAACTTTGTTGGGCCGAATACGGAGCCTTGTGGTATCCCGAACTCAAGGTGTGACTTAAACGCTGCTCATCTGCATTTACTACAAGACTTCATTAAACTTTTTTGGGCCAAATATGGAGCCTTGTAGTAGGGGTGGAAATCTTTTACCATCTCACGATTCAATTCAATTTCGATTCTTGAGGCCACGATTCGATTCAAAATCGATTTTTGATTCAAAAAGATTTTTGATTCAAAACGATTCGATTTTATTCATAATGATTTCTAATCAGGTTTCTGATCATGATCTACTCTCATCTGCTTTGCTATACAGAATGACAAACGGAGACATTAAAGTGTCTTTTTCACATTTATTAAGTTAAATTCTCAGGGAAGTGCCTTTTATCAAAAACATTGTCTGGTTCTCAATTGCTACTCATTAGTAGCTAGCTATAAAATAAGTTGGAACAAAAATAAAGTGCTTCTTCATAATACAAAATGGTTGAAAATAGATGCACGTGCATTTGTTGTGCTGCTGAAGTACTTGGTCTTCGTTTTGCAAAGCTTGCACACTGTGTGTGTCATGTCCAGCGCAGTGCTTCCAGGCATTCGGTAAAAACCGAAATGACGGCAAACTTTAGCTTTAAGTGAAGACGGGGCTGACTGGATCTTCCTCTCATCCATATTTGCTTCCTCTTTGTTTTAGTGATTTGCCGCGCACGCTTACGTTCAAAAACCGGCTGCGTGGTGACGTCAGTACAGACCAGTATAGGCTAGTTACAAAAATGGAGGCGAACAGCCAGCTGATTTTATTTATTTATTAAATCGATTCTTGGACATTTCAGATCGATTCTGAATTGTTGCAAATGAGAATCTAGATTTTTCTGTGAATCGATTTTTTGGCACACCCCTACCTTGTAGTATCCTGAACTCAAGGTGTGACTTAAACTCTGCTCATCTGCATTTACTACAAGACTTTATTAAACTTTGTTGAGCCGAATATGGAGCCTTGTGATATCTCGAACTCAAGGTGTGACTTAAATGCTGCTTGTCTACATTTTCTACAAGACTTCAAACTTTTTGGGGGCCGAATATAGAGCCTTGCAGTATCCCGAACTGAAGATGTGACTTAAATGCTGCTCATCTACATTTACTACAAGACTTTGTCAAACTTTTTTGGGCCTAATACGGAGCCTTGTGGCATCCCGAACTTCAGATGTGACTTAAACGCTGCTCATCTGCATTTATTACAAGACTTCATTAAACTTTGTTTGGATGAATACAGAGCCTTATGGTATCCTGAACTTCAGATGTGATTTAAACGCGGCTCGTCTGCAATAACTACAAGACTTCAAACTTTGTTGGGCCGAATACGGAGCCTTGCTGTATCCCAAATTCAAGACGTTACTTAAGCGCTGCTCGTCTGCGTTTACTACAAAATTATGCTGTTGTATGACATCCTTTAGCTTGCGAGTGACAGGTTAAAAAAATGTACTAGAAGTTTGTTGACTTAAGATGAGGTGCACATTGGCTGCAGAATGCACAGTAAATACTAATAGCCAACTGATGTTCCTTTAGTTTGTTTTTTGAAGTATGATACCTTACTGAAACTTCCCTCAATATTTCATTCCCTCTCCCTTGATAAAAGCCACTTTGATCCTTTGGAATTCAGGAATTTGTCCATCCAATATTTGTGCGCTGATGCTTATCAAGCTAACGGAGCGTTAGCAGACATGTTTCTAGTTCCAGTTGTTTTATAAATCATCTGATTTTGTCAAAAGACAGACGGTCCATCGTATCTCCTGTGAAGTGCCAGGTGCAGATCCGCATGTGTGCTTGCTTGGGTTAAACAGAGACTTTGTGTACCATGTTCTCTTCATTAAACCTTCCCTCAGGGTCTGTTTGTGTTAGCTACACTTTCCTGTGAGCCTGAATTAGATTGATGGACTGAGAATGTGCAAGTGGTGTTTTGAAGTGCCTCAGGGAGTGCTTTAAAACCTCAATGACAGCCTATTAGCTCTAGCCAAATACGAAGGGATTGTCAGGATTGTTAGCTAGATGACTAGTCATCAAGCAACCAGCTTGTTGTTTTGTGAGACTGATTTTTAGAGGCAGGGGATGAGTTTAAGAACCCATTTGCATGCTAATAATAAACTGCAGTGATGCCTATGGTAGTGGCTTACAAGAAAAACTATGCTACCCGATTGAAGTGCTGGATTTTTGTGGTTATTGGTCTTTGTCCTTTTTTTTTAGGCTGATTTGTCAGCTGTCTGACAACACTGACCATCACACAATGGAAAACTGTGAACAAAGCCTTTAAATAAACGCTCACCGCAATGCACACACCCTTTTTGGGAAGGAATCATCATCTATGCTATCTTTCGACGGCAGAACTTCCATTATCTTTAAACAAAACAAGAAGTGTCGGAATGTGGGTGAGAATGACATAATATTGTACAGTGAAATAAAATGCACCGTCAGAAGCTTGTGCTGATTGTCTTTATTTTTAAATATTTGATTAGTCTCTAGATATGTACTTTCCAAAATGTAAATGGAACTTGTTTCATGAAAAGACACTCTAGCTGCATACGCAGCCTCTGCTGTCATATGGATAGAATTTCACGTAAATTCTTAACTGAAATCACTCCTTAGGGTTCTTTGTTGAAAAATTAGAGTTCACTGATTGATGACTGTCATTGTCCTACCTATTGTGAGATGCAAATTTATCAAAAATTTCAAACATAACCACACATGTTTTGTCTGTACAGGAAAAAGCAGTTTTACTACTATCTAGAAATGCAGTTTCTTTCATTTCAAACTTTTATAAAAGTGTAAGGTTGCTTCATTCTGTAGGCATTGAAATGAAAGGCATGAAGTGTAAAGTATGTGATCTCTGGATCTGATTAACGTTAGCTATGTTGCTTGGTTTGTGCCAGTCACTGTGGTGTGACACTCTTTTGACTAAAGGCACAATGTTTGTATTTTGCACCACTCTAGTTAATAATTCAACCCAACAGCGGTTTTCATCTGTTGTGGAACGGGAAGAACAAAACAGTAAGGTCCCATAATAGCACTAGGCTAACTTCTCCCATTGTTCTAGAGACAAAATAAACATTGCCCTTAAACCAACGGATGACCTACAATAGCCTAATTTTGTCGAACCGAGTTCGGGATACCTCAAGGCTGTGTATTCGGTCCGTCAAAGTTTAAAAACTCTTTATTTTTGCAAGCTAAACCATAATTTTTCTTCAATGCCTGTGTTTTCTCTTAAAACGAATGTGGCTGGTCACAGGGTAATGTTCAAAAGTCCAGTTCCTGCTTCACCAGTTTTTGTTGGATGGATTCATAAAGGGTCACGCTTTCGCTCACACATGGATATGTTGGTACAGCCCCGTAATTATGGCTAGTTTCATATTGTACACAAGCTTGCAGACACAAGCACAGTCTGTAATCAGACTGGCCTTGGTTGACTTGGACGTAGTGTCGCACAAGGGCGGACCGTTGACTGTCAAAGGGAGGCCAGGGAAGGGTGTGGTGACCTGTGGTGTGTGTGTGTGAATCATAAATGCAAGGGAAAATGTGACGTGGTACAGGTAAAAGCAGGGACTTGTCCTGACCTGAATGTCGCAGGAGTGTCTTTTTCTTAATCCTTTGTTTTCTTACCTTTGTATTGTACTGTCACTACACTGCAGTCTCTCTAACCCACAGGAAGTCAAGTTGTCTTTCCTGTTTCCTTCTTTTTTGTTTTTTACCTGACACCTGTCTCTCCGTTTGTCCTTGTTCTCCCCGCCCAAAGCTGGCACTTCACCTTTAAGTTTAAAAGAATGTAATTTATTTGAAACACATGTGAACATCTTCCTGACCCCTAAACTTTTTAACATTCTTACGTTAATAAAGATTACAGATGTTCACACATATACACAAGCGCTAAATGTTACATTACTGTGTTTTATCTAGTGTAGTCCATCTGGTGGCTCTTTTTTTAATGGCAAGACTTCACAAAACTCACAGCTGGGTTTCATGCTTTCATTTCCCTGACCTCCCTCTGGTTTCTTTGATGAAGTGGTAAGTTCTCCTGTTACAAACGTGACATCAAGGAGTAATAGGAGACTTTGGAGCATCGTTGTCGGTGGTCTAGAATTTGAGCTTGACCTAAACGATATTGTAGAATGTAGCCTACAGTGACACAGTCTTATCTTTGACAAGATTCTGTTGAGCTTATGATTTGCCTGGAATTTTTGGATGTTGTCCGTTCCTTCAGGATTTTACATGACTGGAGTTCTAGAATTTGTTGTTCTGAAAGTTCTAGTACTCAAAAGTAGCATAGATTCTTGAAAATAAATAGTGGATTCCTAGAATTCCTAGAATAGTTAATGCTATCTTCTGTCAATTTGTGCATATTTGACGAGGTGGCTAATTTGTACGATTTCTGTGATTTGGTTAAGTTTAAGGGCGGAATAAGGTGTTGTCATTTGTTAGCCTGGCAAGCCAGACCCACATAAATGTAGGGTCTGGGCACTCTCCATAGACAGGGCTCAACCGGAGGGGTGGGATAAACGCACGAGTTTGAGCACGAGTTTAGCATATCTATGATTCGACTCGTCACATGTGAACGCGCTTTGATGTAGTATACGCAAACACCGAAAGGGGAAATATGTAAAAAAAAAGTCCAGGATGAGTTTGCGCAAGCAAACGTAATCTTTTTCAGCTTTAAATGGGTTTGAACAACCAGGACAAGCGCAAGTAATTACCATTTTGAATAGCCGCTATACCCACAATCTCTTGTGCTGTGTAAACAATGAGTGTCGTATACACGCCACAGATCGCTTCCGGTGTTTGCGTATTCTACACCACAGCGCGTTCAGATGTAACGAGCTCCTGCTCAGGACACATGGACGTGGCTGTGTATCAAAAGTAAAAAAATATATAAATACTGTTCAGTTTTCCACGCTTAATTCACGGAACCAGGAATTCATGTCTGACTGAACTTATGGTCGCAGGTCAGACGTCATCATGTTAAGCCCGCCCACCGACTCGTGATTGGCCCGGTACATCTTGGATTTTTCGGAAATTTAAGTGAATTGAGAGTAACTAGACTGACCTTAGAAGCAAATGTAATTTGCTGCCGCTAGGGGCGCGTCTAGATTCTAGGCTAGTCATTTGTATGAATTGCTATGAATTTGCCACCTTGTAAAATGCATACGATTTTTCACGAATCGAACGAATTCTTATGAGTGACGCCATAGAAATTAGCCACCTTGTCAAACATTGCTGTGAGATCGGGTTGTCTATTCCATATATGCGAACTGTATAATGACAAGGACAAAAAAGCACCATTAACTTAAAATATTCCATATGACTTGCCTTACCTAAAAAAATTATGGTTTTAGTAAGTTAGAAATTTCAGCTGAAACTTATTTTAGCTTGGTTGGTTGCCAAATAAACATTTCTAATTTTTTGTAGTGTCACATGTAATTAAAAATAAAAAGATTTATTCTTGTTTTTTTAGATTTAATTAAAAAAAAAAATAGTTTTAGTATAAAGTTTTAAATAAACAAAAATCTTTTTGTGGTCATTTTAGTTAGTTCATTTGGTTGCCTAATCAACATTTTTAATTTTCATCTACATTTTGTAAGTGTTAGTGTTACGTCTTACTTTTTTTTTTCAATTAACAAAAATAATTTGTAAATCATTTTAGTAAGTTTGAAACTTCAGCTAAAACTTATTTTAGTTTGGTTGGTTGCCAAATCAACATTTCTAATTTGTATTTCAGTTTTCTAAGTGTAAGTGTTGCATGTAATATTTATCAATTTTATTCATTTCAACTTTTTCAATTAACAAAAAATAATTTTTAAACCGTTTTAGTATTTGAAACTTCAGCTGAAACCTATTCTAGTTCGCTTGGTTGCCAAATCTGCATTTCTAATTCTCATTTCAGTTTTCTAAGTGTAAGTGTTGCATGTAATATTTAACAATTTTATTCATTTCAACTTTTTCAATTAACAAAAATAATTTTTAAACCGTTTTAGTATTTGAAACTTCAGCTGAAACCTATTCTAGTTCGCTTGGTTGCCAAATCTACATTTCTAATTCTCATTTAAGTTTTCTAAGTGTGAGTGTTACATGTAATATTTATTAATTTTATTCATTTCAACTTTTTCAGTTAACAAAAATCATTTTTAAACAGCTTTAGTAAGTTTGATACTTCAGCTGAAACTTATTTTAGTTCAGTTGGTTGCCAAATCTAAAAAAATGTAAATGAATTTTAAAATTTCAAAAAAATAAAAAATTGTTACGTGTAATATTTAACTGTAACTTAGTTTATTTCAGTTGGTGCCAGGGCAAATAGTTTTAGAAATAAAATAAAAAAAATCTTAAATTAATTGTTAGAATATTATGTATGTATGTAATATTTATTTTATTTATTTCATTTCAGCTTTTCAATGAACAAAAATAATGTTTAACTTATAACTTATTTTATTTCAGTTTGTGCCAGGCAACTTTTCTAAATTTTGTTTAAATTTTAAAATTTCAACAAAAAATCATAAATAATAGATTTTAAATTAATTGTTACATTTAATATTTTATTTATTTCATTTAAGCTTTTTCAATGAACAAAAACATTTTTAAATACTTTTAGTAAGTTGATGCTTCAGCTGTAACTTGGTGTATTTCAGTTGGTGCCAGGGCAACTTTTTAAAATTTAGTTTAAATAAAAATAAAAAAAGATTTTAAAATACATTTAATTTCATTTCAGCTTTTTCAATGAACAAAAATAATTTTTAAATAGTTTTAGTAAGTTTGATGCTTTATTTTATTTATTTCATTTCAGCTTTTTCTATGAACAAAAATTATTTTTAACTTATACCTTAGTTTATTTCAGTTGGTGCCAGGCAACTTTTCTAAATTTTGTTTAAATAAAAAAAACAAAAAAACATAAATAATAGATTTTAAATTAATTGTTACATTTAATATTTTATTTATTTCATTTCAGCTTTTTCAATGAACAAAAATAATTTTTAAATAGTTTTAGTAAGTTTGATACTTTTGCTGTAACTTAGTTTATTTCCGTTGGTGCCAGGGCTTTAAGTTAAAAAAAAAATAATAATAATAATAAAATAAATAAATAAATAATAGATTTTAAAACTAATTGTTACATGTAATATTTATTTTGTTTATTTAATTACAGCTTTTTCAATTAACAAAACAATTTTTAAATACTTTTAGTAAGTGTGATGCTTTAGCTGTAACTTATTTTATTTCAGGGCAACTTTTCTAAATGTAGTTTAAATTTAAAATTATTTTTTTATTTCATATATTTCAGTTAACAAATGTTTTTAAAAACAGTTTTAGTAAGTTTAGTACTTCAAAACATTTCTAAATTTCATTTTAAGTTTTGCAAATGTAAGTTTTACATCTAATACTCCATTTTATTTGAGAACATTTTAAATGAAATATGCATAATTGTTGTAGTATCATAACAACACTGGTATGAATTGTACATTTTTTGGTTCAACTGTGACTTCAAACAATTTCTTCTGACAGTTTTTTTCGACTTTAAGCCGTGTTAAGAAGGTAATGAGAGATGAAGAGCGTGATTTATCCCTCTTTTTTTCCTCTCTCTCTCTTTCTCACACACACATCCCTAGCGTGTGTGAAGCTCCCTACCATCTTTGCACTTACTGCTTTCCACAAGAATAGTTTCATTGTTCTAAAGTGTGTGTGATTCACCTCCTGTGTCGCTCTAGTGCTTTTTGTGTGTGTGTTCGCAACAGGAAATCGATAAAAGTGCATCATACATCCGAACCGCAGAACCTTGGGCCCGCAGCGGCCCCTTCATGAACACAGAAAGGCTTTTCGGCGTTCGCTCGTCCCTGGAATGTTCTGCGCCTCTGATCTACGGCCCAGCAAACAAAAGCTGTTCAATAAAGGGCAGGAATGTGTTTGCTTTGGCCAGAGAGTCAGGGGCGGTAAAAGGGGAAGCGTTTGAGCACAACACGAGCGGACGGGCGCTGAAAGTGTGAAAAGGGGAAGGTTTTGAGTGGCACACACGTGGACTGACTTGGTAAAGTGTGTCAAACTTTTTTTCGAAGTCAAAATGAAATCACAATTTACAAAATTGGCATTCTTAATATACATTTCTGGTCTTAATAATAAAAAGTTCCCTACACACACACACACACACACACACACACACACACACACACACACACACACACACACACTTTTAAATATTTCAGGTAATATTTATATAATGCATACTTTTTTATTTGCAATATGTGTGTAAAACAGTTCATGAATACTAATTTGAGTATGAAAAAGGAAATGCCTTTGAGTTGCAGCCGAGCGTTTGATCGTCACACAGCGGTGTCTGTCAAAAGTAATGGCGCCTGGTGAAGCCACTTCCTGTCACTTAGGTGGACGTGAGACAATGAGGACCAGTCAAGCAGAAATTCATAACGTCCCAGTGACAGGAAGTGAATGTGTTTGGTTAGATGCACACGCAAATGGCCTTGTTACGTTCTGTCACAGATCAATGCGGGGGTTCTTGGATAACGCTTTTATTTTAGGAAGTTAGTTGGGTTTGAAGGGACAAAGACTGTGAGTCCACACCTGCCAATCAGAAGAGAAAGGACTCAGATCTAATAAAGTATGATGTTAAGAATGTGAATTGTTCTCTTCACTTATATGGTTTCTATATCTATTGTTTTTCCAGCCTGCGGTGTTGGATAACCTCCTGACTTCTATGAAGTTTGTCCTCCATGGAATGGGCGTCCTTCGCGTCAACCTCGCTAACAGCAAAAACAAGGTATGAACCCGACTTGGAGTTAGGATTTCTCTAACAAATAAAATTATTATTATTATTATTATTAATTAGTATGTCTTTATGTACCCATTTAGATTTTACATACATTTTTTTGTAACATATAAAATATTTTTGTAATGCATTAAAATGTAAACTATTATTATTATTATTATTATTATTATTATTATTAATTAGTATGTCTTTATGTACCCATTTAGATTTTACATACATTTTTTGTAATATATAAAATATTTTTGTAATGCATTAAAATGTAAACTATTATTATTATTATTATTATATTTAATTAGTATGCCTTTTTACCCATTTAGATTTTACATTTAACTTTTTGTAATATAAAATGTACAAAACATTTTATTTTGTAAACATTTGTTGTTGTTTGTTTGTTTGTATTATTATAATAATAATAATAATAATAATAATAATTATTATTATTATTATTATTATTAATAATATTATTTATCATGTCTTTATGTACCATTTAGATTTTACATTTAATTCTTTGAATATATAAATTATATTTTTTGTAGTACATAATGTAAACGTTTATTATTATTATTATTATTATTATTATTTTATTTAATTAGTGTGTCTTTATGTACCATTTTTATTTTTCATTACTGTTTTGTAATATATAAAATTATATATAATTTATTATTATTATTATTATTATTATTATTAATAATAATAATAAAATATTGTTTAATTAGTGTCTTTAATGTGTACCATTTAGATTTTACATTTGATGTTTTGTAATATATAAAATATTTTGTATAATACATAAAATGTAAACATTATTATTACTTTTTCGATTTTTTTATTATTATTATTAATTAGCATGTCTTTATGTACCCATTTAGATTTTACATTTAATTCTTTGAACATATAAAATTATTTTTTTTTGTAATGCATAATTTTTATTATTATAATAATAATTATTATTATTGTATTTAATTAGCATCTTTATTACGTACCATTTTTATTTTTCATTAAATTTTGTAATATATAAAATTATATTATATCTTTTTCTTCTTCTTATTAATATTATTAATAATAATAATAATAATAATATTACTATTATGTTGTCTAATTAGTGTCTTTATTGTGTACCATTTAGATTTTACATTTGATGTTTTGTAATATATAAAATATTTTTTGTAATACATAAAATGTAAACATTATTATTATTATTATTATTAGTTAGCACATATTAAATATAAGTAATAATATTTCTGTAATACATAAAATGTAAACTCTTTATTATATTTAGTTAGCACATGTTAAATATTAGTGATCATATTATTGTAATACATACGTAAAATGTAAACTTATTGTTATATTTAGTTAGCAAATATTAAATATTAGTATTAATATTTTTTTGTGTTACATAAAACGTTAACTATTATTATTACATTTTTATAATACAATATTATAATATTGTATTTAATTAGTATGTCTTTATATACCCATTTAGATTTCACATTAATTTTCACACATAACAAATAAAATATTTTTTGTAATGTTTTAAAAATGTAAACATTATAATATTATAATGTAAATGTGATTTATTATTATTATTATTATTGTCTTTGTATCGTGTATTCATTTACAGACTAGATCTTTGTAGAACTCTAGCTTTAGCTTTATATATTATATAAAATAAATTTAATTTAAATAAAAAATGTGTTTATTTTGTAATATATAACAAATAAAAATAATTGTATTACTATTAATAATAATTATAGTATTACTAATAATATTAATGAATAAATATAGAATTATATCTAAGTGTTATGTCTTTATTATATACCCTTTTAGATACTGATTTAATTTTTGTAATGTAAATAATAGTATGTTTTTGTAATATATACATTATTATTATGATCATATTGCATTATTATGATTTTATGAAGTACCATTTGTGACCCTGGACCACAAAACCAGTCTTAAGTCGCTGGGGTATATTTGTAGCAATAGCCAAAAATACATAGTATGGGTCAAATTTATTGATTTTTCTTTTATGCCAAAAATCATTAGGAAATTAAGTAAAGATCATGCTCCATGAAGATTTTTTTTGTAAAATTCCTACTATAAATATATCAAAATGTAATTTTTGATTAGTAATATGCATTGTTAAGAACTTAATTTGGACAACTTTAAAGGTGATTTTCTCAGTATTTTGATTTTTTTGCACCCTCAGATTTCAGATTTTCAAATAGATGTATCTCGGCCAAATATTGTCATATCCTTACAAACCAAATATCAATAGAAAGCTTATTTATTGAGCTTTCATATGATGCATACATCTCAGTTTTGTAAAATTTAACCTTATGACTGGTTTTGTGGTCCAGGGTCACAAAAATGACAATTATTACTATTGTCTTTATTATGCATCCACAACATCTATATATACAGAGCTAAACATGAACAACTAGATCCAGTTACCAAGACTTACAATTAAACTACCATCAGATCAGTTTACCATAGTCTTACCATAGTCATAACTATTAGTGTTTGTACCAGAAAGATACATGGTCTTGCTGTTCTACTGTTCGCACTACTTACAAGCTCCACTAGGTGGCGGCACGTTTTCAGATCTAGGGACTTGAATGCAAACATCGTCCAAATCAGTCACGAGTCAGAATCCTCCCTCAGTTCTGTTATGTTCCAGACGAGTGTCTCAAACAGTCATTATCTTCTTCAGACACACCTAACGGCACAACGAGGATCGTCTGCTGTGATTATTAAATGTAACCGTGATGTGGGCTGGTCATGTGATGAACGCCGTACTGTAATTAAACAGATCAGGCCAATTGTTCTTTAATAACAGTGCTAGTGCCAGGTCACACCAGCACATCTTTGTTCTAGTTGTTTAAATGTTATTGTTTTATCCCTGTAAACCTTTGCTCCAGTCCCTAACCTTCATTTTCATTTCTTAATCATCCCGTAACTAGGTCTAGATCACAATAGGTTGAGTAACGTTAGTCATACGAAAACGGACTAGTTTTGAGGCAAATGAGCAATCTAGATAGCTAGTTTTGATATTTTAACAGATGTTTTGGGCACTTTAAGTTTTTAAAATTGACAAACGTTTTTGAAAAATACTTTGTGGTGTTTCTCCAGGTCCACGCTCACTCCGTCCTCTCGTGTGGCCGTTGCTTCGACGAAGACCAGATGCTGTTTCCGTTTATAGGCCACGCCCTCTGCTGTTTGTGGGCGGATCAGGGAGTGCGGGCGGCAGCGGCGCGAGGATACGAGTACGAACTCAACGACTCGGCACTATAGTGAGTAACTTCTTTTACTTTTTTAAACGATCAAAGTCGAGGAAGAAGGGCTTATCTAGCGTTATTTTTTTATTATTATATTTAATTAGTATGCCTTTTTACCCATTTAGATTTTACATTTAACTTTTTGTAATATAAAATGTACAAAACATTTTATTTTGTAAACATTTGTTGTTGTTTGTATTATAATTAATATCATTTAGCATCTCTTTATGTACCATTTAGATTTTACATTTAATTCTTTGAATATATAAAATTATATTTTTGTAGTACATAAAAATGTAAACTTATTATTATTATTATTTTATTTAATTAGTGTCTATGTACCATTTTTATTTTTCATAACTGTTTTGCAATATATAAAATTATATATAATTTATTATTGTTATTATTATTATTATTAATAATAATAATAATAATAAAATATTGTTTAATTAGTGTCTTTAATGTGTACCATTTAGATTTTACATTTAATGTTTTGTAATATATAAAACATTTTGTATAATACATAAAATGTAAACATTATTATTGTTATTTTTTTTTAAACATTTATAACTTATATACTTTTTCAATCTCTACACAGAGTACACGCAGAGCTAGCAAGACGAGCATTTTAGGTTAAAAAGTACATAAATTGTAATTATTTATTTATTTTTTTAGAAAATAACCCATCGTTTTGCTAGATAAGACCCTTTTTCCTCGGCTGTGGTCGTTTAGAGTCATCTGAAGCTGCATTTTGGAAGTTCACACTCGGGGGCACCATAGAAGTCCATTATATGGAGAGAAATCCATGTTTATAGTTGATCTTCACTATTTTTAGTTAGCGCTTTTTTTTTTTTTTTGGTCAGTTAGCCTTCATTTTTTTTAAGTTGGCTTTAGTGTTGTCAGTTAGCAACCATTTGTTCATTTGTAGCATGTTTTTTTTTTTTCAGTTAGCATGTTTTTTCCAGTTAGCTTTTTTTTATCAGTTAGCCTGTTGTTGTTTTTTTTCGTTTTTTTTTCGGTTTGCTTCCATTTTTTCACATAGCCTTTGCTTTATTTTAGTTAGCCTGTGTCTTTTTTGTATAGTTAGCCTTCTCAGTTTTTACCAGTTACCTTCACTTTCTTTAGTTAGGCTCAATTATTTTTAGTTAGCCTTTTAGTTAGCTTTTTTTTTTATCAGTTAGGCTACAGTGTTTTCAGTTAGCCACTGTTTTTTTTAGTTAGCTTCTCTGTTTTCATATAGCCACCATTTTTCAGTATAGCATCTTTCTTCCAGTTAGCTTTTGTTTTTTTTCAGTTAGCTTCTCTGTTTTCAGTTAGCCACCATTTGTTAGCCAGTGTTTATTTTTCAGTTAGCCTATGTTTTTTTCCAGTTAGCTTACAGTTTTTTTTTAGTTAGCTTCAGTGTTTTCAGTTAGCCTTTGTTTTTTCAGTTAGCCTGTTTTTTATTCTAGTTTGTTTTCATTTTTTCAATTAGCCTGTTTTTTCAGTTTGCGTCCATTTTTTTTCCAATTAGCCAATTTAGCCCTTTCAGTTAGCTTCCGTTTTTAGCAGTTAGCCTCACTTTTTTTTTAGTTAGGGTCCATTATTTTTAGTTAGCTTCTTGTTTTTTTTTTTTGTCGATTAGCCTTAAGAATTTTCACTTATTTACAATGTTTTCAGTTTCTCTGTTATTACTAGTCCACCATTTTTTTTATTATAGCTTTTTTTTTCCAGTTTGTTTTCAATTTGTTTTAATTAGCCAGTTTGCTTAATTTTTTTTTTCAATTAGCCTCCAGTTTTTTTTTCTTCATTTAGCCTTTTTTCCAATTATCTTATCTTTCATTTTCACCAGTTAGGCTCCATTATTTTTAGCCACCTTTTTTTTTAAGTTAGCCTGTTTTTTTCCCAGTTTGCTTCCATTTTTACCAGTTATTTACAAGGTAGCCTTTGTTTTATCATCAGTTAACCTGTGATTTTTGCAGTTAACCTGTGATTTTTGCAGTTAGCCTGCTTTTTTTTCAGTTAGCCTATTTTTTTCTCAGTTTTCTTCCATTTTTACCAGTTAGCCTCTTATTTTCAATTAGTCTTTTTTTGTCAGTTAGTCTTAAGTTTTTTTACAGTTATCTACAATGTTTTAAGTTAGTCCCTGTTTTTGTTTTCAGTTAGCCACCATTTTCTTAGCATACTTTTTTTTCAGTTAGCCTTTGTTTCTTTTCAGTTATCCTGTGTTTTTTCTACTAAGCCTTTGCTTTTTTAGTTAAACTGTTTTTTTGCATTTAGCCTAAGCCTTAGTTTCCCCCCCCCCCAATGTGCTTCCATTTTTTTCAATTAGTGTCCAGTTTTTCAGTTTTTCAGAATAGCATGTTTTTTTTTCCCTGTTAGCCTTGTTTTTTTTTTTGTTTTTTTCCCAGTTAGCCTGTGTTTTTTCCATTTAGCCTTAGTTTTTTTTTATTCAGTTAACCTGTTTTTTTCATTTAGCCTCTGATCGAGCACCATAACGCGTTACGTTTTGATCAGGACTTGAGCAAAGAGGATTCGGACCACAAAACTGGTATGGGTCTCTCAAATACTTTGCATCTCATTTGAAGCCTATTTAACCACGCTCAAATAGGCCAATCATGATCTGGGAAAGGTCATGAATGTTTTATTCTAATCTAATTGGTCGTTGGACGCGGGTGCTGACCTCTGAATCTGTCTCATGTTCGGTAAACGTTTCCCTTGCAGTGAAGAAATTTACAGACAATTTTAAGTAAAACTATTTCTCAAAATATTCCTGCTATATTTTTTTTCTGAACGTATTAAAGATCCTTAACACCGATTACGCCATTCATTTTCAGTTATTGACAAGTGTTTATCTCCTGAAGACTTGATCCTGAAGGTTTTATCATTAGTCAATATTTGATGGATTTTCTAGCGCTCTCCCCCAGGTTTTCCCAATGCTTCCTGATGGAGTTTCCGTAGCCTCCCTGTAGGTGTAATGGAACTAATGTGCGACTGCCACTCTAGAGCCATAATGGCCGCTGATCTGTGACTCCATCTGACACTCCCACTGTGAATAATGGCTGATTAGTGGGATATTCAAACAGTGAGTTGTGTAATTACGTGTGTGTGCAATGACAAACTAAAACACCAGGAGGCTGATTATTTAAATGAAGCAGAGAGGGTCACCCGTGTCGCAGACGTGTGGTGTGTGCCACAGCGAATGAACCTCAAACTCCGCAGCGAGGTGTGTGTGTGTGTGTGTGTGGTAACTCGTAAACGGCAATTAGAAAACAGTCAAACCTCAAAGCCTGCAGCCTTTGCCAGTTGATATATATATCCTGCAATGCATGCTGGGACGTCACGTAATGGAGGGTTGACATGATTGCTTGTCTCTTTGATTAGCACGCAGGACACCTAGTGAAGGTTGGAAAGAATGATGAAATGATGGAGGCGAGCGAGATTTGAGGTGCCGTGTGTGGTTGAAGTTGTCCATACCGAATGTGTTTGACATCAAAACCCCCACACACAAAACGCATTGCCTCAATTCCACTGAATTCCCACACATGTACACATAAGACTATCCTTAACTGTAGTCTTGGGCATAAACATCCCAATTAAGTGAATTAAAATTTATTATTATTATTATTATTATTATTATTATTATGAATTAATTAAAGAATAGTAAAAATTTTAGTTTAAAAATTGATGATATTATTATCAGTAGTAGTATAAATAATTTTAAAGAAT